>NW_022476003.1:0-520599 GCF_009193645.1 Aspergillus pseudonomiae
TTAGGAGGGTCAGGTTCCTCCTTTGTAAAGTATCTGTCTTCGGGTTCATTTCGGGACAACATCCACCTGTGATGATTAGTCATCCATGCAAGGAACGGAGGTTAAATATATTTACATCTTCCACCTTTCGACGGCCAGATCATATCTTTGATCAGTAGCTGGAGCCCGTTGCTTATGGCAAACCCTGTTTTCTTTATTTCCCTGCTCTTGTTGGTACTCTTCAGTGAAGCCGCGTAACTCGCCGAGCTTGCGAAGCTCCTCTACTTTTCGTCGTCGTTGCTCTTCTTTAGATAAATCCGACATGTTGTCACGTGGTATCGGTAGATGAAGATGATAACACCAGGGCAAAGTCACGAAAAGATTCGAAGAGAGAAGAAAATTTTTGGCAAAGCACAAAAGATGCCCTCCCTATTTATTTCATATGACAAGGGCACTAGGATGGCTCAATGTGCGATTGAGCCTGCACTAAATCATCTAGCTCACCCAGCTCATCCAGCAACCTCACCCAGCTCACCCAGCTCACCCTACAACTTAGCGTCGCTCACCCGTAAAGCAGCGAGCCCCAGAGGGCGCCACTGTCCTTTGGTCGAGCTTACACAGTTGGCTTAAGTACGGCTGAGCGGACGGGAAGCCCTGTTCTCCACACCCTGTGGTCGTATGTGCTAGTTTTATATGGGAAGAGGTTTATATTACTCGCCAAATATCTTCAAAGCAATATAACAGTCTGTCGATAATCAGATATCCAACTAATAGTTATTGCTTTGAACCGGGGATTTGTAAGGTAGTTCATCTAGAGCTTGGGGCGACACAAGGCATTTTATCGAAAGACCAAGATTACCCGTGAGTTACTACTCGTGGGCTCTAGAAATTACGAAGTCTTTTGGTAAGGAGATAATATATTTGCTGTCCTCACAACTCGAAATACCTGCTTGAATTTGTTTTATGACAAAACGACAATACTTTGATGTTGACACTCTATCTAAATGGACATGTTTCCCGTTATTAAACGACAATGATTGGAAGAGGCACTGACATGTCGGAGGCTGAATATCTATATTAAGGCAGCTTTTAGAACATATGCCACAAGTTAATAGAATATCATAAGCACCATTATTATTGTAATTAAAGATCTTACCGACTAGTTTTGATGGAGATCAAATATTTCGCATTAAGAAAGCAACACGAAAGTGGGGACGTCGTGAGACTCCTTGAGCACGAAGATGAAGTTGGATATATGGAAAACGACACACTTAGGCGCGGCATGATAAATCTGAAGATCAGAAGCGGTAAAGATCCTCCTTGAGAAGGGAGCGTCTATGGAATCCCAGCCCAAGAGAAATTCCTAACATTGATATTCCAAGTAATTGGAAAACGACTTGGGGTGGAGTACAGACTCAATTGCCCTGTGACATCCATCAAACTCTCAGATGATGGTCGTATGGCAACAGGCGTGTGCCTTGCGTCGGGTGAGACTCTGAACGCAGACCTGGTTATTGTAAATGCAGACCTTACATATGCCTACAATAACCTTCTGCCAGGAAGCACATATGGTACTAACCTCCAAAAGCGAGATACCTCATGCAGCTGCATTTCATTCTTCTGGTCATTCAGCACCACCATCCCTGAACTCCAATCCCATAATGTGTTCCTAGCCCAGGAGTACCGAGAAAGCTTTGATAAAATTTTCAAGGAGAATAAAGTCCCTCTAGAGCCCTCCTTTTATCTCCATGTCCCAAGTCGTCTCGACAAGACGGCTGCCCCAGAAGGCAAAGATGCAGTCATTGTTCTCGTACCAGTTGGACATCTTCCACAGGGCACAAATAATGAGGGAACAAATGAACGCAATATGAGAATGGTCGATCACTGGGAGAAGACCGTCTCAAAGCTGAGAGAACAAGTCCTTGACATTATAGAGGAAAGGACCGGTGCTTCCGATCTACGGAAGAACCTTCTTAGCGAGAAGGTGGACACGCCGTTGAGTTGGGAAAGCAAGTACTACCTCGATCGTGGCTCTATCCTAGGACTTTCGCATTCATTTTTCAATGTCCTCAGCTTCCGGCCCAAAACACGCCATAGTTCAATTGAGCGGCTGTTCTTCGTCGGCGCAAGCACACATCCCGGCACGGGGGTTCCAATATGTCTAGCCAGCAGCAAAACCGTGGCTGAATAGGCCCTACGTTCAATAGATGCTAAACGGGAGAGGGATGCTCAATTGCGTCCTGTTTCCGTCCTCATTTTCGCAATAGCCTTGGCTATGTCTGTTGCTCTTGCACTGACATCAGTTTCCGACTACTGCTATGACCTTCTGGGAACCATAAAGATGAATTAATCGATTGTTTATAGTCAGGCTTTTGTAGGTAGCTTACAGTGCTATTATAAATTTCAAAAGAGCGGAACATATATACTCACTCTTGTTGATTAAGTTAAAGTATTTAGATAGGCTACGCGCACTGTGACCAGTATGTGAAATAAAAGCCCAGGATCGCTTGCACTATAAAGCTATTTGTATTAGCAGTTACCACTAGAGCGATTATCATAGATAGACCTTTGGCAATGAGGGCTCTAGCTCGGATCCCAAACATCGTGAGGAAGCATAATCTGATAACACGTCACCTGTCGTAAGCACAGTGCCGCTATACGGCGATCGACCATCTTCCCTGTGTATGCTCGGAGAATTTCCCAGCAGCTACAGGAATATAATCCATAAGGAGGCTAGAGGCTAAGCCATCCATTCCGTCCTCCAGGTCCTCCACTTCGGTCAATTGCGAGTCACAAGAATTATTGTTCGGGTTGGGAGGCGGGATGTTAATGCGGATCTGACAAGGAGTATAATGGTCAGTGCGATTGCTAAACCTTACCCAAGACTCATGAATGAAATGGCTAATTCTTGCGACAACATACGTTCTGCTCCTCTTTTGTGTTCGGCATCGTAGTTGGTTTGCGGCTTTCACCCTTAATTTCCACTCATCTGATTGCGGGATATCTCATTCACCATATATCAAGAGCGCGGGAGGTTTGCTCTTCCGCTTCGTACCTGGAGTGATGTGGCCATCTGGGATTCATAAGAATATATTGCTGGTGGTATATAATCTGGCAGGTAGTTACCCCGTAGATGTGCGTCTGGCGTCCGCTCCGGCGAAGTTTACAACTTATGATTTGATATTTATCCACTGCGCTACAAAAGTTCAATTCGTTCTTGGCGAGGGATTCTTTCGTGCGGATGTACGATATTCCTATATTTTATTTATTTCAATTGGTTTTTCTAGCGGCTCTTAGTAGTGACTTGGGAAAGCAAGACTCAGAATCATCTCATTCCGGAACGTAAGCAACCAGTCTACTATCCCCTATCAATCAGGAACACGAACAAGGCCGAATGCAGGGGAAAAGCACGACATGGGCTGATCAAGGTGCTCGAATCAAATCTGCGGCCCGTTCAGCCACCATATAAACGGTGCTAATGGGATTCGCCTGCGGAATGACGGGGAAGACGCTTGCATCGACCACACGAACATTGCTGACGCCGTAAACCTTCAGATCCGGCGCGACGACACCACCTTTTTCGCGGGGCAGCATCGCGGTGGTACCGCATGGATGGGCCGTTGGGATGACCATGGCCTCGCGCACCAGCTGGACGAGCATCTCTCGGTCCTGGGGCGGCGGCGCATCGACGAAGGGCTGGAGACGGGCGGAGTGGAGAATTACCTGCAAGTGCTGAACGTGCCGGACCATGGACTCGAGGTCTGACGGGTTGGTCAGGTATTTTGGGTCAATCTTGGGGCTGCTAGCTGGGTCCGCTGATTGGATATGGGTGTTGCCCCTGGAGAAAGGAAAGGAGGGGAAAAGGGCCATAACGGCGAGATTGCCGGGGTAGATGGCGAAGTGTACGCAGGCGGACGCCTCATTGGGGTCGTTAAGGATCCCTGCAATGGCCGTGTGGTCTGGACTCTCGCGGGCCCGATCGAGAATCTCTTGCATGTCCGCGGGCGCAAGGCGGATGAGGGCGTTGGCTTTCATGCCTGGGGCAATATCCTGGATGTCCGCATGTGCTTTCACCGGGGCCGTCAGGATACTCATGGCGTGGTTCGTCAGGTTCTCTCCTACTCCGGGCAGGTGGACAAGTGGTGAAATGCCGAGCTCCTGGAGTCGAGCCTGATCCCCAATTCCCGACAGTTCGAGGATCTTGGGGTTGTTGACCACGCCCGCGGCCATAATCACCTCTTTAGTGGGTTTGAAGAGGACGGTCCCCCGGGCTTCGGTCTGGACCTCTACTGCCGTGGCAGCGGGATTGCCATTCGGTGCAAACGGCTCGAATAGGATACGTGTTACGGTGGCACCGGTGACGATGCTCACGTTCGCACGAGACGCAAGAACGGCGCCGTATCCGCTCGCTGCGCTGCTGCGATATCCGGACACCGGGTCGATGGTCGCAGTATATGGCCGCGTACCGATCGTTGCCCCTTCCGACACCAATTCGTCGGCGTAAGCATAGCCGTATTTCTCAAATGTTTGCTTCCATGCGTCGAGCAGGGTTTTATCAGCCCTCTCGGCAGACACTGGGTAGCTCACTTGGATTGGGCCAGCTCTGTTATGCTGGGGCCCCCCGGTCCTGGGATGCAAAGTATAAGCCCGTTGAAAATAGGGCGCGAGCGTTTCCCAGTTCCAGCCCGGATTGCCCAGCGAATTCCAGGCATTAAGAACCGCTGCAGCTGGGGGCAGGAAGATGCAACCATTGATTAACGAAGACCCGCCCAGGCCCTTCCCCGCTGGCTGGTTGAATTCTCGACCGTTCAGTCCGGCCTAGCCCGTTAATTTTAGCACAAGGCCATTGTCAGCAGAGGGGGTGGAGATCGTCGTTACCTGCGGAGCTACCTTGAGGTTCCAATCCATCTCACTGCCTATCAGAGACTCGTATTCCAGTGGATTCTGGACGTGAACATCACTCGATGCATCTTTACCGCGCTCCAGCACCATGATGCGCGTCTCTGGGTTCTCCGACAGTCGGCAGGCAACAACTAGGGCTGCTGTACCGCCACCGACGATCACATACTCTGCCTCTTCCATGTCTGTAATAACACCAAGTAACCAGTGCAATGAACTAAGACCGGTAACCGAAATGATGGCCGATGAAAGATCAATTTATCTGCCGAAATGAGTATACGCCTAGAGGGCCAGTCTATTAAAGTAGGTGGGAATGAGGGGAACCTTTAGGCCCCCAAGGAAGGAATTTGGACTTGGCTAAATCCATGACCCCGGTAGGTCTTTGTCTCACCAACGGTCTAAGCCCTACTAGCCCAATGACCTGTCGCCATCGAGTCTATTGGTGTCCTTGGCCAGATTCCTCGTCCAATGCACTCATTTGCCGCACGTGAATCCCATTCACCTGCATACTCGGCCATTCTGCTCGCTCCCCAGAAGACTGAATCTTTGTAGTAGTCTATTACCACTGTACCAGTGGTCCCTCGGTATAAAAGATTCTCCCGGCAAGAACTTCCAATTTCCATACAAAAGTTGGATTTTTGCTATAATAAACGTCCGTTTGTAAGTCTTTTCCTGCATACGAAATGTATTATATTGAGGTAGACTTTTATATAAATAAGTAAAAATCTAGCTTAATTAGATAAAGTAAGTAACGACACACGTCACATGCTAGATTATTGAAGATGTTACGCCCAGGGTTTGGTCTTTAGAGCTCGGGGCATGCAGCCAAGGGTAACATCATCTCAACATGCTTTAAATAGCTGGCTCGCCATACTTTCTATTTTGATTACCTACTCCTACAGTGAGGGTAGAAAGGGGTCCACCCCATCCTCTTAGACCACACCTCTGATATAAATTAGTTACCTTATAGTAGAGGTATTCGTTAGTTTTCCTGTACGAGCTTGATTCGACAATAGCACCAGCCCTAGCAGCAGAACCAGAAAAAAGAGCTAGCGAGCATGCAGTCTGTACTCTTGCACGCTCGTGTACATAATCATGGTCTTCTTCACCAAATAGATGGCGAAGAAGATGATCTATATGATATATCTTTCGCTGTCACCAAGAACCGCTCTCTTGGTTTAGTAGGAAGAATGTGTCTCTCTGTTAATACAGTCCGAATATAGTACCGGCAACCGGCCGAATTGCCGACCCATATCGCAGGCTCCTCGGGTTCTGGGCAAATCCCACTACGCGGCTCTAAAACCAAACGATGGTAGGGCCAAATTTAATTGAGGTATATTGGCGCTATAACCCCTCTACTACTAGTTTGATTAATCGCGAAGGCTCTTCCCTCCGCTTTCGCCACCGCCTGCCGTTACGCATGAATTGGTATTGTTTTGTTGTGATTTCGTATTCGACATTTAAATTACCTACAGTACATACATAGACCTCACGAATCTCTATCGCAATTGCATCATGGCATCCAACTATGATTCTTTTGTTGATATCTTTCACCTTGCGTATAAAACCGGCAAAGTGCTTAAAATCCAGGAAGCCCTACTAACAGACGACTAACCGCCGAGGACCTGGATAAGGGACTTGCTATTGCCACTAAGGATATGTATTTTAATATAGTGGCCGCGCTTTTCGATACCAGCGCTCGCGTAACGGATTTAACAGTAGCTACTTTTCTAGAAAAGTTAAAAGTAAAGTAGAATCCTAAGATTGTTTACCAATATCTCAACTATAGATTTAACGCTAATAGCAGCTACTGTAATAGTATTTCTATCCTAGTATACGTATCTACTTTATTTATATAATATTCTAGGAATATAGTTTACTCTTAATAATAGTCTAATAAGTAACTTTACCTATACTCTCGAATTAATTTTATAAGATGCTGACCCTAACCGTTCTAACTCAAGAGAAGTAATCCCTCTTAACTAGACTATTAAACATACTTGGGATAAAAATATATCTATAATTGACCTACTTTTTATATACAGGGTTAAGCTAGAACTAGATCTACTCTTTGTTACTACAGCTCCACGCGTGCCTAAAAAAAAGTTTATGACTAAGTTTCTACTAGCCAAAGGTCTCGATCCTAATACAATCTCTATAAAATAGGGTACTTTTTTACACCGCGTCATTTAGTTTACTAAACCGAATATCGTGAAAGCATTGTTAGATATAGGCGCAGATCCTACTAGAAAACTTATTAATCTAAAATACGCCGGAGTAAGTCCTTTACGAATGGCTAGAAACATACATTCGCCTAAATTCCAGGAGGCTATCCTGAGTCTCCTTCATTCGCGCGGCGTAGACGTTGGTGGAGGTGATGGCTCTGCGGAAGTTGAGTGATGCTTTTGGCACGGTGAAGGAAGCTTTACCTTGATAAACGTAATGTTCAAAAGTCTTATCAAGTTTGGATA
This sequence comes from Aspergillus pseudonomiae, assembly GCF_009193645.1. Lineage (NCBI taxonomy): Eukaryota > Fungi > Ascomycota > Eurotiomycetes > Eurotiales > Aspergillaceae > Aspergillus > Aspergillus pseudonomiae. Next base: position 7,350 of record NW_022476003.1, read on the forward strand.
GAATGAGCACAGTAACAGACAACGGAGGTGTTGACCTTTTCCTCCATAAGGGCGCCTAGGGGCAAAGTATGACATGGAACTGCTACTAAATATCCATTCTCGGACTCGGCGTCGGCGATACCGGATCGGGTAATTATTAAGCAAATGCGAATGAAGAACGCCTGGACTAGGACTAAAGAGGAAATTGAATGACCAATGAGAAGCTTCAGATATCATCTGCTACAAGAGAAGAGCCTAATTAGGGCTTTATACAAATATCTACTGGAGAAATTGGAGGTGCTGGTTATACTTTACTTTGTAACTCAGTTGAAATTCAACCTTTTATTTTATCGAGAGCAACTGAATACCACCTGGTCGCTGAATTTCCCCTTTGACGTATCAAAAGGCCATAACTCAATATGGGACTTGAACAGGGTGGAATACCAGAGGCACCGGGCATGGACACCTCGCATGACAGCCAATACGCCCCTGGCAACACTGCTTTTGAGCCCTTGAATGAAGAAGTGGACTCGAGGAGCCCAACATATCCCTCGGGATTGAAACTAGCCCTCGTATTTTGGGCTTTGTGCTTGACTGTATTCTTGGTGGCTTTGGTTCGTAATGCACATCGCTTCCCAGCAATGATTTACTTTACGAAGGACAGAAGATTGGTGGCTAACAATAGAGCTGAGTAGGATCAAACGATTATCGCTACTGCAATCCCAACTATTACCTCCCAGTTCCATAGCGTCGAAGACATCGGATGGTACGGTAGCGTATTTCTCCTCACGAACTGCAGTTTCCAGCTCTTTTTCGGCAAGCTCTATACTTTGTTGTCAGTCAAATGGACCTTTGTTGGCGCCGTATTAGTTTTCGAGGCTGGCTCAGCCATTTGTGGCGCGAGCCCTAACTCCGTCGCCCTCATCATAGGGCGAGCCATTGCTGGGATTGGGGGCGCGGGTATTTTCTCAGGCGCTTTGATCATCATCGCTAAATCAGTGCCCCTTTCGAAGAGACCAGCCTTTACTGGAATAGTCGGCGCCGTGTGGGGTATAGCAAGTGTAGTTGGCCCCTTGTTAGGGGGCGCCTTTACAAGTCAGTTTCCATCGCCGTTTACCCTTCATGAAATTGCTGCTAACATCAAGGCCACATTTTCAGCTCATGTGTCCTGGCGCTGGTGCTTCTACAGTATCTCTCACTTATTTCTGCTATTCTCAGTATGTCTTGAACTAATCTGACCCTAGTCAATCTTCCAATCGGTGCTATAACTATCCCTTTCATTATTCTTTTTCTTTCCTCACAAAAGCCACAAAACAGGCCTAAGCTCGAAGGCTGGGCGACCTTAAGCCAATTTGATCCCGTCGGGACGATCTTTTTCGTTGCGTGCATCATTTGCCTCTTGATGGCACTTCAGTGGGGAGGAACGCAATACCCCTGGAGTGATGGCCGCATGATTGCGCTACTGACGGTATTCGGAGCGCTGATTATTGCTTGGGTAGTAGCGCAATGGCGAGCCGGCGACAATGCTACAGTACCCCTTCGTCTTCTGCGGCAGCGCACAGTTGTCTGCTCGACGTTTTATATTTTTTTTGCAAGTGCGTCGTTTGTCTTGCTAATATACTATTTGCCAATTTGGTATGTCTGAGAAGTGTCCTCAAGGCACCCGAATATTGATCCTATTGATACTGACGGCGAGAACAGGTTTCAGGCAATCAAAGGGGATTCTGCCGACCAGTCCGGCATCCATAACCTCCCCACTGTTCTGAGCGTCGGTACGTATAGCCTGCTAGGGGTCCATCCAAAGTGAGATCAACTGAAGAACAATGCAAGCTGATACAAAGACAGTGATATTTGCAATAGCGAGCGGCCTGGGCGTCTCAGTGGTGGGGTATTACAGCCCATTTATGGTTGCGGGTTCAATTATAATGGCAGTCGGCGCTGGTCTATTTCTCCTATTCAAAATTGACACTCCAACGTCGATGTGGTATGTGACTGCGGATTGATCCCACAAGCTCTTCGGCTGATGTATCCAGGTTTGGTTTCCAAGTTCTCTTCGGTGCAGGTGCCGGTGTTGGAATGGAGCTGGCGAACATTGCTGTTCAGACAGTTCTTTCCGAGCAGGATGTCTCCATCGGGACATCTTTGGTGGTCTTTGCTCGCTCTCTTGGGGGCGCCATCTTCGTCTCCGTGGGTCAGAATATTTTCAGCAACCACATTATCACGGGAATGCGCGCCCACGTTCCTGAGCTGGACCCATCTATCGTCCTTCAGGCCGGAGCGACCGATCTTCGCCGTACAGTCATGCAAGCCGCTTCGGGCCACGGTGCGGTGGTTACTCGGGTATTAGAGATCTACAACGACGCCATCGTCCAGACCTTTGTAGTCGCGTTGGCCTTGGCCTGTGTCTCCATTCTTGGTGCCATGGGTGTCAAATGGCGATCCCTGAAAAGCACCCCCAAAGAGCGAAACTCGGAGGAAGGTACTGCACGCGTGTAACTCATTCTAGACATATTGCGTGCAAGTGTGTTGAATCAAATCTGCTGGAGGTAGCAGAAACGTTCCTGATGGCATTAATAATGTAAAGGGAATGCGAATGTATGTATAATATAATTAGAACTCTCTCTACTCGCAGAGCTTCATAAATAGCCGTGGCTGAAATAATAAAACCACAAATCTCAATCTCATGATGGAGGGGCATTCTGATGCAGCATGTCAACATTGAAGAATTCCCAGAACCAAGAGTCAGATGCCAGTTCCTGCCGATATGGCTCAAATCCTGTTCCCCCAATATGTACAGTATGGTAGTCAGAAGTTCCAGCAGGCTGGAAATGCTGTCCAAGTCCATCCGTTGGCTCAATGTGGGTGGCTGTCTGCGTTTGTATGCCAATGCTTAATGACCCATCGCTGGTCTGGAATGGGAGACCTTCCACCATCTCAGTTTTATCTGATCCGGGCAAGTTCTTAATTTGGTGAGTGTGCAACCACTGCTTTAGCTGAGGCATGACTAGGAATGCCCTGCTCAAAGCACTGCGAGCATCTTCCGCAATAAGGCTCTTCGAAACGAGCACGAGGCGTTCAAGGTACACTTCCACTCGTAATTCGTCGGCAGTAATGCATTCGCTGAGTGCCTGGCCTGATAATGTTATTGCTTTTTGTATCTTCAACAGAAGGATCATGGCATATATCACGCGACCGCCGTATATATGCGGTGGTAAGGCAATCATGTCGGACGTGGATAATCTGAGGAAAGAATCAAGCAGTCCTTGCGCCGCCCGTACTATAGTGCGAAGCATAGAAAGGCAAGATGGGTCAGGACCGTGCATGTCGATGAAATTGCACGTCTCCAAGGACTTCACACTAAAAGGTGCTTTGAACTCTTGAATGTTGTGGTTGACATGTAAGACCAACTCATGTAGGTACAGTAAACTAGCAAAGCTGCCAAATTCAACTAAAGCTGATTTATGCAACTGTCATTCTTTGCACCTGAGACCAACATGGGCACGGATCTATGGACAACACTCACATTTATCAATAGAGGATATTCGGTCAAGAGGCAGGCATTCGCTTTGAGATTTGTGTTTTTGAACTTTCATTAATATATCCGGGTCGGATAAGGATACCGAAGAGGCTGGATCACTCAGAAATAGCTCGCGACTTATGGCGTGGCAGGCTAGCTCCGTTGTTACAATTGTGCAGAGGAACTCATCTGTAGGGGATGCTTTGTTCCGTCGCAAATCGGCAACATATTCATCATAGTGCGAGCTCCAGGCGAGCGAATTGGGTCGTCTCAATATCAAGGAAAGACTAAGACACGGTCAGTTTTGACAATCGCTGAAAGAAGTAAATTATCCAATAAATGCACCTTGCGGATAAAAGAAGACAACCAAGCCAGGCACGCTGTGCTTCGGCCCGGTCCCACGTTTCCTTGGCTGTGCCAGCTGGTTTTGATACCTCAATATTATCCAGTCCAAGATCTATGGCCATAGTTGAGGAAATAGAAGCTAACTGGTTCAGATTCATCTGCTTATAATCATCGGGTGCTCTGTACCAAAAAGACGCGACCTGAAGCGCTTGAACAAGCTCGATAGACTTTTCACCACAAACAATCGCTCTGTCTGCGAGATAAAGCCTGGCCTTAACTGCCAAGTGTCTCTGCTGGGCGACGGTGCAGTATCCAGCGGAAGCAATGCTGATTATGGACAGGAAGAGTAACGGTTTGGTCTCTCGCACAAGAGCGGCCGTTGTGCCAGTTGGAAACAGAACAACAGGGCACTTCGGAGCGAAACTGTCTACGTACCGCTGAAAGATTTGCTCAGCTATCTTCGAAGTGACTATAGAGTTCATCATGCTTTCAAATTGCCCCCTCCAATGGCAAGATAATGGGTGGGGCGCTATTGCAAGTCATAAGCAGTTGTAGAATGTGATATAATCGAAAAACAAGCGAATTCGATCCTTGAGAACTCACACAATGTGGCTTGGGTGACTCTATCTTGAAAAGTCGCAGATGCGTCCATATCCAAGTCGTTGTCAGTTTCAAGTCTCCCTCCTGCTCCTTGATGATCAAAGAAGGCTGTTCTGCTATAATGCTGTTGCGCATGCAGTTCAGGACTGAACGAACGAGAAGCTGCCAGGGTCGTAGAATTTTCGACGGAAGCTATTTGCGACGGCGGATACAGTGTACACTCCTTGTTCTGCTGCAAACATCGGAGGCATCCTCCTGTCGTGAGCTTTTTGCAGCGCGTCTTGGAGCTTCTGCATTCAGTACAGGCTGTCCCCCGCCGCAAATTGGGGGTTTCTCTGATCTTCGCGTCAGTTGCGAACCAGATTATGGCCTCATCAGGCTGACAGGATCCTAACCTTCTGCTGCAACGAACCCTTGAGTTATTCATAGGAGAAAATAGCTCAGGGTAACTGGCTGGTTCTAATCTGCCCCTTGCCGGAACTGTACTGCATAGACTCTCATCGGATAACTCCTGGAGGGCAGCTCCTTGACGTGAATGTTGCTGCACATTGCCGTCTTGTCCCCTTGGGGACACAGCAGGAGCTATTGAGACCGGGGCAGGGCACCGTTTGCCAGCCTCTAACCTGAATTTGTGGAAAGCCATGTTGAGCCCAGCTACTGAATATTAATATGGGTTTGCATTGCCCTCAGCTGCCAAGACTGTAGAAGCTCTCTTACTCAGCAGACCCACCCATCTGCCACACTTACCGATAATTCCCACCCATACAGTAATAAATTTGAAGCTATTCAAGCTCCTATATACCACCACCATACTTAATTCTGATTTGAATTTGGAGAAACATATCTTAAATGGTCATGAGATATCTAAAATATAAAAAAAAACCCCAGTACCTCTGTGTTTTCGTATAAATTTCATATTTTATCAGCGAGCTCGACACATATATATATATCTAGAGCCGAGCAATCCTTTTATGTTCTATCTGAAGCACTCGATAATTTATTAGGTTCTGGGATCTATTCTAAATTTTCTATATATATTTATTATTCTATTTAGTAATTCTAAAATTAGCTTTAAAATAATAAAATATACTAAATTTAGCTAACCAGTGATAGGATAAAATGATAGAATCCTTAGAAAATCGGCACCGGTGGTCCGAGGTCTGGGAGGAGCAGTTGACCTGCGTTCTGGATGTTGGCTTGGTGAAAACTCGAGTAAAACCCGAGGTCCAGGGACCGATTACATAAGGCAGCTTGAAACTCCGAGGTTGTGACAGTTTACTAACCTCGGGAGTAGGTAGGTAACTTAACTCTAGTGGTTCTTGCTGAGATAACTCGACTGCCCGCCCATCCGCAAGCAGGGACCCCGGCACTGTCGCTAGGTATCCAGTTTTCCTAGCCCCCCGCCTTCGAAACTGTTACAACTAGTGAATTTTTCCATAATTCCGCGGTATACGGGGAGCGGTCTTGCGCGGAGGTCATGGCATCTACGAACCAAACTCCTCGAACCCGCCGCCACAGGTCTACCGTCGCCTGCCAGGCTTGTCGCCAACGCAAAGTACGATGCAGTTTGACCGTCACCGGTGTGCCTTGTGCCGGATGTACCCAGGATGCCATCGAGTGTATCGTGAACACAAAGCAAGGAAAAGGGTGACAGAGCGCCCGGTAGAGACTATACCAAAATAGTACTGACCTAGCAACATCTCTTAGTACTCAGCAGACCGACCGCTTAGGACCTCGCCGTCGCCGGCAGGGTCATGCTAGGGCAATTGACTCACACATCGCTACCTCCACGGCCTCCGCGAACCCTGCCCCGTGTCCGATTGATGAGCGTAGACCTCCAAGCCTTCCCCCCTGCGACACCCAAGCGGAAAATACCACGCGGACCGCCAACAGGAGCCCTTCGGACTTCGAAGTGCATAATATGGCAGACGAAGAGCGCAATGCACTTGAAATAGCATCAGCGGCGCTCGGCCAACCGGACAGTGTGGGGGAAATCCACTTCTATACGGGTACAGAAACCAACCGCCCACTCACTATAGAATAGAACACGGCAGGGACTCATGCTTTAGATAGGTGAACAGACTGGGCCCACGTCAGCCCTGAACATTTGCTCATCCAATGACTCATTGCCGAAGCATTTTCTCATACCATTGCACCGCACGCACCTGTCTGACGAGGACCACGACTTCCTACGTAGAAAGGGCGTGTTTACCCTCCCGGGCAAACGTGCTTGCGATAGTATGATCGAGGCATACCTTATCCATGTACATCCGATCCTCCCGGTGATTGAAGCCGATGTGCTGGTGGAGCATCACCGGGCTGGACAGCTTCAGGACTATAACCTGTTGCTCCTGTGGAGTGTCTTCTTTGTCGCTGTCAATGTACGCCACGGTGTAGATCATTTGTATATCTGTCCAGCTAACCGAGCCGTGTAGTTTATCCCAGCAACCATATACGAGGAAGAAGGTTTTACCTCTAGACGGACCATGAAGTTTATGATGTACTCTCGAGCGAAGGCAAGTGATTTCCCTGCCTCTTGCCCACGTGCAAAAGTCACTGGGCTAACTGTCGTAATTAGTGCTTGTACAACAATGGAAACGAAAGGAACAAAATTGTGCTATTGCAGTCGTCACTCTTGATGGGATTTTGGCACTCGGACATGGATGAACATGCACAACCGTGGTATTGGACAGGCATTGCGATAAACCTGGGTCAGATCCTTGGCCTGCATCGCGATCCGGGTGCCTCAAATAATACGCCATCCATTACCGACCGACAGCGATCTTTTTGGTGTCGGCTTTGGTGGAGCTGCTTTTTCCGGGATCGCTGGCTCGGTCTAACGTTGGGGAGGCCCCTGCGGGTCAATCTGGATGACTGTGATATCCGTATGCCATTAGCGGGTGACCTCCTCTTCGACACTCTGAAGTCAGATGGGTCCACCATCGCGTCGTACCTACCTGGCGACATGAACAGATTGGCTGAATACTGGGTTATGCTGATGGAAGTAAGCTGCCTGCTGGGCAACACCCTAGCCCTAAATCGTCGGCCTGCTCGCCTCAAAGCGTCGATAGACGAAGTGCAAGGACTTGAAAGGCGGCTACTACAGAGCAGACTGCCCGATCAGTACGAAGTCGGTCTAACGCGCGTAGCAAGGTTCTATTCGCACCACGTCCACTTGCATTACCAGTTAGTTCTACTGCCTTTTATGGTTTCCTGTGTTGACATATCCCTCAGAGCAATGGTTATTACCTTCTATCGCCGCTGGGAAACGGAAGTCCCGGATGGCCTGACTTCCCTGGCAAAGGATGACTGGCAGCATCGAATGCGTCTAAGGGCCAATGCTGCTGCCTCTAGAACTAATGAAATACTGGACATGCTCGTCCAAGAGAATCTGCTGGGGTTCGCAGGGCCTATGACGTGAGTATCTTCAATCCATGGGTCGTTTTTGCTCTTTGGAGTCCGGAGGCGCCTGTATTTTGCACTGCGTTGACTCATTGAAATAATCTAGGCCTCCTCTTCTGGTTCCAACGATGCAAGTGCACTTGCTTCAATGCAAATCTGGCGATTCTATCGCAAAACGCATCCGGCTAAGTAAGCTTGAAATGTGCATGCTGGTCTTGGAAGAATTCCAGAAAACATACGCTGCTGCTTCAGTATATCGTGGGATTTTCACAAAGGCGATTCAACAGATTGTTCCAGGTTACTCAGCTCCCACTATGAGGGTGAGCCCTGCAGCAACTGCGATACCCGCTCCTGCCAATGAAAGTTATGCCCCAGGTGCTATCTTGGAAACGGAAAGCCTTGACGCTAATAATGGTAGAAATGACCAGTTGGATGAATTGGGGCTTGCAGGTGCATACGAACCTGATTTAATGAACGTTTTAATGGATGAAGGCTCGCTTTTTGACTTCTGGCAGACGTGGAACCAAATCTGAAGCGATGTATTTTCTCTATTTTAGCTCTGCATGTAGGTGCCTGGTGTTCTACTATGATCGGTGTAAATCCACAAAAGGCATATCTAGGCTTTTCTACACCGACAAATGAACTTCATACGCAACTAGAGAAAACATGCTGAACTGACGTGGTTTATTACTAGAGTTGATCAGGGTTCCCCTTGCCCCTTAGCCCCCGACCCCAGTGGTTTCCGGGGGCAAGTCCTCGATCTAGTACCTGAACCCGACCCAATATCAGCTCCACGTACTATATTCCCTTTTACCGGGAACCCCAGCACCTTCCAAGTGGTGGTTATTCAATAAATAGTGAAAGTTTAACAGCAATTGGCAATGTTTTTCCTTGTCGTATCTATTTAGGGTACATATAACAACATAAATCCCGAGCTGGGAAAAATAACATAACGTTTTCTTTACGCTGGAGCCGCGCTTGGCTTCGGCCAGTGTGTTCTCTTCTTGGCCCGGATATACAAATTCATCGGGCGGATTAGCTGATACTGAGGGTCATACTCAATGCTATTCTCCCCTTCACGGACAAACTCATACCTGTAAACCAGGGATGGGAGCACGACCTTGACCTCTCCAAGAGCGAAGTTGAAGCCAATACAGGAGCGTGGACCCGTCCCAAAGGGTATATAGGAACATTTGGGTTTGTCCTTTGGATTGAAATGATCCCATCGGTCTGGGTCGAAGCGATGGGGATTATCCCATATATCAGGGTTAGAATGGATCGCGTACAGAGCAATAATCAGCGCCGCCCCCTTTGGAAGTTGGTATCCACCTGGGACGACACAGTCAACCTTTGCTACCCTTCCAGGCTGGAACGAGGGGTTATGTAGTCTAACAGAGGGTGTATTGTTAACATGGCTAAAAATTTATGAAAATATTACCGCTACGACTTGAGGAACACATACCTCTGCGTCTCCTTGATGAACTTATTTAAATACGGAAGACTGTCAGCGAAATCAGGGTCCCACGTCGTATTGTGGGTAACTCCATGATCCACAAGTTCTTGCAGGAGACGGTCTTGCGTTCCTTCATAAGTGCAGAGCGAATAGATCAACCAAGACAACAGACAAGCCGTTGTCACGAATCCCGCTCCCACAACTGTGTGCATAGAACTAGTGTCAGCGTGTCCTCAATTCATAACCGCCAAGAATATATTGACTGTTATCTCTCACCTGGGAGCATGTTGGGCGCAACGAGCTCCCTAGGCAATTTCTGTCCAGCGTCATCAACTGCCCGGTTGAGATAATCAAAAATGCATGCGGCCCGCAGAGCAGCTTCGTTGATAGGTAGATCCTCATCGCCAGATTTCGGGCAAGTATCGAAAGCATCGTTGAGAAGCTGGACAACATGCTTCTGAGTTCGATCTAATTCCTTAGGGTCACCGAATGGCACCTTGGCGTACCTGGGATCTGTTAACATGTGTGCAGGCTTTATTCAAAGCAACAAACTCACCAGTCTCCTTTAGATGCAACCTTTTTGTTCAATTGGAGAGTCTTTTGTATAGAAGTTACCAGGTCATGTACTGGTGCGTCAATAGAATCAAAGTGGTGTAGATTCTGCACGCGATTAGCTTTTGCAGGACCTATGCAACTTCCAGGACCCGGGCGCTCACCATTCCCAAGGCACATTGACCGATCGCTCCGCTAGGACATACGTTAATAAAAAGCATTCGAAAGGATTAAGAGAAATACCTAGCCAGTTTCATCATATACTGGTAAGTGTTGAAAGCTTCACCCTGCTCATCGAGTTCGTCAAACACGGGAAATGACGATTCCACCACGGATTGTAGGATAGGGTGGTAGTGCCTGATCGCTTTAGGGTTGAGAGCCGGAGCTATGAACCGATGGGCGATTCGCCAATTTTCATTAGTATCGCATATGAACAGTGAGTTCTGATTGCTGATAGGGTGGAGCGGATGATTGGGGTTCGAAGTGGCCTTGGTGAAGAAGGGGCTTTCTGCGAACGCTACCTCGGCGACTCGTGGGTCGCGGGTCAGGTAGTTATCGCGGCCATACGTGGTATATTTTATGACGCCGCCAAATCTGTGGAACATTCGCTCGTGGTTACCAACGTGGTCAGGGAAGACCTCATAGTAAGCACCAGCAAAGGGTAGCCCCTTCGGTCCAGACTGTGTTGCACATTTGTATTAACATCCCGGAACGCTCTCCGCGGAAGACGCAGCTTACAGGTTCTCGGACTGAGTGTCCATCCACCAGGATTCCCACTGCCTCGGGACAATCCAGAACATCCTCAATATCAAGGAGCTGACGGCCAGCTTGATCTTGAAAATCGATACTGTTCGGTACAACAATGTTGAACCGACTCGCAACTTTGACTTTCAAGGTGTCTAAGTCGTCCACCCGATCAATATCAATCTTTAGGGAGGCTTGATTGGGATCTTTCCCCATGAGAAACAAGTCGACAATCATGGCGAATGAATTATATTGTAAGTACAACGGATTCCAACCGTAATTCTTTTGCGAGTATAACGAAGTAGAGAAGATGAAGTATCAATTTGGAACACCACGGGCAGCTGTGGTCTCCTTAAATACGGGAGATAGAGTGGCTGCAGATCTGTCTCAGGCCAAAGAACCATCTTGAACTTGTTCTAGTGACGTAGTGTATTACGTGTAACACGCCTTAATCGTTGCACACTGTTGGATGCCACGGCAGGCTCGGGACATGCCCAAGAAACTATTTTGTCGCATTTCTGTTAAGTTACTCTGGTTGAATTTTGTGTTCGGGCCCACACCTACCCTGAGAATCCGAAATGGGGTTCGCTGGATCACTCAGTCCATAGACCAGAATGTCGAAACTTAGATTCAGTACGTCCAGCCAGCTTCTATAGGATGTTCCGGAATTGCAAGTTTAATTATTTGAGACTGGAGGCCCACACGGATCGGTAAGCCAGGTAGGCAATGTGTCCACGCCAGCCAGTGATACAGACTTTCCTTGCTATTTAGATTATCCAACCCTAAAACAGCTACACTGTGCACCAGCAATCTGGATGATAACTACAAGAGGTTTAATATTATGCCAGAACCCGAAAGATGTTCAGGTAGACCACTCAGCCCAAAGCGACCACACCAATGACCACCTCGAACCCAAGCCGCCTGACCATCGCCTATGTACTATATTACATCACATCTATGACAGGTAGTACTCGTGAATATATGCCCGCGGATAGCATAGTACATTCCGGCCTGACTCTCATGTTAACGCCAGCGGCTGCATCTTTGCTTGGTTGTGTAGTATGTACACCACGTATTTTGTCGACATAATGCAGAACCCATAGAACGCAAGTGAGGGTACTTTAAATAAAAAAAGAGGTTGTTAAAAGCAGTTTAAAAGACGAAAATCTCGTCGGTGACATGTGCAACAGCGCTAGGACGACGGAATCCCAGGCCGACCAGCGTATTCACCATAGCCTTTTGCATCCCCGGGGGGCCGCAGAGAAGAATCTTGGAGTCCTCTCCATTCGGACTCGGTAATCGCTTTTTGATCAAATTCTCGTCAATCCTCCCTGTGCCGTATTGCCAGGCAGGAGGAGGGGTATCTACAATATACCACACCTTGAATTTGTGGGGGAACTTCTGGGCATATTCATCCAGTTCTTTGCGAAGAAGGATATCATCTTCCGTTTTATTAGCGAACAATAAGCTGATCTTCGTATTATCCTTCTCGGTCGTACAAACGGCTTTGATTATACTGCATTCACATTTAGCACAGGTTCTTTTGAATGTGGATGAAGAACTTTTCACCTGAACATAGGCGTGATTCCTGTCCCATTTCACATTAGTCGTCGAGTTCTGCGCCGATTGCATATGGGTATGGTACGTACCTGATCCACCCGCAATCATTCCAATTTCCCGTGTCAGATATCGAGTATATTTCATCTTCCCACCAGGTCCCCGAAAATCAGCTTTATCACCAATTGCAAGGTTCGCAAGGTATTGAGACATAAACCCATTCGGGTAAGTTTTCACCACCAACTCCATGCGCCCTCTTTCGCGATTAGTGGATACCGGTGTATAGCTCCGGCTAACCATCTCTCCCTTGGCATTCTCATGTCTTATGTAGACATGCTGGCCTGTTGGTAGCCCTAGAAGAGACCCCGGCTCAGGTAGACCAAAGACAAACCGATAGGTGTCCGGAGAAATTTGGTGCTTTTCAATAAGAGGGAAACTCCGAAATTGCCGCGGGTTCATGACACCAGAATTGATGGATCGCCTCTTGGCAACACTGATGCCGGGTTTGATGCGAGTAGGGAACGAATCCTTCGCTTTACTCCTGAGAAGGGTGTTAAACCACACCCCTGTCGCCATTACCATTGATATACTGGCAAGAGAGGAAATTCCAAACCCCACCCAGAATCCTCCCGAGCTTTGAAGAGTTGAAACTCCTCTAATAACTCGTCCACCAACCCAAATAAGGCTCGTAATGAGCAGAAGACCCGTGGAAATCGTAGGCAACATGACGCGGATGTGCTTCTTATTTATATTCTGGCTCTCGGTCTCCCGGTCATCTTGAGGAATAACTTCAGCCACAGTTTTTACAAGGGTCTCGGTACGTTCCTGTAGTATTTTTTGTCAGTGTTGCTAATCCCAAAATCGTAAACGAGACATGAAGCAGAAATATTTGACTCTCACATCGTCCGGCACCCTGCCGATTAAATACTTCTCCAGCACCTCTCGTGCATCAGTGCTGTGACCAATGTCTTCAAACGCCTCGGTGCAGTCTTGGCCGGCCGATTCTAATAAAATTGACACACCCCCGGGGTCTTTTTACTTTATTAGCCTGGCGATCAACTCACGAAACGTAAAAGATACAGAAAAACCTACGGTCTTCAATGTATGGTGTGACGTTGTAGACCTACCCACCCCTTTGTCAGTCTGTTTACTTGTCCATGTGAAGGCAGCGTACCTGATTGTGAAGGATCACCCATAGGTCCTTTTTGGTGGTGTGGTTGGCCGCTTCCCTTTTGGAAATGATCTCCAGGCTACCGGTATCTTTGATTTCAGACATCACGGTTGGTGTTGGGATAAACAGTGGAGAAGATGGTATGAGAGTACAGAAGTGGAAATTTCAATAAAACCCGTTATCTATCGACTGTTGTTCGTCGGGTACGGATTCATTGGCGGGAGGGGCAGCCTTTGTACTATATTTTCAAGTCCCTGCACTATTAAAACAGGAAGACCAGGGTAGACGGGGGCAACCTCAGCCACCCAGTTATTTTCTGTCTAACAGCTTACCCATGATCAATGACAACAATACCTAACTCAATTTGCATCACCTCCGGGCTTCCGTGAGAAGGTTCAACCATAACATACGAACGGATTGGCTAAGGCAAGTTTATGCAACTGACTGAACACGTCACGGAGCAGTCTTGATATCATGATTTGACGTCCCAGTAATGTCAACATGATTTGCCACGACTAGTCGTAACATACAAACATACCAATTTAAACTTTAGCCAACAGAGATTATATGAGCGAATTGTTTGGGGGACCTTCCGCGACATCCTAGCCGCCCAAAATGGTTACGCGTATGATTGTATGGGGTTAGAGCTTCCCAAGGGTTAAGGTTACGTGGGACTTCGTCTCGTAGATCATCCTGATACGTGGTCTAGAAGTCCATGCTGCCTGGACTTCCTCGGCTCTCTTTGAGGCCAATATCATACATAAATTCTACCTGTTATCTCAACCTAGGTTTCCGTTTCAAGAGTTCCAAGTGATTCCCACTGCCAAGTCAGAACCAGATATCATACCCAAAGCATATTCCAACTGCAGATCATAATGTCCCTGTGGAAGGCACCAGAGGTCAATGAACGTACAGTTGCCGTCCTAGGAGCTGGCGTTCTTGGTAAGAAAGAAAACCACCCTTGCAATTAAATCTAGCCAGGGTACTTATGTCAGTATAGGACGTCGCATTGCATGTTCCTGGGTGGCTGGTGGATACAACACCATAATCAGGGATCCCAGCGCTGAACAGAGAAAGGCTGCCCTACATTTCCTCGACAACAATGTCGCAGAATTCGCAAGGATTCTTGGGGTGTCTTCTGTAAGACCGGGCACATACAGTGCAGTCGAAGACCTCAGCTCCGCTGTTGCCAATGCATGGTTTGTAGTTGAGGCAGTGCCAGAAAAGCTTGACCTGAAAATTTCGATATTTAAGGACCTTGCAGAGCAAGCGCCCAGGGACTGCATATTGGGTTCCAACTCATCCTCATACAAATCAAGCATGATGCTGGACCAGATGGATGATGAAAGCAAGGGACGGGTTTTAAACGTCCACTACACCATGCCTGCAGCAACAAGGACGGTGGAATTGATGACGAGCACTTATACACACGAAGCAATTTTCCCATTTCTTGTTGAGCAGCACAAACGGATCGGATTATTACCAGCAGTGGCACGCAAAGAATCGACTGGGTGTGTGTGTAGCCAGCCCGGCTATCCTTTGTATCTCATTCTGAGTTCATTTTGGACTGACCATACAAAGGTTTATTTTCAACCGTCTCTGGGCCGCGATCAAGCGTGAGGCATTGAAGATTATTGCCCAGGGGGTCAGTGACCCAGAGGAAATCGACACTTTGTGGGTGAGTCTACCAGTAGCCCCCGTTGAAGCGAATGACACAGTAACTTGAGTAAAACTAGGCCGAGATGTTTGGAAAGGAAAAGCCAGGCCCATGCGCACTGATGGATTCAGTTGGCCTTGACACTGTCGCATTTATCGAGGACAACTATATCCAAGAGCGTCACCTCGATGGTGCTGATACCGTTGACTTCCTTCGAAAGAATTACATCCAGCAGGGGAAGTTAGGTGCCAAGTCTGGCAAAGGTGGCCTCTATCCCCCTGGATACACCACCAAGATCCAACGCCAGGGCGAAACCAAACCGGATAATCTGGCTGCCCCCACTCTCTACCTATTAGATATAGGGTTTGGTGAGGGGATCACTGCGGATTTTCTCCACGCTGGCAGACTTATTGTCGCCTCAGCCGATGGCTCCTATTCGCGGACGCTCTTGCACCATCTCGAAATGCCAGATGGAGTTGATATTAGCCTCTCCTGTGGCCGCATATTCTGGTCACAGATGGGGGAGCCATCAAAGAACAACGGGTCCATTCAATCCGCAAACATTGATGGATCAGATATCAAGGAGATCATTTCAAGGGATCAGGTTCATACCCCCAAGCAACTTGCAATCGACCACCAGAATGCAAAGATTTATTTTTGTGATCGGGAGGGAATGCGAGTGCATCGAGCCAATTTCGACGGCAGTGAGCACGAGGTGGTCGTCGAAACAGGTGATTTTAATAATCAAGAACAAAAGGAGGACGAAACAAGATGGGTAGATCCAGCATCATCCAACTATTGTACAAGAACTGCTTTGGCTAATGAATACCGTCATTCTTAGTGCGTTGGAGTCTGCGTGGATGCCAACCGGGGCAAGTTCTACTGGACTCAAAAAGGGCCTAGCAAGTCTGGCAAAGGTCGCATCTTTCGTGCCAATATTGATATGCCCCCCGGTGAAACCGTGTCGAATCGTTCCGACATCGAACTGCTCTTTGAGCATCTACCCGAGCCTATCGATCTGGAGATAGACTCTAACGAAGACATGCTCTACTGGACCGATAGAGGGGAATATCCTCAGGGGAACTCGCTCAACCGGGCCTTTGTCGGTTCCCCGGGCCCAAAGCAGGCGACGATTCTTAGCCGTCATCTTCACGAGGTTCGTATTCCTTTCCATAATGTTCTCAAGGCAAGGAAGTTGGCTGAGGTTCCCTAAACATGTAGGCAATTGGTCTTCGAATTGATCACGTCAACAAGCATATATACTATACCGACCTTGGAGGATCAGTGTATCGGTCCGATCTAACTGGAGCTAACAAGAGAACGCTGTGTAATGTTGGTGCTACCTTTACAGGCATTGCACTGGCCCATGTGGGATAAACTTTACATGCTGGATCTATGACCTGCATGGCTGGACCCAAGCCGAATGACTTGCTAATTGAATAGGGATTTAATAATCTCGGCAGTGTGGCATGTTGGTGTTCCAAATTGCACATCTCCTTTCGATATAAGTTTTTAAGTGCTATGAAGTTATTAGTTATATTGAATCGCGTTCCCTTGGATCCTTATTGCAGGAAAGTTATTAGTAATGCGAACGATCATGTCCAGCGGAAGGATGCCTCTTTAGGGTCAATCTTCTCCACTTTTCAACTACGTGTGGCCTCGGTACGACTGAGAATATCGCCCCGCTCCAATAGGCCTTCCTCTCCCGTAGCAAATGGAACAAATGGAGTCTGGAGATAAGCAAACATTTCCGATCCTGGGATGCGGGGGATTCGAGAAAATTTAGACGAGAATCAGTATATCAAAATATGATTCGCTAGTCAGGATATGACGCCATTAGGAACACCTCAGCTAGATTATTATGAACTCTAGCTGCAATGGTAGATAAGAACTAAAGCGTCATTTCATCCCTTCTAGATCTAAAATCTTAGTAAAGTTAGCACTCGGCCGAAGATTTCCCTATTTGGCGGATAAATTGACGATGATTTCATCAACCCATTGAAAGTGGGCCGCGGGCTCAGTGGTCGGCGGATTATCGGATAGACATCCATTGATGGGCCGACAAGAGTCTAACAGATCTGGCTTCAGGACTTTGTAACGTCATACCAGATATTCCTGAACCTCACATGGTTAGGTAGCGCTATTTGGATACGAACTACAGAGTAACTCAATTTTATACCATGGCTGACCCACTACTTAAGGTTCAGGCGGAACTCTGAACCTCAAATCCACTGGCCATTGCTCTCTGACCCACCATTCAAGGCTTGCGCGGAACTCAAAATATCGATCATGATCCAGTTCCTAGCATGGCCCACTATGGCCCACTATTCAGGGCTCAGACGGAAGCTAGAATGTCGGTCGAATCTTGGGTCTCTGTCCAAAAGCGGGTCACAATCAAAACCACTGGCTTCGACACAACATCCAGAGGCTTAGACGAAACGCAAAATATCGATCGTAGGTAGATCCGCAAGCCATTACATATGGTCCAATAGAGCCTCAGTACATCGTATGTATTCTGGGTTATTGTATTGTAACGCTACAGACTTTCATCGAAACATGGCTACAACGCCTCGCGGAATGTACCCGATTAAAACAGGGCTTGGGATTAAGGTTGACCTATAGCACACGTTTTATCATCATACATTACGTTAATGACGAGTCCTTCCGCCTGTATCATGTATCCCTAGCGCCCCATGTCTGGCGAAAGAACCTGCAGGCGCACTTGGCATAGGTCTGCAGAGAGGGGGCGTATTAGTTCGGAGAAATGCCCTAGAAGGCAGCCTGATGCGATGGATTGGGGAAATAAAGACTGAAGATACTATAAATTCCCTTGATCGGTATTATTTAATGTTGGGCTTTCACGTTTTAGGGCATTGTGATTTATTTGGACAGAACCTTACGGGCCGGCTTTCCGGACATATTATATCAACTTTCCCATTTCATCACAATGTATTCCGTAGGGCAATATTGGGGTTATACTGACGCACGGTGAAATAGGAATACAAAAAATGACTGCGCTTGAAAGCTCTGGCGCGTAACTTCCGCAATATCCGGAGATTGTACGTTTGGTCGGTCCACCGAGTGGCACACGCGGATTGGATGGTCCGGTGATTAATCAATATCCCAGGTGAAAGTCATAGAGGTAATACAGCCAAGTAGTGTTCTCTCGACCAAACTCTGGGATGATGGATCTGGTCAAACTCACTATAGGGCAACAATCATTTAAAGACATCGTATGAAGGAGTGGAACTAATTATCAAAAACTGACACACTATTCGGAAACTCACTCAGTGAACTGTATCATAAGCTCCAAGAGATGTCAGCGACGGAAGAACCCAGACGGCAAAATGCTGTCTTAGCTGAAGATTGGCAAGGCGAGCATCTTGGCTCTAGAGCCTCGGTTTATAATGACATTTCGAGTGTTCGTGAGCAAGGACTCAGTACTGGAGTCCGCGTTAAGGGTTCGTTGTATCCCAAATCTTCACCTGTTTCACGAACTGACGAGGAAGCTAGAAGACGGGAGATTGGATATTAAGTTTCGAGATAACAAACCCTGGCTTGCTTCTCTGATGAGACATGTTGAACAACCTCTGGAACCAGCCACAGGAGAGCAGGGGCCCTCGAATGTTGTTCCCATGGAGCATGGCAGATTTCCTTTGAACCTGAACATTGTGATCCAGGTCGTTGGATCGCGCGGTGACGTCCAGCCATTTGTCGCTCTGGGCAAAGAACTTCAGAAACACGGGCATCGAGTTCGCCTTGCCACACATTTGTCATTCCAACAGGATGTGACCGATAAAGGACTCGAATTTTTTAACATTGGCGGCAATCCGGAAGAGCTAATGGCATTTATGGTTCAGAACCCTGGTTTGTTACCAGGAATGAGCACAATCCGCAGCGGTGCAATACAGAAACGGCGACGGGAGATGAAGGCCATCTTTTCGGGATGCTGGCGCTCTTGCTATGAAACGGGAAATGGAACAGATCTTCACCATATTCCTGAACGGGGGCAGGGCGGCGGTGCTATCGACTTTTGCACACGGCCATTCGTCGCCGATGTTATTATTGCAAATCCACCAGGGTTTGTTCACTTCAGCTGTGCTGAAAAGCTGGGCGTTCCGTTGAATATGATGTTTACGTGAGTCGTATATTTATTTAGTATCTAGACACGATCTGAATATTTTAGGATGCCTTGGTCCCCGACCCAATCCTTTCCACACCCGCTGGCAAACGTGCGCTCACAAAATACTAAGCCATCTGTGGCGAACTTTGCTTCGTATGGGATAGTGGAGGTAATGATGTGGGAAGGCCTTGGGGACCTTATTAACCAGTTTCGCAAGAAAGAATTGGGTTTGGATCCATTGGATGCCATCCGAGCACCCAGTATGATCCATCGACTGCATATCCCATATACATACCTATGGTAAGCAAGTCCTTCAATTTTTTGCGGCGTTGATCTAATGCAAAAAGGTCGCCTTCTCTCCTTCCGAAACCTCGGGACTGGTCCGACAATATCGATGTGTGTGGGTTTCAATTTCTATCGGCCCAGTCGAACTATCAGCCGCCGGAGGAGCTTGATGCTTTTCTAAAGGCAGGAAATCCCCCAATCTACATTGGATTTGGATCCATTGTAGTTGATAACCCCAGCAAATTGACACAAACGATATTTGAGGCTGTTCGCCAGACGGGTCATCGCGCAATTGTTTCCAAAGGATGGAGCAATCTCGGCGCTGGAGAAATTGACATTCCCGAAACTATCTTCTTGTTAGGAAAGTGTCCCCATGATTGGCTCTTCCGGCGAGTCTCATGCGTTGTGCACCACGGCGGTGCTGGAACCACGGCTGCTGGTCTCCTTCTTGGTTGCCCAACGGTCATCGTGCCCTTTTTCGGCGACCAACCATTTTGGGGTTCCATTGTTGCTCGAGCCGGCGCTGGCCCCCAGCCCATTCCATTTAAGGAATTGACGCCTGAAAGGCTAGCCGCGGGGATTCAAGACGCCTTGGGAGAAAGGGCTAAGAATTGTGCTGGGCAAATCGGGAAGGATATGCGCGCAGAGGATGGTGTACAGAAAGCAGTGCAGAGTTTTCACCAGCATATGAATGTTGAGGCTCTAAGATGCTCCATATGCCCCGATCGGCCGGCGGTGTGGTGGCTCCGACATTCTCACATCAAGCTGAGCGCCTTCGCAATATCGGTATTAGTGCACACGGGCCACGTCAAACCGCGAGATGTAATGTTGTATGTATTTCGGAGCCTTTCCCGCTTGCTGTCTTTTTGTCCACCTAATCTGACCGCTTTAGATATCGAGTCAGAGAATATGACACTAACCGCGACCCGAGAGGTCCTCTTTCAGCCACCGCGGAGGTTCTTTACGGTATTATCACCGATCTTCTGATTGGCATTGCTCGCGTACCGGGCCTGATAGTCGGTGTCTTTCCGGGGTCTCATTCCAAGATAGTTCAACGTGATTACAGAGGAAGGGAATGGGCGATGTCACATTTTGTAGAGTGCCTGTCAAACCAAGAGGGCAGGAGAGACTCTCAGGCAGGGACAGGTGTGGCAGCAGCAGCAGCAGACCTTAGTAGTCATGATGAATCTGTCGGAGGCCTCGGCACAGACCGAAGGGCAAGTACCATGCCTGCCGAAACGGCGGGAGATTTGAACCGATCCCATTTTGTCGAGAATATAGAGGACATACAAGGACAACCTGTAATGGTGGAGGGAGAAAAAAGGCACCATGGTAACAAATACGGTCGTGCTAGGCAAGCCTTGTCGGACACGCGGTACCAGGCTGCCAAATCGGCAAAATATGCACTGCACTATGTGCTAGTCCTGCCAACTGATTTTGCCCTCAGTTTGTCAAAAGGGTTTCACAATGCACCCAAATTGTACCATGACGACACAATTGAACCAGTGCCCAAAGTTATCGGGATCAATAGTGGACTCCGAGCGGCTGGCAAGGTAAGCAAATATTTACCATATCTCCGCAAGGAATAATGTCCTTATTTATCACAGGAATTATACCAAGGTATGTATAATGGCATGTCTGGACTTGTCACGCAGCCCTCCCGGGGCCTTCGGCAATCAGGAGGCAAAGGCCTAGTGAAGGGAATCGGAAAAGGGGTAGGTGGGGCTTTTTTGAACCCAGCTGCAGGTAAGGTCTGCTCTCAGAGTATGAAACACACTCTGAATCGAATATATCTAGGTCTATGTGGGCTAGCAGGATTCCCTCTAGATGGGCTCCACAAGTATGTTCGCAGATCTCTCTCGAAAAGTAAATCTAAAGAGATTATTCGATCGCGTATTACGCAGGGCATTGAAGAGATGTGTGCCGCCTCGACGGAGGAGCAGAATATGGTGATTCAAAGGTGGCATGAGCTGCAAAGGAATCCAACCTAATGTAGGAACAACATTCAGACCACTTGCTCTATTTTATTATTTATTTCAAAGCCCATCAACCTGGAAAGCTATAGGCCCTGTTAGTCTAGCTGCTCCTTTGTCGGCACGTGTTTGACTCCTGGTATAATCCGCCTAGTGCACAAATTAGCAGAGCGACGTTTGCTACAGCCAGCGAAATGGAATTTGGGGTGCTAACGGATTTAATTTGCTTGGGAGGGTAAGTGTCATGAAGGGAGGAGATCCCATAGATATGCCAAAGGGTTCTGGTCCACAGTAATTAACGTAAATTCCTGACCAATAGAAAGACAAAGCATCGAATTACCAGTGAATTATACTATACTGTATTCACTTAAACGCCTTTTTTGGCTCCATTTTTCGAATCTTTCTCAAGAAGCCCAAGCCCCATATACTATACTGACTTTAAAGCTGTCATCAATCCACGGTTCAACACGTGAAGGGCTGCTGGTCCGTGAGGTATACTTGATACGATCCGCGGCCGATAATACGGAATTTCCTCTCCGAGAAGGTCATAGTTCTCCTGCAATCTAAAAATCAACCGAAAATATTTATCGCAACCTATCCTGAACCTCATACAGCGAGTCAGACAAGGGAGAGCCACTAATGCCTGATATGGATTAAGGTTCATTGATTGCGCTATCGCGTTCCGTCTGAGCCTTAAATAGTGGGCCATGTGCTTTGACCCCATTGGGCACGACCTCGCAGATCGCTAACGGCACGTGAATCATGTTGTGATCGATATTTTGAGTTCCGCGTGAGCCTTAAATGGTGGGTCAGCGAGATTCAGAGTTAACATCGTTTTCGGGAACATCCGATAATCTGAGTTCCGTCTGAGCCTTGAATAGTGGGCCATGTTAGCACGTGGATCAGACCATGATGAATATTTTGAGTTCCGCATGAGCCTTGAAATGGTGGGTCAGAAAGCAAGACAAGAATAAGTCCACCAGATCTCATGTCTCATTCGGAACAATACCCACGATGTATCTCAGAACAGGGCAAGTTTCAATGCATTAATTTCATATACCATGTTGCTCTTTGGTTCCAGTGCACTCTATTTTCCCTGGTCCTACAAATCGTATCCCGTTAGCCTACACAGCGCGCCGTACACCAGATTCGGAACGGGGTTTTATGACATCAGCAACCCCACATTGTGACTTTACGAGGGCCAGTGAAGTAGCTGGTCAGCTTCCAAATTATGGATACTTCAATGAAAGCCCTGGATCTTAGCCTGGCTACTCATTGAAATTCATCATGGATGATTCATGACTCACCACTGACGGGAAATTATCTCCAGGAAGGCAGTAAGGCAAGAGATACTCTATTTTTCAACGCAGAAACATGTGCACTGGCGAGCAATAATAAGACACAGTAAACTTATTTTTCTTGATGAGTAAGATAGGCATACAAACTGTCGATAGGCAATGAGAGTCCGGGCGTAGTGCTTGGCTGCCCAGGTTGACTTCCTTTTCCGGAAGGGGACCCTTTAAACGAGAGGCCTAACATTATTGGATGCAGGCTGGATGGGGTCAATGACCACTATATCATCGCTCGAAGACCTCTCTTTTGTCCATCGATATACAGGAACCAGATATATCGTTTTGACTAGGCTCTTTGCTTCCGGTTTATAACTGCGCTCGTGCTTAATTTGGTCCAGCGTTCATATAGAACACCCTCTACAATTTAAACAACCATTACTCCAAACGACACATTCGGCACCGCGTTCTGTCAGCTTCATATATGGACGAACCACACGCGACCAAAACGAACGACACACCCCCCTCGACTACAGCTAACTTAAACCAAGGACGCAATGCTCGGAGCAGGGTTCCTAGAGCATGTGACACTTGTAGATTAAAGAAAGCTAAGGTAAGACAGATAATACCGCTGAAAGTAAGAATGGTTCAATATACTGACCGGGCCAGTGCAATGGTGCTCAACCTTGCAGTCGGTGTGAGGACCATGATGCTATCTGTATCTTTGAAAGAAAAACGTCTTTGAAAAAGCGTCCTCCAGAGTAGGTTAGGTGGAATCTTTGAGCGTATGCCCGTGCCTAACTTTGATTTCTAGATATGTTGAAATGCTCGAGCAGCAACAAGACTGGTTAACGAAGGGGTTGCGAGAAATGTATCAACGGGCTATTGAAGGCAAGGGCTGGCCCGGTGAACCGCTCGGGCAGAAAGCGGATGGACACCCTCTGACACATGATATACTCTTTCGCCTAGGTGTTTTGAACACAGAGCAGGAGCCCGATATCATACATCCACAAGACAAATTTGACAATGTGGACAGCAGGGACAATGTTGATATTTCTTATTTGGGGCAAACCCTAGCATATGTGCCTTCCGAGGTCTTGTATGGGGAATGTTTATATCACGTTCCACCCTCTTTCTCGCTATCACAATTGGCAGTCGACTCTCAACAAACCCCATGTCTATCCTCAGGCTACTTCGGAAGCACAGAACTGGGGGTACCTCAGCTGCAACCTAGCTCAGGGCACGCATCAACCTCGCTTTTCTCTTGTCCCACTCGCCGGCTCTCCATTTTGGATGGTATAAACTTTGGTGCGACTGATGATGACGATCTATACCCAATTGACGAACTCGCTTTATTTGGCGATGTAGGGTTGGCAGAGCTCAACACTTAAGAATATCAACGATCATTTATATCTATCTCAAGTCTATTAGTCCCTATTGCTTCTTTCCGTCGTTCTTCACGATTCCCCAAGACATATTTAGATAAACAATACTGAAGACTGTGTCAGGTATCTATGAAGCAAGCCCCCCTTACTATGTGTTTGATATCCAACATTGGTTATAATCCAAAACCAACCCCCCCCCCGAAACAAGACTTAGTCGTGTTCTTTCACACTCTTTATATACTTTGCCCCGGGAGCTTGTGCGCCACTATTGCTATTCTTTGAAATTTTGGCCAGTTTTCCAATGCGTATTCCGCTCACCACTCTGCGCAACCGTGCATTGAACATGACTGGGAGCCGTCTGGCCAGCCCTACTTTCAACAGATATGAGAATAGCGAGCAAGATAATACAAGATGGGAAATTGGAGATAGCCATAGTTCAGTGTCTAGTGGTTTTCTATAAGGATCATCTCAATATCACAAACACGTTGCATCCGACTCTTAAGGTTACGGCTGTTCTTAGTTTTGTGCTTATCATCCTCCGGGTTTTGTCGAGGCTGAGACGGGAAGAAGCTTCGTCGGTATTACAGAGACTTTCGTTACTGTGCTACCAGAAGCCAGCCTTATGTGTAAGGAACCCAAGATCCTATGCCCATAATTGCTTCGAATTAAAAATCCTGCCTCGTGACAGGCAAGCTGCGCCTTTCCAGCTCTTCCCAAACATGAGGGAATCTGGCACATCTTCCAGCTCGTGTCGGCGGGGAGCCTTAGCTCCATGTACTAATCGAGCTTATTATCTTTCGCTAGGGTATTCGATCTTTCCCAAAGGTTCAGTCTGAATGGCTGGTATGAGCTCTCTTTTCTCGGGAAAAAAATCCCGAGGCAAATTTCAATCCTCTGATTGGCACAACCACGGTTTCCCAAATCATGCCGAGGTAGGCCGTTCAACGACCTTTGGCGTGTTTAAATTTGATGCCCAGAACATCTTCCGGCGCCAAGAAGAAAGGGCACTTCCCAGTGCATTCTTCTGAAGTTCGTGGGGCTTGTGGATCGGTCACAGACTGCTTTTGTCGTATGTCGAAAGACCAACAGCATGCCGTTCAATGATATGGACGAGCGTTCCTCTACCTATCTCAATGATTCCTCATCGCACCGCGGTGAGAAAACAGAGCGTATCGATCATGCCAAGATGCTATCACCGGAGGAAGACATAGTATTGAGGAGATTCCGACATTACTGCCAAGAGAATGGTTATTGCAAGCGGCTTGAGGATGGACAACCAACCATCGACGATACAACCCTCTTGTGCGTCCAACAATCACAGCTCCTTGAGAAATATTAGGTATTAACTAAGCGAATTAAATAGGCGGTTTTTACGTGCACACAATCTCGATCTCAACAAGGCAATCGATCGATTTCGTGTTGTCCAAGATTGGAGGGCGAATCATGCCATCGACAATTCTTATCTCTACATGGATGTGCAGTGTTACGAAGACTACCGGAAGATGGTCAGTTTCTCACCTTATGCATCGTTCGTCTACCGATTGGCTATCTCTTCCAAGCACCCTTTGTTGAATTTGAGCTGACAGCTTTGCTAGTTCGCTCAATGGACAGGGCGATGTGACCGACAGGGTCTTCCCCTGTACGTCTTTCCTGTGAAACAATTTACACCCGAGAGGATGGAGGCTTATATATCCACGTATGATCACACCACTGTGACGACCGTCTCTCAAACACAGGATCTACCGTGTCATATTCTTGCCTTTCATGCCCTGTACGAAAATATGTTGAAATTCGTGATGCCCCTTTGCAGCGAATTCCATGATTCTCATGCCAGGGCCCCGGTTTCGGCTTCAACACACATCATTGACATAACGGGCGTAGGGTTCGGGCATTTTTGGAAGATTAAAAAGTACCTGCAGGGGGCGATCTCAATAGCCACAACTCATTATCCAGAAACGCTAGGTCATATCTTCGTGAGTCTCATGAGTTAGCGAATCCCGATCTCCCGCCCCGACTCACTGACATGAATATTTGTGACAGATTGTCGGTGCCCCTCCATCTTTCGTGAAGGTGTGGGGGATCGTAAAAAAATGGTTCGACCCCGCTAGTATCTCTAAAATACTCATTTTGCCTCATTCAGAGACCGAGATGACCCTGTCAACCTACATTGATCCCCAAAACTTGCCAAAGCAATATGGTGGCCTGCTATCGTGGGAATGGGGGGAACCGCCAAAGTTGGAAGAGTCAATGAAAGATATAGCCTCTGGTATATACGTAAGAGACCAGACTGGAGATGAGCAGTTCTTAAAAGGACCTGTCACCTTTTCAGACGGCTCTGTGCACCCTTGGGGTACGGTGAATGGGGAGCTGCGGCGACAGCCAAAAAAGTGCTAGACGAAGTTGTCCTTTAACGAACGAATATATCTAATTGTTTCTAACTTTCGTATCTTGCGATCCTTAACATGCCGTTTCTTGGGGTATCTGGGCCCTCCCAGAATTTAGAATTTACAGATAACCCAAAATACGTCAAAACATCATACGCGTTAAATCCTAATGTATATAGAAAGATCAGGGGATATTATAGTTTCAATAAATATCCCTTCTTTATCGCATCCTCGTCCTAGGAATGTCTCGATCACTGGTGTGGCGTAGGATTGTCTGCCCCTTGAACATGCTAAAAAAGATTCGCGCAACTAAGCGGTCACAAAAGCGTCGCTTACTCTGATCATGCTTTTTTCATTCCTCTAAATATTAAGAATCGGAGATAGAAATCAACCAGATAGATTTTACATGGGAAGATCAAATGTTCGTCTATCCAATGTGAATTTCACGGAAGGGAGGTCCTGCAACTACAGTAAGAAAAAGCGCACAGAGTCATGTACATATGTCTTTTCCTGGTGCTGGGTCACCAAGAGCTTGATCTGTCTGTCAAGAAGCTGTGACGGTTTTCCAACTCAAGTTGTGAAGCTGATACCATCAAGCACGGAATACTGAACTCCTATCATTCCATAAAAATATGATCTTCTCTACTTGGACTGACCGTTGTGACTTTAGATGCTTTTCCGCGGTAATAATCGACAAGAGTGGGGCGCATCCGGGCTACATGAGAAAGGATGCAAAAGTTCCGCGGTAACTGCACGCGAGGTGCCGAGATATACAGGCAAAAAGGGGGTTGACACAGAATATAATATAAACACTTCCAAAACGATGCAAAATTGGGCAAAGACCAGACTTCCTACCTGCAAACGACCAACGGTTGCTTTACATTTGTTATTTCCTATCCTCGATCGAATAATAACGCTCCGCCCGCACAAAGCTCTGCCTTGGCAATAATCTATGGATAATGACCGAGGGCTCAGACCTCAGACTTCTACAAGAATCACTATAGCATGCGACAGATGCAGAGTAAGAAAAATCAGGGTTCGTTAGCAGATCATATCATGTCAGAAGAGACGATTGACTATATTTACTAAAGCTTTACAGTGTAATGGCAGGAAACCGTGCGATAATTGCTCAGATGCCAATGCAGAGTGCATTTTCAGGCAGGTCAGGTCCACTATGAGATCATATCCCAGAGGGTAAGGTTTAATGACGATTACTCGGTATACCTGTCATATTGATGCAGGGTCAGATATGTGGAGATGATGGGAGAGCACCAGAGCCAGATGGTAGACGGGCTCCATGAGCTCTACCGACGGTCTGTGGACGGAGAAGGATGGCCTGGTCCCCCCCTTGCAGTGCGGCCTGAAACCGAGGGCCAACCTCTCACGCACGACCTACTCTCCCGATTAGGTGTTTTGGACCAGGACAGGAACAGGCAAGACATTCGAGCCGAGCAAGGTGACCCGAGCAACCAGATGGCGGCACCCAATCCGAATGAACATAGCAATGAAGGGTCAAGCGGAATTATACCTGACAGTGAAACCGGACGCGCAGCTTTCCCATTCGATCACAGCACATCTGCATCAGTTCATGCGACCATATTTGGACAACTTAGCCAACAGCAACATATAGCACAAACTGAGAGCTCCATGACCGAGACACTCAGTTCGGATCCTTCATCACTCCCAGATGCCATGACAATGGATTTCCGGTCTCTCCAGACTATGCCCAGCTATACAACCACACTGGGCCAACAGATGCCTGTGCCCGTACGGGAATGGATGGTATATATTCCAGATGACGATGATGAGGTGCATCCTCCTCCAAACACCTAACTTGTACGTGGTCTCCAAAGGGGAGAGCTGTATGAAAATGGCAGTCAATCTGGATCTCAATGCATTAATGCACGCAGTCCGATGTCATAATTTCTAGCTCCCATTGACATATGCCGGAAGAAACGGAACGTAGTCTTAAGAGATCGAGCCAATGATTGAACTGTGGCAGAGGGCTCCATAAAGTCATACGTTAAGCCAAAATACTACCTATGCTTTGGCTTGTCGTGCGAAGCTGAATATTTTATTACCTGATCAGCCATCCATACGTGAAGACTTTGCGCTGCGTCTCATTCCATCTTCTGTAATTGCTAGGGTGAACAATGATGCCTGTTGAGGTTGCGGCAGATTCCGATACCGGTAATATTTCCTTTATATATAGTAGGTGACTCAGGGTTTCTATTGATTTCGGCCCTCCCTGAGACACGCTAGCTTCGTATGGTAAAGCCGACATTTGGGAAGCGTATAAAGCACGCCTCCACTCTGAAGGTATCTTACGTTAAGGTAATCTGCAATATCACTCAGCTTTGGCCGGCGTACGCTATAGCTCTTCCTCTCGCGTGACCGAACCAGCGACAGTAACAGGATATTACCGTATCAGTATTAGCATTCTTTGTCAATCTCAATTCTTTGGGCAGAGCGTACCTCACTTCCTGCAAGTCTTCCCATTCCGGAGAATCCGCTAAAGGTAATTCATATTCCGTATCCGACAGAATCGAAACTAGAAAAGTGGCAAGGGACGCATCGCTAGAGGGCTCATGCATTGGGCTATCCTACAATGCTAGCTATTATCATGAGAACCAGATAGGTATCCACTCTAATGGGACCACAATCCCACGACACTGACACGATCTTAAAATGATCTCATCTTTTTGAAGACTTCTATCACATCATGATCCGATCAAACCGAATCTTCTATGGGCCATTCCCCTAACGCGGGCCATCATCGTTCTTGTAGCTCGGTATTGTTTTCAGCCTTCTGTGTCCTGTTTATATATTCATATCTCTTCCATAGCTTGATGGAACTCAAAACGGCCTTACCTTCACTCGTCTAGCAAGTAGGAGACCAGGTGCCAAGCACACCGGCGTCGGGACTACGGGAACAGGGGCACGTAGCAGTCGCAACCATTCAACCTGGATCACAGTTCCCGGCTATGCTGAGCATTGAACGTATTTTTTCTCAGAGGCGGACAGGTTTCGACTTTTTATACCGGCAGATTAATTTTAGTGTCATTATTGGTGGCTCCTGGAAATTCATGACCTTGCGGAGTATTTTGCCTGCCCCTAGAACTCGATTCATAGCCTAGGTAAACTATCAAGGTCGGAGAAGACACTCGTCGCATTGCTTCCTTCAGAAGCTCATGGCAAAACCGGATGGTCATCTACACAAGACTTTGGGGTGAGGAAGAGACTCATATCAAAGTCGACGGTATTCACCTCACAGGGTGTATGCTTTTGAGAGCCTCGAGCTCGCGATAGGCGACTTTCACCTTGATGACTAGACTTCTCACTGGAGTCCTGTTCATCAATGGCAGACGTGCACTTTCCATCACAAGCTGGCTGCGGTCCCTTGGGTGGAATCAGTCGCAGCACCTCCGAGACAAGCGAATAGATTGCGCTCCAGCGGGGGAGCAGGACCTCGTGGTCGATACCTGGCGGCAGTGGTGAATCAAATTTATAACTGGGCTGTTGCTGGTGTTGACTGCCAGAGGTCTTGACTGTATGCTTTCGGGCAGATCTGTAGATTCAATTGGACATTGTTGAATCAGCTTTATCATTCCCTCTCTTAATGTAACGAAGAACCGAAAACCATACTTCATTAGGCGCGCCCTAGGGATACAGCGATAGCCGTACGTGAAGCAGTAGGTACACGGGTGACGCGTCAAAGTGGTAATGCATCGCTTTTTTCGATGGTGGGAAGCCCTGCAGGCTTGGTTAACACGAACTTTCTGGACCTCATGACGCTGTGGCTGCGAGCGATTTTCTTCCATGACTGTGTGTTTTCCAATGGAGGGGGACACAAGAATAACCTTGACATTGAGGCCGAGAACTCTTAGATTATACCTCTCCTGGGACCACGTAGGGGAGACCGGGGTGCACAAACTTTTCTTGCCTCGCCTACTCTGTCGGTCGTTTCGAAGTTACCGCGGTTCCAGTTTTGTGGTTGCCCCAAAATTCTCGCGGTTCACGCCCGCACCCAGAGTCTCCGAGGTTCACCCTCCATGACCACCTCTTGACCCGGGGAAGACTGTAGGAAGGAAGAAGTACTGGAGCTGCGGTGGTTACCTTCATATCCTTCCGCCTCTGCCAATCGGATCGCTTAAACCTAGCTGGTCTATCTACACAGACTTGCCTGTCTCGCACTGTGGAGATATATATCCCGGTATCATTCAAGTCTCAGAAATTCGATAAAATCATAAAACGGTAAGTGGATGAATTCTGTATGGGTATATATTCTTTATTATACCCACTGGCACTAAAAGCGAAGAACAGAGCAAACATAAGTGGCAGCTGTTGGAATACTTGAATGTAGTTTCTCACGAAAGCCACCAGTCCAGTTCGTGGTAAGACTGTTTCTTCAGAGTCTCCCAAGAACATGTAATGGAACACGCTATGTAATGACACAATTCCACATATCTTCTATTGACTTATTCAACTCCGTCAAAATAATTTGAGGTCGGACACGAGGGAAATGCAGAAAGGATGCAGCGTACAGGGATAGTCGGGAGGCATGCATAGCGTGTGTAGCCGCTGAAGCGCAGGAGAGAAGCCAATCTCACTGTCCGGCCTTCTCCATATGGCCACGTCACCGTCGCCTTTTCTTTCGGTGGTATGTTATCTAATGAGAACGGCCCACTTCCCTCTTCCATTTGATTTGTGGGCTTTAGAAGGTGGTACTGCAATTGTCTACTCGCCGAATAGGATGCAACAAGCTTGAGATCTTCAGACTCAGAAGGAGGAAGCTATATCACTTGATAAAGCAGCCAAGCATATAGAAAGATTCCTTGGGAACAGGAGAAGAACAAAAATAGCTTTTATTGGAAGAATGGAAGGGAATTCGAGCTCTAAATAAGGAGATACATCAGTAGGCAAACGTCTGAAAGCCGCACCGGAAGGACGAGGAAAATCTTACCCCAAAAAGGCTAGTCCATAAGTGTAACATGATATTATTCATCTCGCTGGAGGCAAGAATAAGGCCTCTATACCTTCAACTATAAGAACTATGAAGTATATCAGTGGTCAAGATCAGGTTGTTGCTGAGGCTTCATCTAGTATAGATCGTCGGGGTCGGCAGATTCGCCTCCCTGCTCGCGTTCGGGATTGCCAAAATAGTCATATATGTCTTTCATATAGTGATGAGTAGCCATTGTTGTGTGGTCCTGTTGTTGTAATTGCTCTATTTTAGAAACCGCTGTGCGCGCTTCTGGGTGTGTTGCCAGTGAAATCCAGCTTTATCGACAGGGTTACAGCCCGTCCAAGCTTAACTTCTTGACCAGCAATCATATGGTCGTTTAACGTAGCAAACGAGCCATATAGTCGACGTAATCAACCTGTAGATCTTCGGGCAAGTATAGATGAAAGGTTGAAGACCCAATGAGTTCACTAACGGATTTGGAGATGCCAATATTTTTAATTAGAGAGATGAGTTATTGATTTCAAATTCTGGTGACTATGATCTAAATTCTATTTAATGTGAATGAAACGCAGAAAGATCCACGAAAGTGTTCTCGAAAACAGTGCGGGCAAACCAATACCAGACCCTAAGCAAGGGCAATCCCGGTGAACGCTCGGTTCTCGTCCGCATATAATCTCACTTTCTGCTTCCCCTCGGCATTACATCTGTAAATATTGCCACCGAGATCCGTCAGGTAGATACTGTTATTCGCCAGGTCGAGCTTCAAGCCGATAGCTTCGTTCAGGTTTCTGAGGAGGATGTCGTATCCATGGGAGGACATATGGGGCACCGGCAGGCCAAAGTGGTCGAGACGAAGTCGGTTTAGGGAGTTTCCCAGTGGAATTTCACCGCGATCGGTCCAGTAAAGAGAGTGAGAATCCTCATCAATCTCAAGGTCAACGGGCTCGGGTAGATCTTTCGCAATACACTGAACATCAGTTCGTGTCGTGGCAGACTGTCCCTCCGGGGTAGTGATGTTCGCGGTGAAGATGCGGCCTTTGCCACCTTTAGATGGCCCCTTCTGGGTCCAGTAGAACTTGCCGAGGCTGGGAGCAACGGTAACACCAACGCACCATTTTGTGGCATCTTGACCATCCTCGGCATTCTGATAGGTACCAGTCTGGACCAAGACTTCAAGTTGGGAGCCATCATAGTTGCAACGCAGAACACGAAGACCTTCACGATCGCAGAAGTAGATCTTCTTAGACTTGGTGTCCAATGCCAGCTGCTTCGGGGTATTCACAGTACCAGGAGCTAGGACGGCACGAATGTCGGTGCCGTCTAAGTTAGCAGAATAGACTGCTCCATCATCCTTACCAGGGACGCCCATGTTTGTCCAGAACATGCGCTCGCTAGAAGGGTCGATGGCAAGACCGTCGGGGAGAGATTGGGCGGTAACAAGGACCTTCTGCTCACGTCCATCGGCAGATACTTCGAGGATTTCGCCCCCGTTCGTGCTCGGGACTCGTGCTGACAATCCAATGTCAAGAACAAGGATCTTAGCCTTCGTGGCGCTGCCATTTCTGGTCCCTGCAGGTGGGAACAGACCACCTTTGGAACATTTCGATCCGAGCTTGCCCTGGTCTAAATAGTTCTTCTGCAAGAACTTGACCGTCTTTTCGCCAGAGAGGCCACGCTCGGCGATGTAATGACTTTCAATGAAACCAACGGTGTCCAGGCCGACGTCTAAGCAGCGTTATTAGCTTCTATGGCAAGAGAGTTTTAGAGACTCAAAAGATGAGCACTATCAAACACAGGCAGAAGGACAAGTAAAAGTGAGACACAAGGAAGCCACAGACAACAGCGAGGAGAGGGAAAAATAAAGTCCGATGCGTACCGTCCATAGTCTTGCACGGGGTGACAGCCCCCTTGATAAACATCTCCGTCCACATCGAATCAATCTCTTCCGGCACCGAGACCTCTTCGGCGAGGATGGTCAAAACCTCTCGCTTAATTGCGGCCCAGAGGCGGTTAAAAATGAAGCCAGTGGACTCCTTCCTAGCAACATAGGGAATAGTTGCGGCCTCCTTCGAACGATCGACCAAGAACGGGAAGATAGACGGCTCCGTGAGTCCATTAGTCATGAGCTCCACAACCATGACTTGGGGGGGCATATAGTAGTGCATGTTTAAAACGCGACGCTTGGTCGAGTCCGATACTTTGGCCAACATTTCAGAAGATTTGTATGAAGAAGAGTTAGAGGCTAAGATGCAGTCACTAGGAGCAAGCTTGTCCAGCTCGGCAAAGGTATCAACCTTGAGGGGGAGCTTCTCGGGGACGGCTTCGATGGTAAGCCATGCATTTTTGACTGCATCCTTCAACTCTGCGAACACCTTAATGCTACCGGGGCACCTCCCGGTTTTTTCTGCATAGGACACCACGTTTCCTTCAACATACGCGACACAGTCTGCGCGTTGTTCTGGGCTAGGGTCACGGACCTGGACATCATACCCTGCTGATGCCCAAATACATGCTATTCGTGAAACGTTAGGATCTATGGACATCGTAGACATAAATGTCACCATTTATTGAAAATGCCTTGCTTACCGATACGACGACCCAGCACGCCCGCGCCTAGAATGGCAACAGGACGTTTGCCATAGTCCGTGGGCGGCTGCCAAGTGCGGGTCATTTTCGCGTAAAAAGGTACAACTAAGCCAAGTGGCCAGAACTAGATTGTTCAAACGAAGGTGTATATGGTTCTCAGAAAGCCTAGCAGCTGATAGAATGTGGAAAAGGAAGTAGATGCTACAGGAAGTTGGAGAAGGTGCCGTGACTCTTTCTTAATATATAGTTCATGGATTTCCCTTTTCCTTATCACGGCATCTTGTGGCATCGGCAGACCAACGTTATGGAAAAGAATATACCGCAACGATCGGCCAGTGTTCCGTAGAAGGGCCGCGGCAGGTGGACCTTTCGTAAAGGGACGTGTAGACAAATTCCTGATAGAGCTCCATTACAAGTTCCGAGGAGTAACACTTTGCGAGGCGGGTTCCCGATTGGCTAACGCGAAACACCGAGGTGAGCCTCGATGAAGCTCCTACTGCTGTTTGTTTGAAACACCGCAACATGTTACCCTTCAAAAGTTGGTTCTTTTTATTCACGGGCTGCTCCAACGTTCCGATTGGTATGAGAGGCGCCGAGGTGACTGTTGATCAAGCTTGCCTATATTTGGAAGGGCGTTATCCTAAGAACAATGTTCTTCTATATACTAGCGATGTCCCCTCGACGATCCCCGGCGTAATATCGGTGACGCAACTTCCGTCCCTCATGCTGGTTAGAACATTGAGATTAATATGACATGAATGCTTATTACAGTCAGATCACAAAAGTTGACGTAATTCCGCACTATGCGACGCGCAGCCCAATATTATATCTCACCTTCTGAAACACCGGGACCATGCCCCGCACTCCTTTACTGTCTAGTAGTTTTAACAGGATTATAAGGCATGAATTAAAACCATTTCAGAGTTGAGTTATCGTTGGTCGATTGCTCGCCGGCCACAAAATGGCTGATGTTCAAGGCGCAATGGATAGGTCATATACAACAGTTCACACCGCCATTGAAACATATCAAATTCTACTCTTGAGACTAGCTCTCCTCACTCCAGACCGCTACTGATTCTTTCTGATGGTGATCATCGATGTATTGTTTTACAAGTTAAGCCCGGCCCATTTCTAAAAAGAAAATATCTTCAAATTACTTGACAAGGCTGCTTCTGGACGCACTGTTGCGCGCATGTTGGAAGAATCTGGGTATGGCCAGTGGAGAGCAGAGACAAGACCTCATTTGGCTCAGGAAATAGCTAAACTACACTATGAGCGGTATATGTATGCACAAAATGGACGTACAAACAGTGAAGCAAGATTACGTAGATTAATAAATGTTCCATTGAGCATAGCAAAGCAAAGAAAAGTTATAGGTATGGCATGTCAATTACCTAAAGAGAAAATGGGGGGAAAAGTATATTATCCCTGATATAAAGGGCAAACAATCTCTATTGCAATTTGCGTAGTAATCTGGAGTGGTGGCTAGACAGAAATCTGCCGAATAAGTAGGGTCCATAGAGTTGATATCGGGTTGGGGTCAAAATGTACGACTCCCGACTCCAAGGTAGGTATTTTTTGTGACAACTCACACCCGCCCATAAAACGGTGAAAAACTGCTAATCGGCCTAATAGGCATAATGGGTCAAGTGATAGTTAGGAATCAATGCCTTATCTAATCAGGTTTAGCCTCGAAACTTACGTTGATTTTAAGGCACTATATATCTATATATCTACCAGTTCTATATAGAAATAGGCAAAAATTATAGAAAAGTCCAGATTTGCATCACACAACTTTTACGGGTGTTCCGAGATGGGTGGGATTTGAAATACTAAGAATTGTTTTAACGAGTATAGTATTCCTTTTATTCACTGGCCTCTATACTCACCCGATATAAACCCTACCGAGTATGGCTGGGCTAATCTAAAAGAACGTATATATGTGATCTCGATCCAGTTCACTATGCACCTGAACGATTGAAAGCGTTCAGTTTATTAGCGAAGCCATTCGCTGACCATACAAACAGGATATCTAAACAGGAGAATGCAGATAAATAAAATCGAGCAAGGTAGTTAATCGAACCCGAGCGACAGGGTATAAAAAGGCGTTCCTACCCAGTAAACTTACGAGTGCCTTCGGAGAACTCACTCGTCCCAAATTGTAACTTACGATTGCGTGAATCCAGACCTTTACTAATTTAGTAGAATTAATAGCTGATTACAAGTGCAATTTTATAAGGTATTCGAGGATGCAAGGGAAAACTTAGGGGATGATTATTTTGATTCCTTATCAAGGACTATATAACTGCTGTTTTGGAGGCAAAGGGGCGGCATACAGACTATTAATTTAAAAGCAAATATACAGTATTATCCACATGCGGTGTAACCATCGCATACTCAATTAACGTAGAAATTAATAATGACTATATCTTTTACGGGCGACTAGGATATTCCCCCTTTTATAAATATTTAGGTGGTTGCGGGAAATTATGTAGACTTTTGTGCAAAAAGTACATAGTAGAAGCTCAGAAGCTGTCATTTCCTAGTTGGTATCAATCACGATATTTGCTGTTATTTACCGCAGACTACCCCTGTAGCTCGGGTTCGTATTGCAAGCCATCGAGCAACACTATCTAGATAAGGAGAGAACGTGCAGCAGTCGGATAGCCATTTATTGCCAAGTTGAACATCCTTCATACATACAAGCATCAAGACTTTCTGTGGAAATGCTCGCAAGATGTGCAAACTATGAATTTCTCGGAGCAACAATAGACAGAGGTAGGTCTTTTGGCTTGCATGTAGGCTTTTATGTGCAATAATAAATATTCTGTTAGTATATTTATTAAAGCGAGGGGAAGTGACCGGGTCAAGTGGGGAAGAGTCTATACAGGTCTATTTAAAGGTTTATCAAAGAATCATAGGAACAAAACAAAGGACAGGAAACGAAGATAGCTGTTAGGTATTTTGCTTGCAAGGTCGAAGGCACAAATAAATAATACACAACTCCGGCATGGGGAACCAGTGTCTAGAAGCAGAATATCTGATCACTCATCTTAGAGACTGCACCAGGGGCCTGAAAGCCCAAGCCCACCAGAGCCTTCTTCGAGGCATTGATCATGCCCGGTGGGCCACAAAGCATAACCTTTGTGTCTGGGGAGGGACCCGGGAGTTTTTCACGCATTACAGCGGCTGTGACATAGCCCTTCCCATAAGCCCATTTCTGGGGCGGGTTGTCCAACATATACCAAATCTTCAAGTTCTGCGGATAACTGGCAGCG
The DNA here is from genome assembly GCF_009193645.1 of Aspergillus pseudonomiae. Lineage (NCBI taxonomy): Eukaryota > Fungi > Ascomycota > Eurotiomycetes > Eurotiales > Aspergillaceae > Aspergillus > Aspergillus pseudonomiae. The sequence continues at coordinate 44,596 of NW_022476003.1, forward strand.
AAAGCCTGGAGTTCCTGCTTCAACAGGATATCCTCCTCTGCACGGTTAGCGTAAATAAGGCTGATCTCGGTAGTATCGGTGTCATCTTCGCAGATAGCACGAATAAGCTGGTACATAGGAGTAATGCCAGTCCCACCAGCAATCATCCCAATTTTCTTGCAGATGCCTTTCCTGTAGCGCATAGCACCCTTTGGGCCACGAAACTGTACTTTGTCACCAGCTTTCAAGTTGGCAAGGTATCGGCCGGTGAGCAGGCCGTCGGGATAGCACTTAATCACTAATTCCAGTCTTCCACGATCCAGGTTGTTGGAAGTGGGGGTGTAGGACCGAGAGACGGATTGTCCATCAATGGTTGCCTTGATGGCAACGTGCTGGCCGATGGGAAGCCCTATCACATCCGTGCTATTCGGGAGTTCAAACACAAAGCGATAGACGTTCGGGGCCAAGAGGACCTTGTTGACCAAGGGCAGAGACTTGTATTCTTTCGGGTGAAGGAATCCTGGAGTTAGATGGGGGTTTTCCTTGGCGACTGTGGTGGGGTGGATTCTTGGCGGATATCTGGTGAAGCCAGAATCAATCTGCGTGAATTTGGAGAGTCCGGATGCAATCACGGTGGCAGCTACAGCAGAGAGCATAGCCGCCACGGCGAATCCATTGACAAACCCTCCCTGTTGCAAGTGGGGGACGGCAATCTTGTTTGACGTAAGCTGCGAAAGCCGAGGAAGCGTATTCAGGAGATCCTGTAGGTTGATGTGGCTTCTGGCGGAAGTGGACGCAGCGTAGAGCGAAACAATTCCACCGAGGGAACCGGCCGCGACTGCAAGCGTACGAGTAGCGTTTGGCCGTGTGGTGTCGACCTCCTTAGTAGGTGTCTGTTGGATCAGACGCACAGCAGACGGGCGCTTGTAGTCGACAGCATCCTTCACAGTGCCGAGAAAGTATGTTTCCAAGATCTCGTTCGCATCCTCAGAGTGCCCAACATCTTCGTATGCGGCAGTTGCGTCTTGCCCAGCCACATCGATCAGAACATCTGCTCCACCTGGGTGGTCTTGCACATACTTGGTAATGTCGTACACTAAGGACACTTGGTTAAACGAGGGTGTTCGATGACGGACGAAAGGCGAAGAGAAGATCTCACCTTTTCCATGGATGGCAACCCACAAGTCGTTTCTGGTCTTATGGGCAGCAACATCTTCCATAGTAAATTCTGTCATCTTGAAGTCGGACTTTACTCAGTACACGTTGACCAAGGAAAAACCACGAGGTTCCTCAAATCCTTCTTATAAGACCAGTCAGGGACAGAGAACAGGAAATACTTGGGAGAGCCAGTTGCAGGCTTCTCTTCCGAGGTTAATTAGCGGTGCCTACCAGCAGAGATCTAGACTGAAAAGGCACCATTGAAACGAACCACACTCCCAGCTTTACCGTTTTACCCCTCGGGAGAATGAAGAGTGGCATTATTCCAACTGTATTCCTGTTGCTAGGCCTTTCTTTTCCGAGGTGCCTTGCTTTTCCGAGGTAGTATGAGCACCAACCGGAAAAGCGGTAGCCCTGACTGTCCAATGTGAGAGTCCGAGGATCTCTCAACAAGCAGGCCTTTTCAAACTTTCGAGGTTTTGTGATTTTATAATGTCCTATGATGATTGCGATCTTAATAAGAATGCGCTCGTGCATATGCTGTTCCTTAGTATATAAAGATTCGGTTTGCTCGGTGTTCATTCTTCGTTGCGCCCTATCCGCTTCTTAACTTACCTACTCTTCTCTTCCTGAGACTATAGCGCAGCAGACTCAGCCATGCCTTCACAGACATTCTTCCTCCTTGGAGAGGATGTCTCTACCGCTAAAGAGATTGATATCAATACTTCACAGGGCATTGATGAAGTAAAACTCTTGATTGCTGCTCATTTTGCCATTGTGGATCAGAGTGGTGAGTTGCTCGATCGCCAAGAATTTGACCTGAACCTGGCGACTTTCTCGAGTTATAATGCTCTGGTTTCTGACGCCAGATCACTGTCTTTTTAGGTATCGGCTTCCAGGGTAATGGTGCTGTTCTTACGGAGACATCGGAAATAGTCGCTGCGACTGGCCCTGTGCCTATTACGGTTGACGGACATGCTGTCCGCGACCCACCCTGCCCTAGGACATTACCCTTCGTTGGAACATTCTTCGAAGTTTATCCTGACCATCTCGGCAACCACCAGCGCCTTTTTGAGAAGTATGGGCCTGTAATCAAGACAAGCAACATGGGTCGTGTCACATACCAGACGAATGACCCCAAGATTACGGCTATTGCCTTCTCTGAGTCCGACTTTTTCACCAAGAAGATCAATGAATCGCACCCTTTGTTCGCTTTGAAGACCCCATCGGCTGGAGTATTCCTTGGGGACACTGATACTGAGGAGTGGCGGTTAGCCCACAAGTTTCTGCCTCCCGCTCTTGGGCCTAAGGCTGTTCGCCATTACGCTCCAACTATGCAAAAAACAGTCGAGGATTCATTTATAGTATTTGATTACTTGGATAAGCAAGGTGAGGCCTGGAATGTTTACCAGCATATGCTGAAACTCGGCTCGCAAGCGGTTGGAAAGCTCACCCTGGGCTTGGACTTCCAGCACTTCAGCTCACCAGATGCCCCGGTTCATGAAATGGTACACAATATTGCAGAGCTCCTTTCGCTGAACAAGAAGGTTACCTCCAAGGGTGACTGGTACAGCTCTCTGCCCTTTGGTGACCCCAAGCGCCTCAAAGCCTTGAAGGCCCGCATTGAAGAGATGGTGGATGAATCTATTCAGAAGGCCTCTCGAGGTGGAGTGGATGATTTACCTCTGCAAGACGCAGCTCTAGCCGCAAGCAACATGGTTGGTAAGTAGCCTAATAGGGATAAGGGTCTTAGCTTGCCGGCAAGAGAACTGACTTTTCGTGACAGACTATGCGGTCCGGGCCACGGATAACAAGGGCGAAAAGCTACCTAAATCCAGTCTGGTGTGGGCTCTTGTCGTTGCTACTGGGGCCGGGTTTACTACTACAAGCTCTCTTCTCTCGTGGCTCATCTACGGGCTTTGTACCTATGAGGGCATGCAGGAGCGACTTCTCCAGGAGTTAATTGATCACGGCTTTGATGAAAATACCCAGATGACCGCAGAGCTCACAGATAAATTAGACTTCCTCGACAAGTATATCAAGGAGACTCAGCGTCGGCATAACCCGTCTTTCCAGCCCGGACGTACTGCCAAGGTTGACCTTGTCCTCCCTGGGGGATACAAGTTGCCGAAAGATTCAGTTATTATTCCTGCACTTCATCACATCCATAATAATCCCGCAATTTGGGATAACCCCGCCCGGTTCAATCCGGACCGATGGGACACGGAGGAGGTGAAGAACCGCCACAAGGCCGCTTATATTCCATTTGCCATGGGGCCCCGCATGTGTATCGGGTTTAACTTTGCTCTTCAGGAGATCAAGGTCTTCCTGCCCAAGCTCATTTACCGCTATAAGTTTTCACGGGAGGGCGACGGGCCGATTGAATATGATCCCATGTTCCAGCTGATCCGACCGAATAACCTTTACGTACGTGCAGAAAGACGGGTCAAGTGGCCACCAAGATCGAGCCAGAGCAACATCGCCTAAGCACGGAGGCTTGTTTTGTACTGTATTTACTGAATATAGGAGCACTGAATGTCGTTCGTGCATATTTTACTGCCTATAGAATGCGCCGAAGCATAGAATGTACTGAGGAATTGAATGCACTGAAATATTTTCTGCTCACATGTGGTGTCCAAGTCACTGCGATTGTATCCCCATTCGTTGTCCCCGGAAGTTTCTGCTCAAGGGTCATTAGGAACGTTAACCTGTCCATCTCTACCTCTATAGATCTGAAAACGTTTCAAATAACCTAGTCTTCTAATATTCAGGGAAGGATTAAGATGTAGCCCGTTCAAATGTTGCACTGTAGGGTGGGCATTCGGGAATCTCATCGAATTTCATCTTGTCTTCCTTTCGTAGGGTTTTGACAGAATCCATCTGGCGAGAAACACCTTTCCAGAGGCGTCTGGTCCATTTACACAATAATTAGAGGGCTCAGTAGTGGCGATAACATATCTGATACGTATAGATGGAGAGTTACAGGTTCTAGATTTTTCAGGCCGGTTTAAATATTCACCTGGTTCCAGGCTTTCCATTTAGGATGACCAGATTAGATATTACAAGAGAGTCTAGCAATGCTTTCCCGTGGCCGTAATCTGGATGTAGGCAATAAGATCTGAGACCATTGTGCGGCAATGACATCGGTTGATGACGACCCGGTCTCCCAACGGCCCTGCCAACTTAGCCACCGTCTGCTCTCACAACCAACATGATGACATTGCTAATCTCTCTCGCATACTCAGCCCAGTGTCCAAAATAAGTGAGGTTTGGTTATCTTCCACCCGTTCTTGGTACAATGGATAGGGTGACTGTTTTTAGAAGTCTCTATGATGTTTACCAAGACCTTGGTGCTCATCCCAATGGTAGAGTGGCAGGCTCAATCAGAACTGTCACCAGAATGAGGAATCTCTATGCTTTCTCCACTTCCTCCGGAGCACCTGAGGAAGCAAGTAGACATCGTGGATTGCAGAAAAACAAAGACTAGCCCGTTACAAGTGTCATTCGATGCAGACGGAACCCATATGCGCAGGACGGCGCAACTCAAAACGGACGAAAAATCCGATAGTGCACCAGAAATGTCGATTCCTCTGTAGGTGCGCATGCATTGCCGTCAACTTGTATTGACGGGGCCCGGCAGTACATACCATTTCCCTCGGTACCATACTGTCATGGCACCCATTATTGTCATCCCACGGTACTGTAGTACCTCGGTCTCATTGAGATCGTATCTTTCGCTGCCTCGGAAAACCCATGGGGCAGCAAGTTTGGAAAAAAAGGACAAGAGAAACTATAAGCAATAGAAATCGGGCTGGCCTTAATCATCATGGCTGTCTTTTTAATATTCCACCAAATTCATATCAGTTTTCGGCCTATACAACACTACATTTTACGCCGTGGTCTATTCTGCAAGTTCTCTTCCCTACTGTATCGAAACATTGAGTATGATGGCCGAAGGAAGCTGCCAAGGAGACAGCGTCGCCCATAGCCGCAGGCCAGATCTCAACGAACAGTCGGTACCACGCAAGCCTCTATCACCCGAGCTGCAAGCATTAGTGGACAATGATGAATATTACGATCAAACCTGCCTTACATAGTGAGTTCTCTGTATCAGCCCTTCCCAGAGGAATAAATCTTTTCAAAGTGAACTCCTTGCCATTTCAGTCTGCATCTTGATACTGTCTCTGTCCGTACAATGTTGTCAGACAGCATCAGTGGCTCATTAGCGATGGGCCGTTTTCAATACTTTCAAACCGATTGTGGTATCCACAGCTCATGTCCCTGTCCCCTTGGATTCACCTTCTATGTATGATACAAATGCTAAAATAGTAGACAGCTCACCAGGCGCACCCCTCACTCCATATCGATATATCGCCTATACCTCCCAAGTTCGGACTATATTTCACGCTGCTCGGCGATATGCCACCCGTGCTTGCAGTATGACAGAAAGTTTCCGATCTGTTGAGCGCCCGTACCTGACTCGTGGAGTTTCCGCCGTCTCGTGGGCGTATGCAATTTATAATGTAGTACATGAAGGCCACCAGGCATATTTGCGAAACCGTGACGTTCTTGCGCCGCCGAGCAAGGCATATATGGACGCGCGGGACTCAAACATCCCGTTAGTCCCTAGGCAAACCGTAGTTGTCAATGCCCCCAAGTCGTCCACACTGGCACTTGAAGGTCAGAGCGCCGGCTGGGACGATGACGATGGTTGTGTGGACAGTCTGGAACCCTGGCCGGCCAGGCACATTCCCCTGGGTGATGACTACCGCTTCATCATGGTAAAGCAAGCAATCTTCCAAGGTCTAGCAAGCATCGGGCTGCCCACTTTCACAATACACAGGATTGTCAGGTATTCGGGAAGGTATCTAGGGGGGCGAAAGACATTATTGGCCCGGTCTTGTATGCCCGTTGGAGTGAGTTGTCCCGGCCTTTCAATGCTCCAGTCTTCGGTCACTAATTTGGCCACGCTTAGATGGGTTTATTCGCCGTCCCATTTCTTCCGTATATCTTCGATGGGCCTGTTCATAATCTTGTCGAGATAGTTTCTAGCGTGGCAATCTATACGCTCAGCGACAGGAAATAGCCCCCATCTTTTGCGACATTTCCTGTACAGGTTTCCTGTTAAGTGGGAAGTGAGCGTGAGCTCCGTTCTGGAAATTTAGGCATGGAGTGCTGGGATACAAGGCCACTCATGCAGGTCTTCCGAGTGGATCTTTGACATTGGACATTGATATCCAGCCGAATTTTGTTAATTCTTGAAGCTAGCGGTAATCCTACCCTACGATAGTGGTCAGCTTCCTTATACAGGCGTGAGTCATATATCTAATTGCCTCGCTAATATTTGCGGACAATCTCAGTCGCCTATTTCCCTTCTTTTATCTTTCCCTTGTATAATTATTTATTCGCAGAGGTGTAGAGGCTGATCTGTACCGCACGTTTCCTATGGTGGACATTACATACTTTTACCTCGCTTGACGTTATCCGTCGATTTTAAAGCGCTCGCATTAATGGTGAAAACTGCAGAGGTAAATGCCTCAGGAACTTCATGCCGACCTTAAGTCTTACCCACGACAGTGTTGCGGATCTCATCGTAGAGGCATAGTTTCCCCAGGCTCTTCATTAAGCTGGGGCGTACTAAGCTATGGAACGCGATTTTTATCTTCCTATACAATCAAAACCCTTTCATTTCCTATTCTAGCCCGACTTCTTGCTTTCTTTTTATTTCTACTCATTCTTAGCTCGTACAGCCTTCATCTTTCTTGCTCTAAAGGACGGCTTATATACATTACTATTCACCTGGGTAATGTTCAAAGGGGTTCAAAATGTAAAAAAACTGAGTCTTTAACTAGCAGCATTATTAGAGTATATAGTTGAAAGTACGCTGAGAAAAAAGTAAGCTTTTGCTTAAATCGCTTCATCCCTGCTCCTGGAAGCCACTAGAGACTCATACTAAAGTAAATATTTTAGACCGCGCTGCGGGTTAGGCTAAGGTATGCGGTCCTCAAATTATATCCACAGCACTCTAGCGGGTGAAGAGTACAGCCATAATATGATGGTAATCTCTACAAGCGAAATATCCAGTGGGGACTTCGACGGCATATAGAACAAGTAGAAATGAGTTCACAAAGCTGATGACATAAGAAACAAGTAGGAGTATCCGTGCATTAGTGGCTGGAAGATTCAGAGTACAAAAATTGCAGGTACCGTGGAAAGTGCACCTCTCGGAGAACCAATGTACCACCGAGGACAATGAACCTACACTCTCTCAAGATCCGGTCATCCGCGGATACTCGGGCAAGCAGATTCCGCGGGTGAGCTTCCTCACGTCCCTATTACCCGTAAACATCTCGAATCCGCTCGCTGCCCAGTGGCGCAACCATTTAGACACATCGTATGAAGTACCGAGGGTTCAATGAACTACCTACTATAACTATTTAAAAGGGAAATACAATAGTTCGGGAGGGGGCATTATCATTATCAGTGAGTATTATTCTATCTGCCATGCACAACGGCGAAAGCGGGGACACGTCTATCATCGGCCCACACCAACCTTGCAATCGGCAACCTCAGGAGAGCATAGCAAACTCTACTAGGAGATTTATGATGACAGAGGAAGGAATGCCTTTGGAGTATTCAGGACATGTTCATGTATCGCGAGCTTCCAGGAAAGAAGAACTCAGAGCTATACTTGGCAACCCTACCCCTCTGTTAGTACAATCTTAAATCTTGCTCGACCTCCGTTGTGCTAACACTTCTAGTGGTGTTATGGGATTTATCTTAAGCTTAACTCCGCTTGCCTGTGACCTGATGGAATGGCGAGGGGCGGGGGGGTTTGGGGCAGCGACAGTGTTTGTTAAATTAACCGTTTGATATTGAGCACAGCTGACTTACTTCATTCAGTGGTACTGCCTATTTCTTTGGAGGATTACTTATGATTCTGGCAGCGGTTCTTGAATTTATTTTAGGAAATACCTTTATCTTTGTCGTCTTTTCATCCTATGGTGCGTATATGAGAGGGATGTCTTCCACCTATACCCTTGATGATTCATTAACATGCTAATAGCCGCATTTTGGCTTTCCTTGGCTGCGACATTGACGCCATTCTACGCAGCCTATACGGCATATGAGCCATCAGACCCTACAAACCCCGGGTTCAACAATTCCTATGGTACGTATTTGCCTAGGGGATATCTCAGATATACTAACAGATTTCCAAACTCTAGCATTCTTCGAGGTCTTCATGGGTCTCCTGTGCTTCATCTATTTAATATGCAGCATACGAACCAATATTTGCTTTGTGGTCATTTTTCTTGCCCTCACGCTTGGGTTTAGCTTCCTCGCAGGAACTTCATGGCAACTAGCCAATGGGAACGCAGATTTATCTAGGTCATTGAAAAAGGTCGGTACTGCCTCTTTCTGCCATATCAGGCCGGCGCCTGTTCGTATTCTAGACAAATAACCTAGCTGACAACGATTCCGCATCGGATAAAGACAGGTGGTGCCTGCCTGTTTGTAGGGGCCATATCAGGATGGTACTTCCTGTTAGTTCAGATGCTCGCCAGTGTTGATTTCCCATTCACCCTTCCTGTTGGCGACCTCAGCCGTATAGTTCGTGGTGCCAGTGATAAAAGTGCCAAAGCGGTATAACTACCAAGGACTGCAAATAGCGACTTTCTGGCGCGGTACATACACCTGCCGAGGCTCTATTAGCCTGCATTACGCTGGTATGGTGCATTCCCAGATTCTGCATACTGTTCGATCACTAATGCTTAGACAATAGGTTGATGTGTTACTCCTGAGCTACTTCCAGTGTTTGACAATACTAACGAGGCGAGGTAACATATTAAAGGAAACGCACTAGACATTCTAGTACTGTTATTATTGGAGTTTAGCACAGACACGAAAGATATTAGTCAATTTGGACCCATCCAACACTCTCACTACTTCTTATGATCTTACCTAGGGCCGGGCTTAAGTAAATGGCATGCATCATATATGTTGTTTCATTAGACTCGAGGGGCTTGTCTCAAAGACATGCCCAGGGCCGTTCGGTTCTCTGCCAGTCAATGCCTGCCCCCTGTAGATATCTAACAATTATAAGGAAAAGGTGGATTGGTTCCTAAGCTTGTGTGCTGCTTTGGGTGTGCGATGCTGGGAACTAGAGTCTGACTGATCGCCCCCTAAGGAGCCGAATACGATGGTGGGTCAACGACCAGGTTGGTAATGGATGATGTAGCTAATTGAAATCTGACTGAGCTATAACACAGAAAAAGACTAGGCCTGGTGATAAAACCTGGCAGAATTGAATACCGGTGATATGGACAATATATTAACACTCTCCCAGCAGCTAGTAGGAGCCCAAATACTCCGTCGTTTTGAACTTTGAAATTGTAACCTGTACTTCCAATATAGTCCATCGTCATCTGGGATTATGTATACAATGGACATTCCTGCTGTCGTTGTCTGGTGGGTCTAGGCTTCATAGAAGCCTAGCCTACCTTGATAATACCTAAAGTATCGAGACACAATCGTAGAAACCTCATTGTACCCCTATGGCTTTAAGGAATCGTAAATAGCATAATATATACATTTTTATATTAGGGTTTTCATAGCAACAGAGACATAAAAGTAAAGAAGATGTGTGCTATACCACCAGATTTGGCGATACACCAGAGTGAAATGTGTAGTGGTGTATGGTTGATATGACAAAGCTACAATGTAAAACATGTCCTGCCCTGTGGGGGACTCAGGAAAAATCATGCATGCAGGTCTATATCTCGACATGCCAGCAGGGTGGAAGCTGCTGTGATACTTACTAACCCTTCAGAGAAAACTGCCTATACAAAGAGAAAAGTCCCCTTGTTCCAGTTTTGTTGTCGACGAACCAGTCCTACAAAACTGAACCGTGAAGCTTTCTTGTGTCTAAAAACCCCTTCATCTGGTTCATTTTCTGAGGTGAGCCTTTGCAAGCAGAGCTCCTTCGTGGGCCACTGATTGTTCCCTTACACAACCAATGACATGGTTACTCAACATGCCTTCCAAGCTGTCGGATGAGTCTTCTGTTATTACTTCAGCCGCTTGACCAGACAACAGCGGTCCCACTGCACCACCGAAAAAGAGTTGCTTGACACTCTTTCCGGAGATTCCACAATAAAGAGACACAATAATGTAGGTCTTCTGGAGTCCTTCCATAGTTAACAAGTACATGTTGAGCTTGAGGTACTGGGGACATTTATATAGAGCATTGTCAAGGCTCCAGCAGAAAAGCTGAAGGTTCATGGCAGTAAAGGAGAGTAAAGGAGTGATCCAGTTTCGATACACTAGCAAAGGAGCGTTGATCGAGTTGAAGCAAGGCCTTTGCCAAATAACAAAACCAACTGTCAACTAACTTGCCTCATAAGGCCTGCGTATTGGAAACCCTCTTGAGCGAGCAACTCACCAATGTCGTTGACCTTTGATACAGCAGAGCCGGCCTTCTGGATATTGGTATATATAACACGGGACCCTTATATACCTTGAAGAATAAAATAACTCTGATGGCTGCTATAAGGCTCCAAATCTCCTGCATGGAATAAGAAACAGATAATATCTTTAAAGCAATAGTCCCTACTTGCATATAGCTGCAAGTTCAAGGTCGTGGAAAATCAAGTAACTCAATATCATTCCACAGAGAATACCCGGTGATTGTTGTGCCACCCTAGGCGGATACTTGTGTTTGCTGCTGGAGCTCAAAGTCATCATTAGAAACCAATTCACCAACCATTGGGTACTTGAGCAAGAATCGCTCTTCCCAGCTCTCAAGATTACCGAGCTCATCTCGAGTGAGGTCCTTTATGTCGTCCAAAGGTCCGTTGAGATCTTTAGTGAGCACTTCTTTGTCAAAGCTTTGCAAGGCTAGTCCACGGGTTGCGTCTCGTCCCGCAAAGTTCTCGTACGGCCCTCCCTTAAGGTTAAATTAGCTGCCGCGCGTGATGCTTTGCCAGCAGAACGATGGTGAGAACCGTATCGTATAACGTACCGGCCCATAAAAGTTCTTGCTCGTGCTCACGTCGAACACACGACCACGCACAGCAATATAGATTCCTTTGCCATTGGTACCATTGAAATCGAGAAGGTCTGATGGTGTGAAGATGCGGAAGGAGGCCGGTGAAGGCAAAGTTTGAGAAGCGATGGGACCACTACGGCGGGAGCGCGTGTAGACTAATGTAAATACGAGGAAAAGGACTGTGACTTGAAGGATGGTCATTGCCACTTCATCCAGCAAAACACAGTGAAAATCCAAATGTTTCTGGCCTGGAATAAAAATGAACCTGGCAGGTAGATACTGCATCCCAGCGGGACACAATACCCCTCCCATTTATACTCGGATACCTAGTCCATGGTTTATTAGTTCATCTACGAACGAAGCCGCGGGAGGTAGTAGGACTGTTTTTAGCCAGTCAACCAGGTGGGGCTACAGTTGCCCGAGGAGATTTAGATTCCGAGGTACGTTTCCTTACCTTTGATTATCCGTTTATCCCACCTAGAATTGGATGGATAGGTGTTATATGATAGTAGAATTCCTGTGGAAAGCAGCTCTGCTTCCGAGGCATGCTAGCAGTGCATGGAAAATAAGCCGTCTAACACTCACGCTTACTTATTACGACAGCCTCTACTCCTATGCAGTTCTCTTAGGAGACATATCAACGCGGATTACCTATCTTTAAATATGCATCAACCCTTGACGTTGCAGCTACCTTCGTAGTGTTTATATTCCCTCTTCGCAGCATGTAACCACCTGTGATTAAAACAGTGGGTGTGATTGGAACTGGTGTTATAGGCGCAAGTTGGATTGCTCAAGCATTTAAGCTATCCATTTGCAAACAATCAATATTTCCACTGCAGGTAGATTGGGTCAACTACCCTTCAGGGTGCGAGTAAAGCTGTAGGGACTGCGAGCTTTTCTATTGTCAAGTTTGTACCGATCTGTAGCCAGGTCGATTTTATTAAGCGGGACAATCTTGGTGTTCTTCCCAAACGTTCAGCCCAGAAACATGGCTACCATGACCGGGGTCTCAACATCGTATGACGCGAAACTGGCCACATCGACGCTTGGACTAAAGCAAGACCAGCCCCGGATATGGATGAGGAAGCTACGCAGTCCGATTCCTGGCGCCGGAACCTTCGATGCTAGTTTCATTTACCTGAAAACCAAGTACAATATACCTGGGAACCGAGGATGAAGGCTAAGATGAAAAGACCCATCGCAGGCGAACATTCCCCTTCTGTACACCACAGGCCGCGTTGCGGGCAGCTATAATAGTGAAGCATGTATCTAGCTGCAAGCATTCATGGATTGGCATACTACCGAACGTATTGTAGCTAACATCGGATGTTCTATCAGTGGGTACGTATGCCTGCGTAACTACAATGGGTATGTGCCCTTGCAAATGCGTTCCTGCGAAGGTGCAAATGATATGCGAATACGCACATCCACCATCTTCAGAGCTGAGATGCAGCGCGGTCTCACTGCATTAGTAGCAAAAATGGGGAGTAAACCCGAACGCTTCTCGGTTGAGGTGGTGAAGTGTTGCAGGATGTTCAGCTAGCCACCCACTCCATGGACCGGTGTTGAGGTAAGATCAACGCTATGTCTTTGTATTTGGAAAGCCTTCGAAGTGGGGTGATTCTCGGCGCGATGGTATTGGGTATGATTGACTCTTAGCATATACCGATTTGTCAAGTGATTTCAGCTGGTGTCCGAGCGGTAATTGATCAACAACTAGCAAAGTATTACTGTCAATTGCTGTGGTATTGTCTGCGTGATCTCTTCACAGCTCAACTGTGGAAGTTCTGTAGAGGTTTCACAGGCCAAGCTGTTCATAATCAGTTGACTAGAGGAAGCTGGTGTGATATATCACAGTCACCATGGCGAACAGCCATATGTTTCAACATTACGTATCAGTTATGCGCTTATGCATACCCACATGTAACGGGGCAGGGTAACCCTCGAGAGAAAGAATAGTACTTATGCAAAGGGGATTAAACACGTGAGTACCAAGTGGCGCTGCTTGGCTGTATGCACATGAAGGTTCATTAGCCCCCTTCTATTGCTAGAAGGAGGGGTAATGTGGTAGTACTAAGGCCTTTCCTGCCTTGAGGTGCAGAATTGGGTATTTTTGCATGCCTTCACTTCAAATTCAGGAGAAGAAATGAGGGGCATCATGGATGTACCCCGGTCGTAAAGGATGTGTGGGTCCAGCGGTAGCGGGATGGCTCGGGCCTTTCACCCGCCATGCTTAGGGCCGTATAGACCCACTCTATGAACCACCTCTTTACAATGTTCTCTCGGCCAGTATCTACTAGATGAATGCGTGCCACGGGATTAAAAAATGGAGATGAGGTAAAGCAAACGGACGAAATATCAGACTAGCCCTTCATGGTTTGAGAAGATCTTTGTTCGTACTACAACTCTAATGCAGGCAAAACTACGCAGCGCTATGACCGTGGCAGCTGTATGACGGCGAGACACCCCCCATACGTTATATTCTGTCGAATTTCTCAGCCCTCCACACCAGCTGAGGTGGCAAACAGGTTAGACACCAGAGCCAGCAAATGAACCCGGTCCACATCATACATGTCCGAACTGCCTGGCTGGCCGCGGGGCTTGAGTAGAGGAGCGACCATAGAGCGCATCAGCTTCAGGCGTCCTTCCACAGGAATACCACGGATTGGTGCTTTGCCGGAGGGCGCTGCCATTAGAGTGTACTGTACTGCATTCTGATTCTGCAGCTTGCTCTTCACGTAGTTCAATAGGCTGTGCAGATTGTCATCAGTTTTAATCTGGCGGACACTACCATTCTTGTCATCATGATCGCCTAGTTCGTTAACGATTTCAGTCAAGACAGCGTGGGCGATAGGGTCATTGGCCGAAACATTCGCAATTTTCAGGATTGCGGTGGCATAGTCTGCCTTGGTGAGTGCATAGTTGGCTATCTGGGCACGATTGAAGCACTGAGAACTCTCCGTACAGGCCTCGGAGCAGTCATTCTTGTGCTGCGCAACTTCCTTCTCCATCTGTTCAACCGCCTTCACCAGTTGGTCACAATGCCCCATAAGTGCCGTTCCTTTAGAAATTAGGCTAGCTTGATTGGTTGCAAGATTACCGAGACGTGTGACCTCTTCCTCCTGGGTTTGAATCTGAGACTGTGCCTGTTGGAGCTCTCTGGATGCAGTCATCATTGCAGTTTGAGCGCCCTCGAGATCGTGTGTGATGGCCTCGATGATAGGTTTGAGAGCCTCCAGGGCGAGGCGTGCGGGAGGGTATAGCCACGTCCACTGACAGGATGAGAATCTAGAATACTAAATGGAGGAAGGATCATACTTTGTCAGCCTCATCATACTTGTGTTTCTGTTCGTACAGCTTCTTCTCAAGGATCCTGGCCGACTCGGTTACTTTCTCATTTTTTTCGACCAGTTGTTGCATCGTGGCCCTGCTCGTACGGAGAGCATCATGGGTTGACGAGAGCTTTGCTTGCAGTTTATCCTTCACTGTATTGAGACGCTCTGTCCATTTACCAAGTTCAGCATCGTGTAATTGGACAATCTAGAGTGACATCGAGGGTTAGTTTTGCGTTTAGTGGGAGGTCGGAACATAGAGTACCTGTCTAGAGTACGAGCAGACCTCATCATAGCCCTGCGTGGCAGTATCCTTTGCGTGAGTCCACTGGGATGTCATTGTCTGCACGGTCGAGGCTAGCGCTGTTGGCGGCTTGTGAGGATCGAAGTCACCGCTCAGCAAACGGGCCAGTGACAAGGTGGCCGCCAGGGCAGCTCCTATCTGGGTATCCAGCTCACCATATCGCTTGACGAGCTGGCGGTTCGCAAGGTCTTGGAGGCCTTGGAACTTGGACTGCAGCGAGGAGAATTGGGATGTCAAGTCCTGAATCTGCTGGCCTTCATTTTCGGTCATGGTTGAATGTGTGAGAGCAGGGGGAATAAGATTGGATTGGGGGGGACAGAGAAAGGTAGGATAGGGTCAAAGGTCTATGGATCCTTTTCATGGCAAATGGTGGACACTTCATTTATTTGCCATTCCAGGTCAGCTCTCCCCTCCACGATAGAACGTCGAACAAAATCCCTCATAATGGCAGGCTGTAGGGTGCTGTGTTGTCAGTGCATACATAATACGTGAACCTTAGCTCCCCACTTTAGTATGGAAGATTGCATAAAACTCGCCATCATGGCTGCCTGAGAAGTGATTTGCTGTCAGTGCATACAGATGTAAGTCCATACAGATGTACGAATATCAGCCCCTTGCACATAAACCCTCCTTATGGCTGGCTGAGGGGTGGTGTTGACTAGCCTCTACGTCCGCATAGTCCTAAGTAGATCATGCTTCGTACTTTCAGAGCGAGGGGAGGTGGGGAAGATCAATTCCATACGGATGGACTCCGTGGGCAGCAAGCGGTACATCCATGAACCTATTCGGGGGCATTGCTGAAATCGGTCAACGGGTGCGACCGGCCTTGCAGGGTCTGGGATAGATCTGATTGGAGCTTGCTCATATAGGTGTATGTACAAGACTTCTGACTGGATTGTACGATAGACCCGAATTGATGCAGCCAAGGCAGCCTCGTTGCGGTTGGTCGGTCGAAGTAGTAGATCCCATCCACACAGTTCCTTTACTTGTTTAGCTATATATATGAGACCATTTCGCCTTTCTGCTCCATATCCTTACGTTCAACTCAATATCTATATTTTTATCTATGCCCATAAACCGATACTGATATCTGTATATCATGGCTATCCTCTCCAAGAAGCCCACCGCCAACGAACTCACCCCGGAGGAGGAGGAGCAGGCCCTACAGAAAATTCACGAAAACAAAATCCGCAAAGCTTCCACTAAGGAGTACATCGAGGATGTCAAGAACTCCCTGCTTTTCCAACCAGGCTTCAACTGGAGTGACCTACTCTCGGCTGCCCCTATCTCAGTGTCGCTGCTTGGGTCGCTGTTTGTCGCATCCACCATCCCTGATGCCACGGATATCACCATCATCGCGCCCAAGGGTGGCTTCAAGTACTTGGCAAACTTTGACTCCGACGTCTCCCTGAATGCGTGCCTTGTGCAATGCTCGGACACTGGAGCAAAGGCGTTTAGCACCGCGTCCAACTCGTTTGACGCCATCGTCCTCAATACCGGCCCTATCAAACAGACGGTGCTCTCCACCTCCCACCTCTACTTTATATGTCCATCCTACTAACTGACCTTTCAGGTCAACGAAATCATTGCTGCGATGGGAGATGCAAACTTGGTCGAGAGTCAGCTAATGCCCGCCATGAAAACCCTCACCGAGGTTGCGAAAGCCTCCGAGGACAGGGCCAGAGAGATGGAGCAAGCGTTCCAGATGTGGCTTGATGTGGTCTGCGAGCTGCACGCCTGCGTGGTGCAAACCTCCACTAACGCGTCCGAGAAGCGCACAGCGAATCAGGTCCAGCTGGCTGCCGCGCAGATGCGTCTGGCCAGCACCAAGGAAGCCAGGAAGGTGGCCAAAAAGAGCTTGGACACCCTCCAGAACAGCCTCCAAATGGCCACCAGCGCGTACAAGAAGGCGGCTGATGAGTTTCCCTCAGGTTGGGATCTCGTCGCGCAGCAGCTGGTCAGCGACCTAGGAGACTCACTGACCAACGCCATTAACCTGGCTGTGCCTGCTCTCATCGAGAACTATAGTATGACGGAAAAGATGAAAGCAGGTGTTAACATCTTCGAGGGCAACAACGGCGGCGCCAAGGGTGGCTCAGTAGGTGACGGCAAGGTAGACAATTCCAACGTGCCCGAAGCCACTCGTGTGCCTTCGCCGACGCCACGCGCCACGTTGCCGTATCCAAATGACCCAGCGTACGGCATCATCGGGCCCATTCGCAACTATGTAACGACAGTCTCGTCCTTTGTCTCTGGTGGACCGGACCGTGGCGTCGACTGGGAGCTACTCAAAGACAAAGATCCAAACAAACAGAACAACGGGTTGGGAGTGCTAGCAGCACTGCTACAGGATGCACAGGACAATTTCAAACCGTCGTCAAATCCGCCCTCGACGGATCTCACCGATGTTTTTAACAAAACAAAGATTGTACGCTCACTCTTGAAATATGCTCTGCCTTGCTTGAGCGCGCGTACAGAAGCTGACATGTGGTGTAGGTTACGGATGGCCTTCAAGAAGCTATCAAACAGAATGAAACCCTCAATGGGTCAGCTCTGCCTGGTCCGGACTCAAAGGATGTCAAGCAGTGGCAGCTGGACATGCAAATTAGCAGTGCCAAGGCAGTGCAACTCGACACTGACTCAAAGAACCTCGCGACCGCATCTTCGGTATTTGGCTCACTCACTCTCCTGAGGCTGTTCGGAAGTAGACTGACTATTTAGCCCCCTTCCGTCAAAGAAACTAAGGCGACCAGCACTCCCACGGACAAAAAGGGTGCCCTTCGTCAACAAATCATCGACGCGGCCACGACAAAGCTGCAGATGACTTCACAGGTTATGGAGACTACTACTGTGCAGTATCAGAAAGCCAGCGCGAATCTAGTGGAAGTGCAGCAGAAAATCGGCGAGATCCAGGGCGAGCTCGCCAGCCTCAAGGCCACCAATATCAATCTGGTATGCCATCCGAGATTATCTATCGGGTCAACTAACTAATATACCTGACAAAGGACAAAATAAAAGCCATCCTGGTCAAGTCGATTGAGATTCTCGTGCAACTTAAGTCTCAGATCAACCGCCTTGTCGCCTTCTTCGCGGCCGTCAGCACTCTCGTCGACCACGCCGTGAATAACCAGGTCTCCCCCTTTCTGGACTATCTCAAGGCCTCCACAAGTGTTGGGGGGCCCTCCCTCCTAAACTTTTCTTTCACTGAGTTTCAGCAGCAAATGATCTTCGGCTACGCCCTCAGTATCAGGTCCTTCTTTGACCTGTTCCGGGACATCGGGCAGATGTACCTCCAGGTGCACAATGGGTTCATCAGGCAGGGGCTTGAGATGGTTAATAACTTGCAGACGGAGTATAATAGCGCCGGCGATTCAAAGCAGAAGCAGAGGGTCAGTTTCCTTCAATTTTCCACTCCTCAATCACGGAAAAGGAGTGCTGACCCAACTCATAGATCTTGGATCAGAGAAACAAAGAAGTCAGTGACTTCAGCAGCAGCTCCATCGAAGGAGTCAAACAGCTTGTTCAGTCGGTAAGCTGTCCACTGGCCGCCTCAAGGTCTCTACCCCCATTATATTGTGCATTGCCTCTAAACTGCCACAGCGTCAACAAGATATTACTGATAATCTTGCGTCTAACGCCGCAGATGCGGCCAACTCATTGGACTTTGTGCCCGTCACGCCCACACAGCCAGTGACAAAGGCCATCACGGACTCTACTGATGCCTCTCGGGAGGCGGCCGAGAAGGGAATCGCCCAGTCGAACAAGTACATCCCTCGCCCGCTCAACGACACTTCGTCTTTGGTAGGTTGTCTCTTTTCACGCTTGTATCGACATGTTCAGAGGCGAAGGTGACGCTAACTAGAGTGATGCTTCAGGTTGATGACTCGTAACGCCGATCAGAAGGAAACGATTCATGGCTATCGGGTTAGTGATGGCAAACGGTCTGCCACTCACACACCGAATGGGGCATCTCGGTCGGATTGGTCATCTTTAGATAGCTAGTCAGAGTGGCATAGCGGAAATAATCAAAATCAGAATTTGATAGATACTGCCATCTTGGTATCATATCTCGGCAAGCGTCGCCAGCATGATGTAATCAAGCCTATTGTCCAAGCAGTCAGTTTTGCATCCCTCCGTTACAAACGCTATTCCAGAAGTCGTGCATGCTTTTAATAGAGATACTATAAGGGCCTAGTTGTAATTTTCGAGTTGCAAAAGGGAGCAAGAAAGGGAGGCTTGACAAGAGGGCCAAATAGATGGATTTGACGACTAAGCCAACCCTGTACCGAGCGAGTGTACAATATAACAGTAGTATTATAGCCAAAACTACCGTCATACCTACAATCAATATTGTAATAACTGAATGATATTGCAGAGTGGAAGAGCGTCATTTAAACATCGCTGTATTGGATTTCAACATCCGTCGCAGAAGGGGCAACCCATAGGATAAGCTGCCCTGGCGTGTGCTTCATACTAGTAAAAATTAACTTAACAGCAGGACAAGGAGGAAAGAGGAAAAGCGGTACATAGTACAGTCCACAGTAATAGTACTAAATGTATCCAATCTGAGTATGTGAAATCTCACTCTTGCCACTGGATCCGCCCACTGCGGAACAAACTCACCATCCCGATAGGCAACAGCCCAGGGTCTACAATGTTAAACCCACCAAAGCTGTCGATGATCTCTTGTCCATATAATTGAGCTACCCATTTCCAATACGCGTCCATCTCTCTCCAATTACGCTTAATTCCTCTCAGGTTCTGATGTCTGGAAAGTTGATTCAGCTCCCGGAAGACAGCACCGTTCGGATCACATTCAATATGCTGCTGCATCGGGCGTTGCAGAAGCGTGTCATACACCTCCTTGAGCTCGCCAATGTATCCATAGCCGAGTAGCTCACGATACCGGATGTATTCCTCGAATGACATAAAGGTGTGTGCGTCTACCGGAATAAACCCTTGGTTATGCGCAGTTATATGTTGGTTGTTGTTGAAACGCTTCTCGTAGCGCAGTTTAGCCGAGGCGTAAGAATCCCGTTCGACGTCCAAAAACTTATCCAATAGGATACTCGGATCTTCGACGACAGAATCGCGTAGGCCTACCAGACGGATGAAGGGGCTCGACAGCTCCAGACCGCCAAGCTCGATCGGTAGGAAAAAGTAACCGTCCGGTACAGAGGCGACGTTGAAGCGTGAGCAGATTATATCCCGAAGGAACTGGATTACACTCACGTCACTTTTGCCACCTTCTGCATCAATGGAAAACACTCTGCGCTGGATGCGTTCATGAGTGGCGAGCATCATATCAACATGCTGACGGCCGAAGCAGTTGGCAGGCTTGCCGAAGTTGGACGTGAAGAAAGTTGTAGCATACGAGTTCCATGCCTGAATCCAACCAAAGACGCTCTTGGCTTGCTCTTTTAACTGTCGGTTCAAATCCACAATATGACTGTCTACCATTTGCTGATCGATTTCAAAACGCCCCGACTCGGAGTTGAGATATAGCATGCCCCATCTGATTTGTCCGGCAGGTAAGGCTGGGTCGAGGCCAGTCGGGCTTGCCGTGTCTTTGTTCAAGATATGGGCACTACCGGTTTTAGAGGGATCTAGGGTAATTCCCATTGTCTTATTGAATCTTTGGATCGCATTCCATGCGGTCACACAGGTCTGATGGTTTGATGACCAGAACCAGAAATCATCGTGAACTCGCCAGAGGAGCTCACCCTCGGTCTTCTGATTGATCATAAAGTCGAGGCAGAAGAGAATGGACTCTCCAAACACGTCGCTGAGGACATGGGCGCCAGGAGTACCTCGCTGACGCTGACGAGGCTCAGCGTGAGGGTCGTCAATGAACTTGAGCGGTGCTTTCAAGAAGCGCTGGAAAAACCCTAGCCATTTCTCAGAAACACCGAAGATTTTCAAGACTGCATGAATAGCTGTATGAGATAGATTGGGGTTGAGCGATTCATATTTGGAACGAAAGCAGGTCAACCCTCCCTCAAGTCGAGTCTTGATCAAAATGTCAGTGGTTAAGAGGTGCAGTAGGTTTTGCTTGGCATCCATTGGATTTTTCGGGTTGAGAATCTCACCCCCATCGTCATCATCAGTATCGTTGTCATCCTCATCATCATCTTCATCATCGCCAATCCCCGCTTCTTCTTCAAAGAAGGTTGTGACCCCATTAGCGCGTCTCATCATGCGTGATGATCTTTGCGCTGTCTGCATGGTACGTTTCACGGCTGGGGCTGGGGCTCGTTGTGCAGGGGCAAACTGTGCAAAGTCGGCCTCTTCCTCCCCTTGGTCCATGCTTCGGTCTTGCCCTTCATAGTCCATAAGCTGAGAGACAAAGTATCCCTTATGATATATTTTCTCTCGTGTGGTTTGCACGGCACCCTTGGATGGTTTGTAATCTAGGAAGAACTCGCGACGGCTCTTGTCAATTCCTGGGATGTCATCTGTCGGCGATTTCCACACCCCGCTAGCCTTTCTGAATTCCGTAAAAGCATTCTTAAAGAAAACAGACCATTTAATACCGATATACTGCAAGAAGATGGCCTGGATCAGATCCTCGTGCATGTAGATGTTATAAGTTCCATTCAGTTGGCGCCGCTGCTCTACGGGAACTTCTGTACCCCAGGACCAAGCATCCAAGGCCATCATGCGCATATTCAGCACGTCGCAGAGCTCATCCAGGATAATAGTGTTATTCAAGAAGTCTTTTAGCACCGTCCGCTTTTCTTCCGTCAGAAGGTCGGACGCGATCAGGCCAGAGATCGTCCATTGTAGTGTGCTCACACAAATGAGACGAGAGTATGCCAATGACTCCTCGTGCCGTTGCACTTTTCTTCGGAGTTCTTCAAAAGCTATTCGTACATCTTTGGCATTTTTCGACGGGCTATGGAAGAGCTCGCCGAGTAGAAGGTTGATATCATTTGTGTCGAGTTCAAGCGGCGTGAAGACGGCATCTTCCCATTGTTTTCTCGATTCCAACTTCTGAGCGCCCGGAAGCTGCTCTGGCTCTTCAGACATGGATACATCGTCGTCTGGGAGGGGGTTCTTCTTAGTCGACAGCCATTCCATGGTCAGCTGGCCAAAAAGCGTGGCAAACTCATATTTACGGGTTTGCATATCAAGATTGCTGAGTAGAGACTGTTGCCATCGTTCGATCGTAGATGGTGAGATAGAGGGGTCATATTGAACCTGTTTGAGAAACCGATCTATATTTGCAAGCGTAATCTCCAGGCGCTCATGGCTGCTGCTAAGCCCACGGACCATCTGGCCGTCCGCCACCCGGATGCCGAAGCACGTCTTGAGACCATCAGATAAAGCTGACAGTCTGTCGATGGGAGAGTCTAACGCCTGCGCGGTCTGTAGGGTCGTGGCCTTATGGCCGAGGAAGATCTCTTGCTTTCTGGAAAGCTCGCCCAGCTTGGCATGCGTAATGTCCTGCAGCGTTTGAGAGAGTTCACTCTTAGCAGATGCCATGGTTACGTGCTGGTTATCGAACGGATGGAGAGTTGCATGAGGGATGGCCGTTCTTTTATACCTCGAGGTGAGGCCTGAGCTTAGTCATGATGGCTGCCTGTTCCTCCAGGTTGGTTACCTCATTGAATGGAACCATGTAGCCCTGGTTACGCTTATATCACCTCGGTATATGGTCCTCTACGAGCTAGGGTAATAAGTAACGCCCTCTTCTAGACCCTGGAACAAAAAGAATCTCCAGCCCTTTTGGATACACCGGCCCTTGTATTTTGCTATCTCATATCACTCTGAGCCACCACATCTGCCGAGGCAAGCCTGCACAACAACAACACACGTGATACCCTAACTCAGAGAGCTGCCTCGCACATCGCCTCGTCTTTTCAGAGCCCATATGAGAGAAGAGAAGATTCTGGTCAGTTGGATTGAGGGCCTGAACCGATGAAAACCCTCCTAGACATACATAAACCTCAACATGCTTTGATCGGTGACCTGCTTCGTCTCGTACGCCCTCAGCTTTGCAATCCCCCCATTATTTTGCAACCAGCCGACATACTCTTTAGTCTGAAGATCATAGAAGTCCATCTGAACCATGTCGTGCGTGCCAATTCTCTGCGCTACTTCGAAAGACTTGAAATCTTGCAGCCAAGGGAGTTGACCATTTTTTTGGTATAGCCTGCAGAACCTCACCAGCACATTCGGCTCTTCATCCAAGCCGGCATATAAGACATTCTCATTCTGATAGTGCTCTGCTCCCGTCGTCGGCCGAACGGTATAGTAAACTTTTTCCTGTATCTGTCCGTCCCGGGCGCAGAAGCGCAGTGGATAGAAGGTTCCATATTTGAACTATGAGCGTGTCAGTTTTCCTATGTTCCTTTCCTTTCTTGCTGGATAGTGGCCGCCAAGCAAGTTCTTTCTTACCCTGGGTGTGGTTCCATCGTCACCTTCCCACACCAGGTAGTGCTTGAGTGCAATAACCTCGAAACTGCTAGGTATATGCTCTGCGCAAGTGTGTGATTTGCTCAGCACTTAGCGCGTGGCGCGTCTCGAAAAGCTCCCCCCTCCAGCCTAGGGGCGCTCAAGAAGCTCCGCTGTAACGCTTGTTAGTTTGCCATGGTAAGACTGAATTCAATCACTGACAATTTCCCACCATTCCCAGGTATGATGGTACGTTGAAGCCGGATTCGCATTTTAAGACCTTGAATTGGACAGTACCAAAGTAGATCTCCTCAAATTGCCGAGGGATGTCATGCCAGCCATCCATTTTGCCAATAAGCTTGACGATATCGATCATGCCAATTTTGCTATCAGGATTAGAGACTTTCCTCTCACGCCGTGTATTTTTATATCCATTATGACAGACTTACATTCATCACCCGCCTATTGTAGAATGAGTTAACAGTGGGGCACCAGGCAGGGGGACTGTGCAGGAAGCTTTCTCAGTATCAAAGTTTGCTCTCAGATTGGGTTAGGGATATGAAGAGAGTACTCACTTGTTGCACAGCAAAGTATCTCCTCCATCGGCATGCCATTTGATGGAATGATTTGAGCTACTACGAGACTTTTCTGTTTTTGAGTTACTCGCCGTCTCATGGCTGGCACTCACAGAAGCCTGGAATCCGTATCCCGAGACATAGGCACTCGCCGCTGCCTTGAGAGTGGATGCCTTCTCTGCAGTAGTCGCTCCGGCGATACTACTAGTCGACTCCTTGGAGTGAAGCCGACCACCTAATTGCATATGGGGGACAAAAACATGGCCTAGAATTTATAAGCTGTGTTCGTATCTCTGGCAAGGAAGAGGAGATTGGATGGCTAACCGAACTTCTGGAAGAAAGTATCCGCGTCTTCCTTCTTCGCTGCTGGGTTTCGCACTTTCTCCAAGTAGTGCTGGCATTCCTCGGTCAATTCGAGATCATCGACATCGAAGAAAAGCTCGACTCGGGGAAACTAAAGAGCCAGTTAGATATCCCATTCCTTTAGACAGATTAGGTAGAATCGGACCAAGTAAACCACATGCAGAAGGCTTTCAACGCTGGCAGATGACTGTGCATAAGAGCTAGATTCAGACGTCGTGGCACCAGCTTTTACTCCCACGCTCACACCGAATGCTCCGCCACCTCTATTCCGGGCGTCGAATTAGCTCTTGCACTTAAACAATAGTCAAGACTTCTTCTACTCACGCAGCGGCTTCGACAGTGGTCTGACTGAACCCATTCGACGCCATTGAGTCAGCGATTGAACTCTTAGTCTCAAACACTGCGACGCTGGAGCTATCGCAGATCTGAAAACGTGGGATACGGAATTTGACCTAGAATGATTAGCCTTGATGTACCGATTAAGTCCTGCTGCCAAGTGACCGCAGCTTACTTCAGGCTTTGTCAACTGGGAAGGGACTGGTTTCCTAACCTCGAAAGTGATGCTGTAGTGAGGAATGGTTCTTTCCTTGAGGGCAAATGCTGCTCAAGATAAATGGTTAGATCCGTAGCTATATTGTATATCCTTCATCAAAGAGATATTGTCCCACCGGTATATCTGGCTCGATGGATGTTGGTCAGAACAGCCCTTTTATCATCAGTATCACCCCCTTCAAAGAATTTGCCGTTGAGCAGATCGTTGTTTCTCATCACAATACCCCATTGGTGCCCATTCATATCTGCGGCATGACTGTACCTATCGGTTAGACGAGCGGGATAACCGTGAGAGATCGAGAGATCCACTTACGTGGTTGCCGTGCTAGTGGAAGCCTTCTACTCATCCTTTCTGATGGACGGTGTAAGCTTGTTCAGAGATCGGTTCAGAAAGGGCATGTTCAGGGACTATATTGATATGAACAAAATGATCAAGGGGTTGCTGATTAGGATCGTGTACAGTTTTGAGAACGAGCCCTTCCTTCAGAAAGACAGCTGTGTCAGCGTTTATCCCTGTTCAGATCGATTGTTGCTCGCCCAGCGCTATGAAGTAAACGTTGAACGAATCCTAAATTTCTCAGCCCCCTGATTTGGTAACAGTCACGGAACAAGGCTTACCTCCTCCGACTCCTTGTTGAGCTTGGTATAAACGTCAAAGTTTGTGTCGTCCGGGATATTGGCACCCTCTTTATCACAGAACTTCTGGTTCACGCTATAATTGAAAGAGTTAGACAATGTGTATAGTAATTCGAGTGTGCAGGGAACTACCTACTATTCTTTTGGCAGCCGCTTGTTGTGGACCAAGTACCATCGCAGATGCTGTAGTGCAGCCTCTTGGAATTCCTTCGGAGCTATGGCCCTTGCTGTGGGAGTGGCACCTCTAGACTTGAGGTCATACTTTTGCAGGGTAAGAGTAACTATCGAATAAAAAGCTATTCGTTAGTAAAAACGAATTAAGCAAATAGATGGGTTATCATACCATCGCCTTCGCCCATTGTGGTTGGTTGTCGCGTTGCCGCCGGGAGATTTCAAGATAAGACTGAGCAACAGTGCTTTCTCTAATATTTTATGAGAAATAAAAGCTCAGCTATGGTTTGAAGAGGGTAGGTACTCCGTATATAAGTCTTAACTACGGCCAATATCGCCGACAGGAATGCTACCCAGATAACTGCGGTATCCTCGACGAACATCTACGACTAGCCCCTTCTGACAATGATCCTCGCCAGCTGAGTATGATTTTCGCATGGTCATAGTTCCCAGCTGAATGTGTGGATACTGTTTTTCGCGCAGAATCCCAGCTTGTGAGTACTCGATCCTCCGTGCCAGATGAAGCAACCACCACAAAAATAGGTAGCATGATGCACCAATTTCTCCAGAACCAACGCTGTTCGCTACGGAACCATGAGGGATTAGGTTACCAACCTGGCTGCTTTGCTAGCAGATGCCTCCATTCTCCAAACTCGGCGATGCCCCCGGTAATGCTGTATAACCTGAACGGCATAATTGGAGTGTCCGAGGGCACGACTGGTACCGTGACAGAGACGATAATCAAGCTTGCAGTCCGTCCAAAGCAGCACTCCGTTGCGGTAGTGTCATTCAACGATTTCTGGACCGCGTTGCGGCGGCTGCCGATGCCATCCGAAGTAGTATACCGGTGGCTGTCCTCAAGCTGATGCATATGGGCTTCATCCGGATTGTCAATCAAGGAGGTGCAACTCGCCCACGCATCTGACAAGAAACACCCACTCCTTTTGTGAAATCTTCCGGAACGAAGGCATCAGCTGGAGATAATATCGACAACGAGCGTAGCATTGTACGTGCCCATGAGCCTGGCAGATTCAAGTTCACCGAAGACGAGAAAGAACAAGAGCTTCTGTCTGTCGGCACGCAAAGAGTCTTTATCTTCCCTGCTGGTGTTGTGATACAATCACTCTTACGGTAAGCAGCAATCTGCGCCCCGTAAACTTATTCTGCTCTGTATATGACAAGAGTTCTCTGTCTCATAGCGACTGATAAAGAGCGCATTGGATCCTCACTGGATGATGTATGTTTGTCCAAAGCTCAATCTGATGAATAATATGCTAATGAAAATGCCGGGATTTATCAGAATTGTCTTCACTTATTCCTTCCGCCCAGAAAGTCAACTCATGGATTTACACAGGGAAAGCAAGTCGGCAGCAACCGTAGTATTTCCATTCCATGAACAGTCCCAAAAGTATACACGGCACCTGCTGCTTCGCGGAAGCTGGCTTCTAGTTTTGCCGTGCAATACACACGGTGAGCAAGTGCCAAAGACGGAAGTTCCCGATATGGTCAACATGATTATAATAAGTATTATTTCTTAAAATGCAACTAGCTAATCCGGATAATGCAGACGCTGTAATCCCACCTGGCGAAGGATATCTCGCCTGGTTTCAGACCAGATGCTTGAGGATAGGTCGAATCCGTGAGTTGAAAAACCTTCTGTATAATCGTGGACTTTTAGGTATGTACATGAATACTTAGCTCGTTGAGAAGCTGCATGTTCGAAATATAAACAGTGGTATAGATACAAGTGTCGCACAACCTGGTTATGACAAAGGAGGTACAGAGCCGATACTCTAGAAAGCATCCATTATTGTCGATCGCCGGAGCCATCAGGTAGTTCATAGACTGGTGGCGCAGCGTCAAGTTCCTGAACTGTGTGCCTCTGGATCTTGGATGCATGGTCGACTGTCCGCATACCCGAAGCGCTGTGGACACCTGTCGGAGACACCATGTTCTCCGCCTTGCTGCGACGTGCGAGAAACCAAACCAAGGCAGCGAGGATGGCTGCTCCGGCTACCCCACCAACAACACCTCCTGCAATGGCGCCGGTATTCGTGCTGAATGATGGTGGAGAGGGCTCAGGGGTGTGGGATGTTGTGGGCTCTGCGGTATGTGTAGTTGAGGTACTTGAGCTAGTTGAAACGGTCGAGAAAGAGGATAGAGTGGCCGAAAATGTGGGAGTCGAAGAAACTATCCGTCTCTTAGTGGCCAAAGCTAATGGGGAATAGGATTCACCGCGAAAAGATAGAATGGAGCAATGCAATCATACCTGTTCCAGACCTCATCACTGTTAAGGTGCTTAGCCAATCCTTCGAGGGATAATCAGACATTACACAGCCGACGTATCCATCTGGAACGTTGTTTCCGGTTTTCACTGTCTTGATAGCGAATTCTCCTTGGTCACAGCAAAAAAAGTCAATCGCGTGGAAGAGGTTCCAAGTACCGTTCGCGCATTGCTCCGGGACATTTCCAACGTGCGATTTCCGGCATGTATTCTCCCCAACCAGGCAAAATGAATCGGAGGGGCAACAGGCAACGAAATCATCCCAGGTTTTGCCGCAGTCCGTTTCATAGTCCCTGCAGGACTTCTCCCGCCGTAGAGAATAGCCTTCAGACATCTTACTCTAAAGTTATAACTACCGTAGTGGAGCATTAGTAAGTCTTTAATCGTGCTGTATGCGGAACCTTCACCTGAGCCGTAAATATAGGCCAAGGGGCAACCGTGATCCCAGTACCCAGGCACCCCCTTTGCGAGGAAGAAGCGGGGAAATATGAATTATGAATTATTTTCGATGGGACCCAGATCTAGCGCTGTAATCTACCAGGGTATGGAACGAGGCGAGGCCCACGGGGCCTTTGCTTTAAGCGAATCAATTGCTGCAGTAGCCGCTGGGCATCATCATGGCTTCAAGACATACAGGGTGGACATGGTAACCTATGCTGTTTCGAGCTTTAGGGCTGCCAAGAAACGACACAGCTTCGGATTTAGCAAGGATTAGACCCTGGCTTTGAGCAAGCGGTTTCTAAGTCAATTGGGGAACGACCAGGGGTTGGCCCCATCGGTTTCCCCGGCGCCAACACCGACTCGTGAGGTTCGACCCATAGTAAGCATGCTAAGCGGGTCAATCCCCGGCCGAAAGCCCCACGATCCGTTCACAAGCTACTGTGTACAAATATCGCATGGGAGCGGCGCGTTTCATGTCATTTTGAGATACTTTCCGTAGATCCTGGCCATCAACTTAGCTTTTTGCTGTACGAGGCAGGTACTCAGACCACTCTACACACCTACCCTATACTGATCACTGTCTACCCCATGAGCAGGTTCGAACGGAATGGGGAATGGCCCACAACAGCCAAAGGGGCTGCAGAGACCTGAAACCGACTACGAACGATGGCTTCGCGAGCAAGACGAGGACTTCAAGCCTGCGGATCATCCATTTTACGGACCAAACATGGAAGGCACCAACGACCTTGATGATAGTGGAACAAACAAAGATGGGGAGAAGTCAATGCTGAATGGTCATCAAGAACCGACGCATCATGGCCACTTTATAGGGCAGCACAACATGCCTATTGCATCCTCCACAAGTCGACTCCATCGTCTCGGTAATTATTCGATCATATGCAGTTTATTGCTGTCCATCGTCCTTGCTGTTGCCATTATAAAGTTGGCCATGGCATTTCGAAGAGGGGGCCGCCGAGTGGGTGCTATTCTACTATCTGAGAATTTTGGGAATAGGTAAAAATCGTGGAGACTCGCGTTGAGATATACCGCGCTCGGATTGTAGCGACTGTTGGACATGTCACCAAGCCAAGTTACCCACGACATGAGGATACATGTGTTGAGGACAGTAGAAGAATGTAAAACTGACACATGTCAGCTTCTAAACTCTATCGAAGATGTTATTTCCCACGTCATTTCCTGTGGCTAGTTCGCCTTTTCTAGTATTGATCAGTCCAGATGTCCACGAACTGTGTCGTAATGCATCCCGAGTGCTGTTGTAAATGTCAATCAAAGCCTCGCAAAAGCTTGATCTGTGGTCTTGAAATTTGGCCAGGATAGACTTAGGCAGCTGGCAAGACATGATCATGTGAGATTATACTTGGTGGGAAATAAATAGTTAGACAGATGATTAGGCGCTCTGACGCAGGCCTCCACAGAATGTAACTTCATACTGGGGTTATTTCAGCGTTGTATCTATCTTTTAATACGATAAAATGAGAGTGGGGCGGGGACAAGGGTTGAGAAGTAGGAGATTGGACGGTAGAAATTGTTCCCTGATTCCTCCTCAGACTATGACGCCAAAGAATGTGTAGTGTCTAAATATAGGCGCCTCTTATTATTAACCCCATCAGGGTTGGGGCGAACCCTTGTTTGGAAATTTTGATCCTAGCCTGTATCAAGCCCTAACAGGAACAAAGTACACAGCGCTAAGATGAAACTCCGCATCATCCGCGAAAGTCACCATATTAGTTAGCGCTGAGCTCCATAGCCCGTCTCCGAACTAATTTAACTGCCCACCCAGCCCTCCACCAGCAAAACTAACCTATCCCGGCTGTTCCAGCTCTCTTGATCGCCTGCGCGAGCAACTCCTGGCACAATAGATACCTTACCCTGTCGCCCGAGCTAGGGTATGCTCAATGGCGGATTATATATCATCTATACTTGCCATCCCCTGATGGAACAGAGCTGCGATACCTTCGATATATACATAACTAGACACCAGTATGTACTAAAGCCCCGGTTACATAACAAGACTAACAGTGGCAGCAGAAAGCACAGACCTATCGGGGCACTGACAGTGTCAGTCAAAATGGCTCTCGGCAAACGGTCACGGTCGTTACAGAGACCGCAGACCGACTATGAGCGATGGCTCGAAGAACACAATGAAAACTACCAGCCTGGGCAGGATGCACAGTACCATCCACCTATTCCGGGTAACAATGGCCAAGTCCCTGTATATCACCGTGAAATAGACGACAGTCCGCGGCAAAGGGCGAATAATGCCCATCCGACACACTCCGATATCACGCATCTCCAATCGTACAAGCCTCATGGCGAGTTCTTACGCCAGGTGGGTGCTGGACCGCCTTCCGCACTAGGAGGGGCTTTGGCCGACAGCTTTCGAGGACATTGCCCATATCAGTTGGCCCTATTTTTTGTCGTGGTTATCGCACTCCTGCAGATTGCAAGGAGCCTTGAAAAGCGACGCCGTCGTGCAATTGCCCCTTCAACACCTGGGTCAATAAAGTCTGTCAATCTTCACACCGATGAAAAAGTTCCGGTATAAGTTTCGACGCTATGGAGGTGGAGCGGGACTGCTATGGTAGCTGTGGGATCCTGACTCTCTGCTGCTTGATTCTTTATATCATTGCTCCTTCTACAGGAGAATATGCCAATGATGTCTGTTTCTTATTCTTGCATCCTGTGGCCTGCTCGATATCAATTAGCCCGCTGTCATAGTATTTTAGAAATGGAAAAAAAAAAATAAAAATAAAAATAAAAACATGAGCAAAAAGGGGGAAAGGACAAGGAATACAGTAGAAACGCAGAAATCAAGGAATTACAGCATAGTCCTGGATGCCTGCACCAGCCGGCGAGGACGAAGCCCCTACCGTGTTATTGTCATTAATCCTATGATGGGAGATGTACTTATGACATCTCCCTGTATTCTCAGAGCCTGAGCTTCGCGCCCGGCCCGTGCCGGTCTAATGTAGGTCTAATCCGATCCGTCGTTGCCGCAGTCAACTTGCAGGAAACTAATCATATAGTTAAGCGCCATTTCGTAGAATTGGCCCGATGTAACCCTACCATGCTATACCGACTACTCTATATGCCGATCCCAATTTCAGTCTCAGTAAGGATTCACATTAGCCGAGGGCATGGTTGGTGTGTGGATATAGGCTAGGACAGGGCTAAGGCCCTCCGCTATCGCTCGTCTTTGGCTAAGTGGGTACCTGCTAAGATAAACCCTGCATAAGCCAGACAGTTGGTGTCGATCAACCAGTCAAAGGATTGAGACCCTAGTCCCAATCATATGATACTGTTTGGACGGTCGATTCATATCGGCGAATTGGCCAGCCTTGCCCTCATGGAAGCTTGCTTCCTAGTCCTCCATGAGTTCATCCATATACTAATAGGCTGAGCAGTATTACGAGACACGTTCTAGATGTTGCGAGGTATTTATTTTGGTTTTTGGTCGAGGAGAGTGATGCGACAAGTATTTCTCGAGACACCGACAGTCCCCAATTGTTGCCTCCAGGACATCAGGGGTGAGTTCAAGGGAGAAAAAGAAAAATAGTAGGAAGGAAGGTTTATAGATTCATTAGTGGTAAATCGAGTCCTTCCCGTTAGATAAAGGTGTGTTAAACGTTGAGGCCCTATTTTGTGATCATCATCATCAAGCTCTTATTCCTTCTTTTCGGCTATTTAAGCCTAGGAACCTATCCTTGGCGGCTAGAAGAACCCTCATTCCAGGCCTACATCAACATAACATACACTATTCAAATACTGTAAATCGCCTGTCATTCACCGATGCAGCAGGACGCGAACTGAACTGACTAAGCTTCGGCTCAATAAATAATCATCTGGGAATATTCTCAGAACCCTACCTGTCAATTCCTTCGATCCGAACCGACCACGAAAACATGACTCCCACATTAGATCCCCCGAAATCTTCTCTGACGGAGCAGCTTAACTCTCCACCAAAAGCATCTTTACAAATCCTCGGGACACATTTTTCGAATGAGCAGATCAAAGTGATTGATTTCGATCTCTGGATTGACTGTTCGAAAATAGCAGGAATCAGATCTGGGAAGTTCCTGATGAATAGTGAAAGCGATTGCCAGTCCTGGAATTACTCCGCCAACCAGGACAACTGCAACTTCGAGGAGATATTGGATGGCTGGCTTAATGATCGGCTGGGTGGTAGTACGGACGGGCGATCGTATGCTTTCTTAGCCCAATATCTATTACTATGCTAATAGAACCCCAAGTTTCAGCTGGACGCTTTCTAAACTAGTTTCTTTTCCCGATGACGATTGCGCTGCGATGAAAGCTCATATAGAGAGGCTGGCACGCGGGATCGGCTATGGTGGGTCTGTCGAGGTAGTCTTTCACACTCCATCAATAGAGGCAGATGTCTTACCCGAGAAACACGACGTGCAAATTCGAGTGGAGTGGAGGTTTGATTGTCCTTTCACTCCCGCAGATCAGGTATGGAACGAGTTGGTAATGAACGCAATGGTCGACCGGCAGAAGGGCTGGATCTCGCTGAATGATCCAAAGCAACACTACGGGGTGTCTCCATTCCGAAGGGCTATCAGACGTGGCAATAATTCCAGGATTGTATCGCAGGAGCAGGATGCCCGTGGGTTTACGCTCTCCGTACAGCAATACTCACAGTGGGGCTGTGACGGTTCATCATGAAATGATATACGTCAATATGGACTAACAGCTTTGTTTTTACTCTTGTTGTTCTGTTGTTATTGTTGTTGTACTGTGTCCCTACTTTCACCGCTGTTCATGGGTTGCGATAGATAATGTGGGATTGAACTTGTTAAACCACGCGCTGCTGAGCTTTCTGCTTGAAAGGAATTTTTGTTTGATTAAGCATTGAGTAATCTATGTGAGCAAGCTTGTCGCTAGCTACTTAGAAGAGAAGTAAAGACCATGCATGACTCGGTGAAAGCCTACGTGTAGCAGTATGTCGAGCGTTTAAATTGAACTGTATTGCCTTTGCGATTAGCTGCCATACTGATATAGCTCCAATCATCTTTGAGAATCTTCTCGTTTTTGGGGTTCTAGAGCAGTTCTATCAACGGCGAGATTTTCTGGTGCATAATATTCAAACTAGCAATATGGTTAAATCAAAGGAGCCGATTATTTGCAGATTCACCTAAAATGCCAATAGTTCGAGTTTATAAAAGTCACCATTGTCTGTATTTCTCATATCCAGACATATAATCAAATGGACGAGGCAAAATAGAATGAAAAACCTAAGTTGAAGAAGCAATAAAAGAAGAAAAATGAAAGGAAGAAGACATCTGGCGATACAATATGTAATAACCGGTTGCTGCACGTTTGCTGCAGTCCCAATAACTATGGGAGGACCTTTGGATAATAACCTATCTTAGGATCTGCTTTCACCCCATACTCCTTTTTGTTTATATAGTTAGCGAGTGACGAGCAGGGGAAAGGGCTGAAAGGTGTGTGAAGATTGGATGGTTAGGGCACATACCTTCTTAGCAAAGCCATTCACGACCTTATATGGGTTGAAAAAACTCTTTGGGGTTTTGCCAGCTGGTTATTTGTATTAGCATAGTATCTTAATAAGAAAGTAGGTATCAATGGCTAATTTCTGGCCATGGGAAGGGATCATGGGCTAAATTAGCTGCGTACTCTTTGTACGCACCAGAGTCTTTTTAACTATATCTTCCACTTTGTAGCAGTGTGATTTGGACCAGTCGATGAACTGTGGTACTTTAAGCATCAGCTGTGGAACGAGCCTAGGAATGATGCACCCATTCGCCAACTTGGTCAGCACTTTATCACCGTCCATAACACTGCAGAGGTTGGGGTGTTCCATAATCGCTGCATTGTTTGTCACACAATTTTTCATTATGTCATCGTATATATTCCTTGCCTCGAGAAATCTTAAAGGCATATCCCCTAGATTTGACTACAAATATGGAAATAGTCCGTATTTTTTGTTCCATAGGAGGGGTTCGATATAAAAGGAAATCATTGGGTATGTCACGACAAACCCTTTACTGCAGAAGTTGTCCATGGCCCAACAGTAAAATTTATCTACTTCATTGACGTAAAGTTCCGCGCCCTTTCTGCATTCTTGCGGTATCATGGCCGTTGGGACATTCACGTCGTTGAAGAAGCCACTCTTGCAAGCTGCTGCAGCTGTAGTACCTAAAGAGATAGCAGCTATGAATGGCAAGACATGGAAACGCATCTCGTCTTAAAAGGATAGGAAACAAGTTATTTAGGTGCCTCAATCCTCGAAGATTGGAATGTAGGAAATCAAATGAAACGAACGGGAGGATAGACTATGAAAAGAGTTAGCTACAACCCTCTTTTATATCATTGATCGGAAAAAGGTCTACCTCTTTTTAATTATTACAAGAGCATATTGGAAGTATACTCCCCTGTTCTTGTTTTGCGAATGTTTTGCAAATAATCGACATGACGATCTCGATAGTCCCGCGATAGTGGCGTAAAATTGAATTAATTTTTGAGACATATGAAATACCATAATAGCCCAGATCTTGTTAGCTGGGACATGATTCGTTTATTCAGAATTCATAACTGATCTGAAAGTGGGCCCAAAATTATTGGCACTCTTCTTTGCATGCAACATAGAGATGCATTGGTGACTATTTTCAATAGCGTTGACAATAGACTACAGTGTATTTAGAGCCATTGCTTCAGCTGTTCAGCCAGCTCATATTCATTCGATGGGGTCGCATGGTACACGCTGCGAGCTTTGCTCATTAGAAAAAAGAGTACATCATATGCAGTGTCGATCAAGGGCACCTCTCATACCATGTCGGCTGATTTCCATGTTCGAGTGATCTATCATTTTCGTTCCTCCTCTGAAGGCGAGCAGCGCGGCCGCCAGCCCTTCAGCAAAATTTATTGCACATCTTAAAGCAACAGTACCGTTTTAGTATGTCCCTTGATGGTCGAACGCTGCCTAGCACAAATTGTAGCCACTGGCTCCGTGCAGGCTACACGTATAGTTAAAAAGGGACTAGCTAGTAACCAGTAAAATTGACGATATATCCTTCAAGGGGCTGGGCCAAACCGATCACCCCAGAAGATCCTCCAACGTCACGATCGTAGCATGAGAAAACATAATCAATCTCCGACGCACAAATTCACAGCGCCTGTTCGCAGCAAAATATGACGGGTCCAGACGAAGCTGGCTGACAATCGAGGATGATCTGTCCGCTTCTTGAATCTAGGAACGGAATCACTTCGTTTCTATGTTAATAATTGACCCAGTAATCATAGACAAGGACAGCTACGTTGAAAGCTTCGGCTTTCTTCATCGAAGTGTGCAGCAAAATGCTGAATGTTAATTTTTGACTTGCAGTTCCCAACATCCCCACCCCATTTCTGAATAGAGCGCGTTTATGTATAAATTCTATCCATCAATGACATGGAACCTCGCATCATGCGTGGGTATGCAGAGCCTGCCTGGTGGTGAAGGCACTGTTGTAGACTAAACTACCGGAAGTAATTGACAGAATGTCTGTACACACCATAGACCTTTTCCGAAACCAGGTTTATATCTAATCTTCCAAGGCAATTGCGGTTGAAGCCATCGGTCACGCTTGATTTGGTGGTGGGGATGCTGAACGAATCCACCTGTGGATTTAGATACAACCACTCATTTACATGCGTCTATTGTTTTATTATATACCTGCCTTTTCTGTTCCTGTTCCAAATCATCGCTTAAGGAATCAGAGGCTTTGTGGAACAACATGCAGAAAATGACCGCTTTTATGATAAATACTTCACAGCGGCATTTCCACTTATATCTCCCTGCCTCAAGCCGAGGCTAACTGCAAACCCCCTGTAACTTGTGAAAATGTGCCCGGGACATCGACAAAGGGACCGAGGCTGACTAGGCAAATTTTCCATAAGCTAAAACCCCTCTTTTTATGCAAGGCTGAGGTCTCGTAATGGTCTGGGCCACTCGATGGAAATAAAGAGGAGTGCATTCCATGCCTGATGGATACCTGCAATTCTGCCTGACTATGATTCAATCCTTCGTTGACCCCGCCCATAATTTACTCTGTACAATTGAAGCGCCCCATAAATCGATCTGGAGACGTCAGCCACTGCACTGAGGATGCAGCCGTGATTTGATGGAAAGGGTGAAAGGGAACTTGCCAAAGAGCACAAGGCTGAAGTGGGTGAAAATGAAATAACAGGTACCACCGAGTAGGTGTAAAATATGGGAGTATGAGGCAGGAACGAGGAAGAAGTTGGTACTTGCTCGCTTTACAGTTTATAAACACTTGACCACATGTTTTTCCATTTGGGGTGGTACTTTTTACTACGTGTACGACTGGAACAGTTACAGACTACTCGATAAAACAGTTCAAAAGGTTATTTGGAACGAGTAGAAGGACTCTCAGTGTTGTTATTGATCACTGCGTATAAATCATACCTAGCATTATCGCCTTAAATATCCGTGTTCTACGCCAAGAATTATGTTAAAAGAATATAAATAACAATAAAAATAAAACAAAATGCTATCAAACTTTCGAACGCTCTGTTCGGGGTATTCGAGATCGGGTATCTTGAGCTTAGTCTACCAGACTAAACCCTAAACGCACATGCTGTACAAACTGAAACAAGACAATATAACCCTAAGCCTTCCATGCTCTCCGACACGTCGGACATGTAGACTTAGGGGAGACTTTCAGCCACGATTCAATGCAGGTCGCGTGGTAGTTGACTCCACATTGGGCTTTGCACCAGGATATTTCCTGCTGTTCTTCCTCGTCTTCCGTATCATGGTGAGCGCCATGCCTAGCTCCAGGGTGAGCCTTTTTCAGGGACTCAAAGCAGATGCTACAGTCTCCTTCAATAGGTCGGCGAGTAGAATCGCCAGAACATGAGGATGCCGTAGATGACAGAGCAGCTCTCGAGCCACTGCCAAGAAGAGCACGATTAGAGGTCGCGCGAATAGTCGCTGTTGGTATATTCGACAGTCCACGGTTCGATGCTGCAACGGAGGCAACCTGGAGGCCTGCTTGGGAGCTGTAGGCTACTGCTCTTGTTCTATTCGTTCTTTCCTCTGTTGGAACTGCAGCACCACTCACAGAGAGCTCGTGTCGTCTATCGGTGGAGTTTGTGGTTTGAGTGACGCGTCCATTGACGCGAGTTTCTTGCGAAGGTGTTGGTGACGCTCTAACAGTCCGTAGATTTCCACGCCCCTCAATACGGACTAGAGCCCAGTTCTCCAGATTGGAGCATTCCACCTCTACAATTCGCCGGGATCCTGCCGCAGGGCTAGTCCGTTGTCGCTCTCCAGCAGTTCGCTGAGTAGGCGCAGGAGACACACAGGAGCCCAAGAATCGTTGAACCTTCCTCTTCCACTTTGCGGCAAGTTCGGGGGCCTGATACTTGTGCCACCGTGTGCACAGAGTGTAAGGAGCCAAAGCCTCGAGCAGGTCGTTGATGTCTCGTCCCGCATAGAGGTCTTCTGTCCCTTCATCTAATAAGTACATGGCGGTTTGCCGGTTCCGCGCATTTGTTGATTGATGGCAGCGACGACCCTGTGATGGAGCGTATCCTGCACACCATCTTTCCCCCTCTGGGTAGACTTGGATGATCTCGGAGAGGTGGGGAAGGAAGGTTGTTTGAGCTCGTGAGTATGGAGAAGGCATAGTAATGATTTTACGAGTTGGTTTCTAGGAAGCTGGGTGTTCTCTAGGGCGTAGTACTTG
Source organism: Aspergillus pseudonomiae (assembly GCF_009193645.1). Taxonomy (NCBI): domain Eukaryota; kingdom Fungi; phylum Ascomycota; class Eurotiomycetes; order Eurotiales; family Aspergillaceae; genus Aspergillus; species Aspergillus pseudonomiae. Next base: position 82,588 of record NW_022476003.1, read on the forward strand.
TAGGATATTTCGCAGGAAAGTCATACTCTCTATATACCCTGATATGACCCCTGAAAGACCGGGGTACTTACTTGTCTGCCTAAGGCGCGAGAGGGATGTACGATAGTCCAGCCACATATGCGTGGCTCAGCTCAAGGCCAGGTTCTTGCTTTTATGCAATATAAATCAAATGCAGACTAGTAGACGTGACATTATACTGCAAGTTGGGCGCGGCAGTGCCGCCGGGCTGTCTTATTGGGACGCCTAGACAGGGGTTGTCAGATGCTAGCGGTTATGCCGTGGCTCTCACTGGTTAGCGATGGAGATGGCGTGATAAAATACAGTAGTCGCCCACCCAAACTGGCTCTTCCATCACCATAAATAAACATCCTCCTTGTTGAAACCCTTTCCGTTTCAGGATAAGTTCCAAGGCAGCACCATTTTCCCCGCCGGAATCAGACCTGATCGCGGTATGCGCGCACGCGATCCTTGTCCTGGCAGCTGCTGAATATCTATCACTGACCGCAGAACTGGTGTAGGGGTCGGTTATAGGTATCTCTACGAACTTTAATCTTTGGACACATGAAATCTAAATAGAAATTCGGCTTCTTTCTTAGACATCTTCTGTGGGGTACGACGACCCATCTACAAGAAGCGCATGGAAGCGGACTGAAATGTATGGCCAGGGAGCAGCCTCCAGATCGATTGAAGGTAAGGTCTATGCCTGAATCCCAATGCCTATAAATAGCTGAAGTTGCGCTAAACAACACCACGGCTATGCACGTTTCACCATTTGCTTAAGTACATTGATACATTGAGATATTTCTCACGAATGCTTACGCAAAGTCGGGATCATGCAGCCACACCACCCGGAATCCCAGCTGTTCCCTTCGTGCTAAGGTCTCCTTCTTCCAATCCCAAAATGCCGACAGTCGCCTCTCTGTTGAGACATGGCCGAATGTATCTCGCACGTGAGAGAAGTGCAGGCGTGCCAATGGACCGGCGAGATCAATCTCCGCGTTCGGCTCCCCATTCACGAGAACCTTGATAGTTCCAATCCGCTCGTAGAGGATCTTGCCATATTCTGCCGTGTGGTAACCCATCCCGAGAAGGCCATAGATATACCCTAACAGATATTTTGCGAACCATTCGGGCCGGGCCTTGTGGTTAGACAACTCAAAAGCGACTCCAGTCTGGGTTCCAGGAAGAGGATCCCGCAGGTGATGGCGATCACGCCACCAGGGGTAGTCGACTTCGTCCGGTGGGAAGGAGAGTTCTGATTCTGCGGACTGGAAGTCGAGCACTAGTGTCTTCACGGTCACATCCCGGTCGGCGTACATGGGACTTGCGGAGGAGGGACCCACTTCTCTTCGGCTTGTTTTTTCATCCACGGGCCCATACCGGAGGAACCGCTCGAGCAAGGCGTAGAAGCTCCATTGGAATCCTAGATGACCACCGGCCCCAACTTGGGAGCGAGCGGCGGCGCGCGACAGAATATGGCCAAAGAGACGGACGTTGACAAGTAGCGTCGAGACTCGGTGCGTGAGTCGCGGCACAGACAGCCAGGTGGGGTACAGCTCGACCTCATGGAGGACCGATAGGTCCAGGATGTATGGCGTAGACGAGATGCGGTCCAGGGCTGCCAGAGTCTCCTCCGAGAGCTGGTGGTTGGTCAGGATGAGGCCACTCGCGTTGTTGGGACAGTGGCTTTGCCGTCGCTCGTAATAGATGTCATGGCGCCATGCCCTGTACTTGATGTCACGGAAATCCCCTCGGTTGGATTGGGATGGTGCTGCAGGCGGCATGCGCTGGCTATTCAAAACCAGCTCGATGATGAGTTCCCGAAGCTCGAGGGGGAGATCCAATAACGATAGCATAGCGACTGCTCCTTGACGTGTTGACTTGATGACTGACTCTTGGCTGCAAGAAAAGTGAAGCGGGGTACAGCGGACCCTCTATGGTCTTCGATAAATACCCGTGCCGCGCTTCTCAGCCCTAACCAACTAGTAGTAGTCCGGCCTTTGTATAGCGCATGTCCTACCTAGTGGTGAGTGAACGTGTCCCCGCCTCCTCTATATTCTATAGAAAATGGGATATTTAATTTATAGCTAGCAGAAAACTAGCGGAGCGATAATATTAGACACATGGATATGTGGATTCGTATATATAATACTATAGTATACAAGAACCAAGGATTTATAAGTGTAACAGCGGTATACTATCAGGGTATTCTGAATCAGAATTATCTGACCTTTTGGCCTAGTTGGGGCCTAGGAGCGTGTTTGCCTGGATCGCACACCCTCACTATAAGGATACTTATATATTTAGCTTAGTTCTTTGTAATCAATTATAATTGTTATTTAATCGCTATATTCTAGTATTACTACCAGCTCAACTCGTTGTACTATCTAATTATTGAGTATACGTACTCAATAGGCCTAGCCCTTCTATCTAGGGTTGATAATTCATGCACCAAATTTGCACTACAGATACCCTTGGACCTTACGGTCATGTATCGTCGCCGGGCGTAAAAAGAAACCCTAGGGGACACGAGATATGCAGCCACAGAACTAATAAAGAAGAGCACCGTTAATATGTGGCTAAATGACAGAAACATGCATTGTGATATAGCCTCAATGATTCTATCGGACCATGTCAAAAAGTTGCGAATCGGCCCTCTCCTTAGCTATTAGCCGAGCCATAACTATCACATACGACCATAGTGTGTGGAGAACAGGGCTTCCCGTTCGCTCAGCCGTACTTAAGCCATATATTACGCGTGGTCAGTAAGTATAGTGGTCTTTAGCCCTTTAAAAAGTTGAAATAATAGTAACTATTGACTTAGGGTGAGTGCAGGTAATTGGAGTAAGTGCTTTATATTTAACTATTACTAGCGGTGATTTCTATTTACCAGAGATAATATAGCTAATAATAGAGCTATTTATAATAATTTTTTATACCAAAATTAGAAAGACACGGGATTTCGAGATATAGATAAATATATCTTGTGTTTTTTAAAGAAATCCTTTCTTGTTTTATTCTCAACACGTCTGCCTTTCTTTATCCATACTAACACGTGATATCACATAACCATGTTTTCAAACGAGCACCTCGACAAGGTTGCTGGACAAACCCAAGGATGCAAGTCTTACCAGAGAAGATCCCGACCTGACGCTACAGCAACTAAAACTATTCGCAGAAAGCTACATTGTTTTCCAAAAGATAAAGCTCTCTCAAAGGTTAGTATATAATAATTTTATTTATTTTATCTTTAAGTGGGAGCGTGAAACGTCGCAAATATTTTCTCTAGGTTTAAAAAAGGATGTTTTAAATATATGGGCTGCTTATATCCTAATATTTATTATTAAAATAATTAATTATAGATAGTATATCTAGACTATATTAATAGAAAGATATAGTATTTTTACTAAGCTTAGAGAATAATTTTTAATAATAGTGAAAGATATAAATTATTTTCTTTACTATCTATTTAGCGAAAATAATTATAATTATATATATAAGTAAACGAAGTATAGACATTCTTTTCGTTGTGTTATTATTTTATTAATTTAATTAAACGGGATGGCTTTAAAGACCGCTTACGAGTGTATGAAATCTGGGGTACTATAGTAAATAAAATCGATCGTAAGCTGTGCATCAATTTTCGGAGGAATATCATGCTAACTAATTTTTACTAAGCCAAGGCAACAGCCGCGACCCGCGGCCAGGCGTTAGATCATATAGATCATGACTCTTACTTGAAATACCAGTCATCGCTCAAAGCGGTAGATATGATGGCTCTGTACTATAACCTGGAGCCGGATTATGAATGTCGTGAAATGGAACAGAGCATGGCCCACCACCGTGATTAAAATGTTCCGCTTCGACTTGATGCTGCCTCTCTCGTAGAGTTTGAAAAAGATGAGGAAGTGATTCTGAGTAACCAAAGGATCAGTGAATTGACGCAGGAGATTCGTGGCCGGCCTGATAAACATGCCGACTTGGTATCGGAAAGATCGAAACTTTACGAAGAAAGCCAAGAAGCTCTGCACTAAACGTTCCGAATTCATTGAAAATTGGTAGAATGTTTGCTACGACGAGTACATTACTGGCAACGACTTTTTCGAACGCGACACTACTTGCGTTTTTCAAATCTACCCTAAATATATGCCTGAAAGAGCACGCTTACATGACAATATTTTCAAGTAAGTGCCTCTTGATAGTGATCTTGGGAGGCAATGTTTACGTGATGCAGTTAGTCTTTGTACTTCAGTCGAGAAGGTGGCATATTATCCGGGCATGACTCCCGTAAAGGGAAAATGTCCAATATGTGCCAAGCAGATGTCAAGGTTTGCGTGTGCTTTTTTCTTTTCTTTCTTTTCTTTGTTTTTTTTTTTTTTTTTTTTTTTTTTTTTTTTTTTTTTTTTTTTTTTTTTTTTTTTTTTTTTTTTTTTTTTTTTTTTGTTTTTTTGGTGGTAGTTGTTTTCTATTGCTAATGTTAGCCAGCATTGGTCTCCAAGAACGGTCAAAGCATATTTTGCAGTGCAAACGCAAATCGTTGAATGCGACACCTTACCAGCAGACCTACAGAAATGGCAAACGTGCCCATCGCCATACCCGTCGAAGTTTCGTTCAATTCTGTTATTTGTGCGCTGAATTAATATGCAACGAAGGAGATTGGATCAAACATTGCCAATCTCACCTGCATGCTCTACAGCCGAGGTGCGGGCTCTTAACCTTCCGCTATACGCTAGTTGCAGCGGGTCTATGTCCATTCTGTCTGGGTGATGAGAAAAAGAGAGCGGATGAGCGGTTTCAACAGTGGGTCAAGAAAGCCACATTGTTAAACCATATTGATAGACACCTGGAGAATTTACCCCCCGAAGGAAATGTTTCGTGCCCTCACCCTTGCTGTAATGGAAGGCAACTGTGCAGTGAATGGCGATAATAGTGTATTCGGTGGAGCCTTGCACCATGCTTCTCATACCTTGCAGGTTACTTCCGTATATAGGTGCTTTTCCCTGACCAACGTGCAGTGAAACCAACCTTTCCAGACTAGGACGATAGCTTGTCGTCGCTTGCTCTTGGCTGCTGATCCACGCAATGACTGGATTCGCGAAGTCGGACCGAGATCATGTTATGCATATGGCAGGAAGCTGCAGCACGCAGTCTGATTGCAGTAGCTATAGCGGCCTCAAATCCTGATTAGAAAATATCGTCACGCTCCTATACTGTAAACTGAATATCTAAGCCATCCAATTGGGATTTCTTGGGGTCGATCCAAAGTACAGGATTTAACCGGGTTTCGAGGACTGAACTGTCTGGTGTGGACACACAGCCTGCGCAGATACAATATGGAACCTGGACCTCTTCTCGCGCCTGTTCTGCCGTTGTAATTAAAGAAAGATACCAGCAAAATATAACTCTACACGTGGTCTGTCAATTTGCACGGCTATGTTTACGAACAAAGATACATAGAAATAATCAAAATCATCATTAAGAACACTGAACTATTACTGTCTACAACAGATAATCAGACTGAGATCAAACACGGAACCTTTGCCTTCACATAACAGCACCGGGAAACTAAATTATTAGGTGAAGCCTATCCTAAGGCAAAAAGGTAATTGCCGAAGGGTCCGAATGTTTGTAACAGAAACCTCAAGTAGCTCAAGGACTGAAAATATTAGCAAGGGCCCTACAACAGCGGTGATATGAATCTCAGCCAATACGGTACAGCTGGGAAGACGTATCGTATGCGGTTTCTTGTTTTTGGTCGGATTACTGTTCTGAAGACACTCAACCATTTCCGCCGTCTGGTAGTCAGCTGCTGAAATAGGGTGGAAGCCGCTACATTGACTGATACTGTAACAAGAACGTAGATAACTAAGGAGCACTCGAAAGGAACGGTACATGAAAAAAACGACGTTAAATCAAAGTATCTTCAATATGATACCCTGCACCATGTAGTCCTTAATGAAGCAATGGGAGCTTTCCGGATCTGGGCAGCGCAGACCGACATATCCGCCGTCCAGGCAATCACGATCAGTTTGACCAGCATATCGGCCCCGTATACGATTCCCACAAAATGGGCACCGTGGTTTATACTGCCGGCTTGCTAGGTACTCGCAGGCCAAACGCTGGTTTCCCATGGCTTTGTCTAGGACATTAGTATTCCTCTAAAGAGCGGCCTATAGTTTATTTTAATACTAGAATACGCCAGCCAGGGGTGGGAGCTCACTCTTACCATCGATGGCGCACTCCGTCTGACGGTATCTGTCTGGTAGGTTGTCAATGGCATTTTTATTACTTGCTGCCGATGTTGCGGCATCGAGATCAATTGCGTTGTCTAAGTTATAATTAGAGCGCATGTTCTGATCGTAGTGAAACTGAAACGTTACCGATACTATCGCCTGGTTGCTGCGGACTCTCTGGGCAGAGGCTGGAGTCACACTCTTCGTCACCGAACGTATCGATTTGAATGGGGTTCTCTGCAACCTCGTAAGTAGATTGCTGAAGAATCCAAACATAGGGCTCACCGTAGCTTGTCCCTGGAAGTGTACACGGTAGTGTCGGCAGCCCTCCTATATCCATGGCATTCTGGACACTGGGAGAAGTCTTGGAATCCGTGTGGACGAGAGCAGCAGGACTATTGGGAGTTGCCAGGTGCAGTTCGAAGGTACAGTGGATAGAAATAAAGAGAGACATTGTGACAAATGTAGGGTGAGAATACTGCCAGTTCCTTGGGCTTGTAAGGTGCAGGTTGGAATGAAGAAGCGAAACTGAGTTCGGGGAACAGACAGGCACTTATATATCCTCAAACGCCAACTACGTGCTAGGCTGGAACGAGTCCCACATCGCATCTGCCACAACATGAACTATGAAAAAGAATAAGCGTACATCAATACGGCACTTTGGGGCTCGGTACTGTATGCACCTAAGCACGAAGACGCTACCTTGGTCTAAAAATGGAACTATATTGTGCTGAAAAGGAAGCCTGCGAGCCAGCCGGTCGAAGGTTCATGAAGCTTGATCCGACGGCAATCAGTGTCATTCCATGGGGCGGCGGTGCTAGGCGACTCCTGAGAGGCTTGCAACTTTATACGGGTCGCCTAACAAGTGCCAGGTGCGAATCAGACATACTGGATCATCGTCCAAAGGCCCAGCTGCACGTATCTACGCGGCAGCGCAGTGTTCCGTCGATAGCCACCATGGTGTAGTGAACAGTGAGGCCACATTGCCGTTGCCGTATCAGCCCGAGACGTTCATTTCTGTCCCTCGTGATGGGTGCCCCATCAGCATGGTATGGTCGGCCGACTGAGGACTCAGCATAATTGTCGCTGCGCGACCAGATACAACGGACGCCACCTCGAACGGCCGTACTCACATATTCGCGGTATAAAGGGTAGGTTGACGCGAAAAGACAGTAATGGTCCCTCAAGGAGGACGAGATGGAGGTAGGGATGTGAAGTGGATGCTGGAAGCTCAGGAGACAAAAGAGACACTGTATTCCAGCTATATGGAGAGGACGAACAGTAAAGGTGGTTTTTGTAGTCCTAGTACAGCTTTTATTTGCAACCAGAATGACAGTGGTGGCAAGGTACTATCGAAGAGTAAGGAACGTACACTCCAATATACAGCCTGTTGCGGCTGCCGAAAGAAAGTAGCGGGCCACAATCAACTCATCGAATTGGATCACGTTTACTGGCGGATGACTATCTAGGCAGAGTAGCACATTTGTGATCTAGGGGACATGTAGTGCCGAGTGAACATAATGACGAGGTAAAATGGCTTGCACGGAAAGACTATACTAGCAACCCAGCCTCTGAGGAGTAGGAAACTTTCTGACGTATCCAACACTTTGGGATCTACTCGTATGCTACAGTATTATATTCCTCTGACCGTCGTTGCCCACCTCACCCTTTTTGATCTCCGGAGCCGAGGCGCAGAATCCTCAACAAGGCCATCATTCGCAGCAGACTCAGGTTCGGGGCCAGACCTCTTTCGCGCCCCCGCGTAAGGAATTCGGAATCGTACGTCGAGGTGACCATTGCCTTGACAAACATCAAGAATCGTCCATGTTGGCAGAAATAGAGAAGTGAATTCATAGAGTGTGCTAGGGCGACTGAGCCTGTTTGAAGTTAGCGCCAGGTATACTCAGTGGTACACTGAATAGCTAACTCTTTAATGCTTCCGAGTTTGGTGCACTGCAACCCGAGTTGTTGCTAGTGGCAGGTCCAGGTGTACTGTCAGGCTCCTGGACCTCATTCGGTAGGTTGGGGTGATCAAGATGGACATAATCAGTGCCGTGGGAGACACCAATGGCGGGTTGGCGAGACCTATGCTCGCCTTCAGTGTCGGCATTGATAAATTCTTTACTATGTCAATGAGAAGTAAGACAATCGTTTCAATCCAGGACAAGCCAAACGTACCAGGAGGAACTCCCAAGTCAGTGATTTCTGGCTCCTGGTCCCGCTCAATGCCCGGGGAATGGGTGTGTAGATTCCCTCAGCCATGTCCTCAATGAGACTGGGGGGTGGGGTTGCAACTTCCGTGGACTCAGTATGCTGGTCATCGTCCAGAAAGACGCCTAAGGGAAGTCCGTATGGAGGGTTCTCGACGGTACCATGAGCCATCATTACAGGCAGTGCTGTCATTTCGGGAGATGTCTCTCTGCCAGCAGTTCCGGGAGCCTCATCGTCATCGTCAATAAGGATGGCATTGTCTATCGTGTCTCCCCACGGATCAGGAGCCATGCGAGCAGAGATTTGTACTGAAGATTTGATATGAGATGGGTAGGAAGGAAAATCAATAGTGTACTGGGGAGTCTAGACGGGGTGAAAGCGCCCTTTATGTGTCCCTCACTTCATCCAACTCAGGGGACAGGCCTCGCTTTCCCTGTAGTAGTAAACGTGGGTTACCTCTGTCTGCGCTTCACTTTGATACTATCTATAGACCATGCGCATCTGCTGCGTCATACCACTGCAAGTTCAAGATCTATTGTACTGGGCTCCTGTCATCAACCAATCCTGGCTATGTCTGGCCTTCACTGGAGACACGAGGAAACCAGATGGAATGACCCAGTCAATGGCTGCGCATAGCTACAATAACAATTTTGGACACTGCTATCTTGTATGGCTCTGCTGCACTTTGATGGGCTGAGATAATGCTTTGGTCTCTCTAGGGACCTGTAATCAAGTTCGCCATCTCCACGGCGAGGCAACATGTTTCCCCACGACAACGAGCATTACGGCGTCAGCAATGACAATCCACACTGTAGTGCAAAATTTGCGATACACTAGATTTTCCCACTTTTTTTTTTTTTTTTTGGTGCTGATAGTGGTATATTTCTAATGGCCCGAAATTTGTCTCAGACCTCAGAGCCTTTGCCCCTTCCTCTCTCCTCCACACTGAGCTGTTCGTGTAGGAGGACCACGTCTGTATTGTTACAGGGATAGTTTAATTTCCAGAACGCGTTAGGTCACGCAACGCCCGCTAAAAACGCAGATCACCAAGCACAATGGTAGAACTAAAGATCAGCTGCACCGGCTGTACAGTAATATCGTTTTCATGCATTCTTCTGTCCGGATCAAAATTAGGGGCCCTTTTATATGTTGGTGCCAAATTAATACGTCCTGGAGGCCGCACACGGTCACTGTCAAGATATCCTGCGACGTCTTTCGCATTGTAACTTTCCTTATCATTTCGGTCCCTCTGGATCTGAGGCGGCAGGTGCTATGATACTGTCCGCGTCAAATGCTAGTAGGAACGACTATTATAACCTGGTATAGTGCACCGCGCTTCATCTGCCAGTAAGTTTCACTATTACTTATCTTTCCAGTTGCTTGGTTGCTTTCTTGGTTCAAATAGTGCTTGATCAAACTCTCCTTTCGGTTTCTCTGTCAACTGATTTGACATAGCACGGCATGCTTAGAGTCCCTCTCCTGTGCCTTCTGGCTGTCCGGGCCACATTGGGCTTGAGATTCGTCATGTATATAGATGAGTAAGAGCCGCGCTTCTAAACAAGCTATACATAGTAACGATCCAGATATCATACTGCTGCTCTCCCCGGTAATGACCGCACAGAAGGCATAACTCACGCGATAATGGCCTTTGCGAACTCCAGTATTTTCAACTCTAACTCTTCCCCCAAGTTCGAGCCCTTTGAGCCTGTCGAAGCTATGCGGAAGCGCTTTGTACCCGATACCAAGGTCATGGTTGCTATTGGAGGCTGGGGCGATACCAATGGCTTCTCCGAAGGCACAAAGGACGATGGGTCCCGGGCCCGTTACGCCAAGAATGTCGCGACAATGATCGACAACCTAGGCATTGACGGTGTCGGTGAGTAACGAAAATAGCAAGTAATCCAAGATACTGAGAGCTGGGCTCTGGATATCGACTGGGAGTATCCTGGTGGGAACGGCGGGGATTATATGAAGGTACCTAACAGCGGTAAAACGGACGAAATCGAAACCTATCCACTCTCTCTGCGCGCAATTCGTGAAGCCATCGGCCCGGACAAGCTCCTTTCAATTGCAGTCTCTGAAAAAAAAAACCGACATGATGGCCTTTGCGAAGGAACAAGGTACCAAGATCTGGCCGTCTGTGGATTTGGTGAACGTCATGTCGTATGATCTGATGAATCGTCGGGATAAAGTCACGAACCATCACACGAGTGTGGTGGGTTCACTCGACGCTATCAAGGCGTATGAAGAGATTGGTCTCGACACTGCCAAGATCAACCTGGGATTCGCGTATTACGCCAAGTGGTTCATGACCGATCCGAACTCTAACTGCAATGAACATCCACTTGGATGCGGGGTTTTGGCCCTGGAGAACCCCAATGGTTCAGACGCAGGCACATCAGGAGCCTTGACCTTTGAGAAAAGCGCTATGGCGGCTGCTCCAGGTGATTTGAGAGTCTCCGCAGATGGAACCTGCGGCTTTTCCAAGGGGACCAAATGCCCGGCCGGTTCATGTTGCAGCCAGTATGGCTACTGGTACGCTCAATCTTCTCCTTTCTGAATGACATGAACCAAGCTCAATCAGCGGTTCTGGCAACGACTTCTGCCAAGCTGGCTGTCTCTCCGACTATGGCGAGTGCAAGGGCATCTCGGTCATCGACTCGTGGCGTCGCGCTCTCAAGGGCGGCAAGACGGACGAGCAAGCCGGCGGGCAGTACTACTGGGACGAGCAGGCCAGCCTTTTCTGGACTTGGGACACCCCTGAGTTGATTACTCGCAAATTCAAAGAAATTGTGGATGCCGAGAAGCTGGGTGGAGTGATGGCATGGAGTCTTGGTGAGGACAGCCTGAGCTGGGAGCATTTGAAGGCCATGCAAGATGGTCTCAGAGGCAGGTTGGTTGACCAAAACTCTCATGCCTCGTGTGCCCGATATTGCATGGTATCGGTAAGTAGTGTAGAATAAAGAATGTACTTAGATGGGCTGTCAAGAAATATGCCAAGCAATGTATTGGAAACTGAGGCTGTGGATCTAATAATTCATATCAACAAAGGCCGAATACCAGTTATTCGCGAGTAATTGACAGAGTAGTGCAAGCATCGTGAGACCCGAGGCCTTGTCTATTGGAATGTGCCACAGAATCTTGAATATACACCAAGCTTGAAATGGCAAGCGATTTCTGTTAAGTCTAGGGTCATCGATGGTGGCGCATTCGTTGCTGGAGGTTCTCACCTATACTTGGGTCATGTCGCCAGCCCCCGAGTGAAACAGTGAATACAGAGATGATTGATAGCATATGTATGTGCTTAGAGATTGGACCAACATTACCCATCATACCTCGCTTGGAAGTTGACAAGGGTTGAGTAATTCGTAGGTCGACGCGATCATACCATTGCAATTATGGATGCAGAAAGACAGGTTAACCAGACCGGAGCCTGACAAAACAGCTGCTTTCCGGTCATACTGATAGTCTCAGCACGACAAATGAACTGAATCCTGTAACTATGGAATATCTAATATTTTCTTCCATAACGAGCTTGAATCGTATTTTTAAAATTATCCACCGTTAGGGAACCGCGCCTCCTTTCACGCCTCTTGAGGAATTTGGCTGAGATCAGATTCCAGGACGCGTAGTCGCAAAGTCCCTTGGCATGGTGAGTATTGAATCGATGGTTGCAACTAGCGAATCACTCTATCTGCTATTTCGAAATATGCCGGGCACTGAAAACGAGGCGAATAGGAGATCGCTTGATTAAATGCTGCTAGCAGGGGTGTCCTGGTCTAGACAAGCACAATTTGCTTGCGGTCCCGTCTTGAAGCTTAACTGAGATGGTAACTACAGACGATCAGAAAATATTGTTTTGGCCATCGCCCCTTCCGGAGCGGAGCTTGGTAGCAGTCTAAATATTTCCCAAGGATTCCCATGCTTTCCACTCACTCCCGTCCCACCATCCATGGTAGCAAGCATTATCAGTCCCGGTAGCGAAGACATCCAGCCCGTTCAGACTTACGGCTGTGGGAGGACCACCTAGCAAAACGCCATGTAGCAACTCCCACCCAAACCACCCATCCCTTGCACCATCCCACCACTTATGAAGGCAGATATTGTCTTGTCCGCGGCCAAACAAGTCCAGTCGATTTGGCCCCCAGCTGACAGCATGGATAGGACTGGTGAACACTCCACCTAGTTCCTGCCATTCTGTCTCAGATGGCCCCCAGGTTCCCTCCCACCATTTGTGGTAGCAAGCATTGCTGACACCAATTCCAAAAAGGTCGATTCGACCGCGTCCCCGGCTCACTGCTGTGACAGAACTAAGAGACTTGCCACCGAGCGTCTCCCAATTTTCCCATCGGACTCCATCCCATACCCTGCACCAACAAGCAGTGTCAGCCCCAACAACAAAAACCACAAGGTGATCTTTGCCCCAAGAAACAGCGGTTAATTTGTTCTCCATTATACTCTTTGTAATAGTTGGCACTTTTGGAGGTAGAGGCTTGGTGATGCGTAAACCAACGTACGGTTGATAGTTGTCCGGCAGGTCAGTCTTGAGCCCAAAAGGGAATTCCAACCAACGTTTATATGTGATAATTCCAGGGTTGACTCCTAATCCATCAAAATCTTGCTCGTCGAGGGACTTGTTTCGTATTAGTTGTTTCAGATAGTTCGTTGCCTGATTGACCACATCATCGGACACATCACTCAGACTTTGTTGAAATTTCTGCAGTTGAGCTTGAATCTGCTCGGAAGCCCAGACACCAGCGGCGCCGATGGGGATAGAGGCAAGACCCGTAACTACATCCCATTCGTTGATAAGATCTCCATAAAGAATGGTCCAACCGCCGTCTGCAACTTTCATGCGCTGCTCCTTACGATTAGTCTTTCCGTCATGCTTGAATATGATATAAGGATAGATAATCAAGTGTTGTTACGGACTGATATATCTGTAAGTATCTGCAAGGATAAAGACGATGGTGAAATATACATACACTCCTAGATCAAGCTGGGTTATTAACTTACGAACGGCAAGTAGCCAGTAGATTTATATGACGTCGGAAATTGTCGACAAGGTCATGCCTATGGAATACAAAGTTCGATGATTCTATTGCGGTCTACCGATTCTTTGAGGCATGTCGTATCTTGCCAGAAAGATTAGGTCTAGGAGAGTCAATCGGAGTTGCCAAGCTTCTGCATGGGCTGATCGTAGGTGGGGTAGAACGGGGATAGATGATGCATTTATGAACACATATCATGTGGCAATGAAAATAAACTGCTAACTAATTCTTAAAACGTCCAGCACCCAGAGCAGATGACCGCAGCCGACTTCGGGTGCCGTAAAAGCCCATGTCGATCATCCGAGCCCAAACCTTAGTTACTGCCGCGGTTTGGCCATCCGCGGCGGTCTCTCCGTGTCAAGTCAGGGAACCAATCGGTGTTGAATTGAATAGCCGCTTAAGCCTAATCTAGAGGGACGTACCGCAGATGACCCGGGAAAGCCTATTCGGTTAACAAGTAAGAACAATCAAGCTCATCCCTGATGTGGGATCAAAAGCCGTCTACGCAATATCCTGTCATGCGATACGACAAGGTGAACGGAGAGTGGCTACTTATGGTAGGTATGCCAATTTATTCATTTTATCATCATGACCGTAAAAATGGGTCGCCCATGGACGCAACCAAAAGTTGCATGGTCTTCGGCTGCCCAGACCTCATGAACGACGCTCGTATGACTGTAATGTTAATAGGTCGGAGCTTCCCGGAGAGTGCACCATACCTTTGTCATGCCATTATGTGCTCTTCATATCGTCATAAATAGATCCAGGCAGTATTCCTCCACTCCTCCACAGCCACGCCTTGGTTTAGCGAAGCATCCCATACCACTCGAGTTTGGGCATGCTTTGCAGATCATCGGGCTCGAAAGTCAGAATGATAGGCCCATTCTACGCAATCATGGTGTTTGTAATCGTTTTACCGTGTTAGAATCAGTTACGATATGTATAACGAAGGTCGGAAACAGTAGCTGCTCGAATGCGGGCTTCAATCACGATTTTTCCACTATTTGGCTGGGACTAAGACGCACCGCAAGCGCTGGTTCACTGCAATGCGAGGCTGCGCGCCCTTCTTGACACAGTCACGTAGTGTACCGATAGGAACACCGGTGCCACGCGCAATATTTGAGATATTCAGACTTTGCTGGGCCTGAGCGGCTTCGCAGGCCTTACAGAGGTCAGAATTATCCATACTAATAGATTTCAGCGTGGGTGGGCGGGAATAATTTCAAATATCAAATATCTAAAATTGGTGTTTACGATGCGGCCGTATGGCACAGATAATTCCTCATAGGTCTAATACGTACGTCCATAATTTAGCCCGCTCTATTACAGAGCTTTCCGCATATTTCTGCAGCCTGGAACACTTACAAGGTATGACATAGAAAAGTACCATTGGTGGTGGGCAAAACCAACCCTCACGACAGTTATTCTTCATTCATTAGATCAGTCCGACCAATGCTATTTTTGACTTTTTTATTGAGTTTACCTGTCAGCAGTAAAGGACGGTCTAGAAGGATCTTTATATTGAAGTAGAATTTTGTGGCTACGGCTGCCAGAAATTATCACAGGAGAAGCACAATTCTTTGATGAAGTTGGCTTCAATTTGCGACCTACTAGAGAAATTTCTCAGTAAAGTAAATGAAGTGAAAAAATCCAAAATTGTAAGTCGAAGGCAATATCTGGAGACCACAATCACCAGATAAAAGATTGAACTTCATTGGATGAGACATTGCTTAGCCATATTCAGTGATATTTGCTGAGGTTCGACTGGGCCAAGGCGTGGTTAGGGTGAGATGACATGGACCTCGGTGCTTTTGGAGCCGGTGCCGTTCTTTTTAATTGCAAATAATTCGGGGCGCCCATCCTGATTCCAATCTCCCATAGCAAAGTTAAAGGTATCGTCCGTCTCGTGTAAGGGTGTGCCAGTCTGAAGGATGAAGTTCTGAAAGTTCGAGGCACCTGAGAGTATATGGACCTCAGTGCTTTTAGAACCTGTATTACTCTTTTTAATAGTAACCAAGTCAGGTCGTCCATCCTGATTCCAGTCTCCCACAGCAAAGTCAAACGTATCGTCTGTCTCATGTAAGCGCGTACTAGTCTGAAGGATAAAGTTCTGAAAGTTCGAGGCACCGGAGAGTATATGGACCTCGGTGCTTGTGGAGTCAGTATTGCTCTTTTTGATGGCAAACAAGTCAGGTTTTCCATCCTGATTCCAGTCTCCCACAGCAAAATCGAACGTATCGTCTGTCTGTGGTAAGGGTGTACCCTTCTGAAGGATGAACTTCTGAAAGTCCGAGGCACCGGAGAGTATATGGACCTCGGTGCTCTTGGAGCCCGTGTTGCTTTTTTAATAATAAATAAATCAGGTTTTCCATCCTGATTCCAGTCTCCCAAAGCAAAATCGAACGTATCGTCTGTCTGATGTAAGGCTGTGCCCTTTTGAAAGATAAAGTTCTGAAAGTTCGAGGCACCGGAGAGTATATGGACCTCGGTACTGTTAGAGCCTGTGTTGCTCTTTTTGATGGCAAACAAGTCAGGTTTTCCATCCTGATTCCAGTCTCCCACAGCAAAGTCGAACGTGTTGTCTGTCTCATGTAGCGATGTACCTGTTTGAAGAACTAACCCTTTCGTGGTTATAGGTGGCACTTGCGGCACAGTTCCCTGTGGTGGCAGAGGTTTGGTAACGCGTATAGCAATGTATGGTTGATGGTTGTTTGGCAGATCATGACTGCCAATCTTCCTACCCCAAAGAAAATATTCCATATGGCGGTTATAGGTGGCAAAGCCTCCTTTGACTCCCAATCCATGGATATCTGATTCTCCAGAACCGCCTCCCTTTATCAGATTTCCCAGATAATTGGTCGCTTGCAAAACAACATCATCAGAGACTTCACTCAGACTCTGAGAAAACTTCGCCAACTGAGCCTGGACCTGCTGAGCAACCCAACCTCCCACAGCTCCTGTAGGTATGGAGATGATGAATGTAAGGACGTCTCCTTCATTAATCAGATCTCCGTAAACAACGTTCCATCCCCCCTCTGCGATGGCAGCTCGTACCTCATTGCGGTTGGTAACTTCTTTTGCTACTGTTCTGCCCATGGTTAGAATTTTGAGATATACGAATGTTCAAGTTAATATTGCGGCAAGGATGCAATGACTATTCCTGGTATTGATCTCTCACCGTTGGGCAAGTAGAGAACAGCTTGTCTTATATGGTGATGAACGGCTGTGCCATATTTAATAATGACGTTAGCGACTGGTCTCACCTGACTGCTTGCCATCGGCCTAGAAGGCATTGACATGACTCAGCTATAATGCTTCTTCCTGTGATATGTAATGAACGGCTCTGCAAATATCATGATGGCGTAGCCATCTAGTTGGCCAATAGTACTAAGCTTCTTCTTAGCATTTGTAATGCTGAATAAACTATAGAGATGTATGTATACATCAAATGGTTTGAGAAGACAATTCAATGCCATGGTCTAACAACGGTCTCGTCAAGTCCAATGCTGCAAACATCAGTGATGACGAAATCATACAAGCACATTTTGCCAAACCTTATTCCATTTGTGACATGACAGTGAATTCAAACAACAGCCCAATACCAGGGCCGAACGATGGTCTCGTCCGCTGCAATGCCGCAAACGTCAGTGAGGGTGATTTAGCGACGCACAAAGGACGTCATGTGCTTAGAAATGGGGTCTAACAGCACCCCGTTTGGAAGTTGACCAAGGTTTAAGTTACCTGTGGCTCGGCATGCACATACAATTATAAGTATGGATGCAAAGGCCAAGGTGATGGGCTGAGTGCAGTACTAGGCCACGAACATATATCCTCGGAATCAAAACTTTATCGAACGCTCCCGTACGACAGCCAACCAAATTCGAACTCACACTGTAAAGAGGCCGATGTAGAGGTCATCGCGAGCTTGTGGTACTGTACCGTCGCATTATGCATGCAGAAAAGACAGGTGAACCACTCTGGAGTCGGACAAAGCTTTCGGGTCATAACGATAGTCAACTTGTAATTTCTAGAATATTTGATATTTTCTTCCTATGAAGACCCCCCAAGTATGAGCTCGAACGGTAAAGAGTGTGATATAGGGTTTCATTGCGAGCTTGAATGGTATTTTAAGTACTCAACGCTTAAGGAATCGCGCTTCCTTTCACGCCTCTTGAGGAATTGGCTGAGATCAGACTCCGAGACGCGTAGTTGCAAAGTCCCTTGGCATGGTGAGTATTGAATCGATGGTTTCATTAGCGACTCACACTTACTGCTATTTTTAACATCTGGCGGTTTCGGAGAGTGCTCTCACAGAACAAATACCTCAATAGGACGATTATCGCTTGGTCCAACCTCCTCTACATGCTAAGTTATTGCTTTTCAGATAGCTTCATCGTTCATGATCAAAAATTCTGCCTGCAACGTCTTACGCAGACCCTTATTTTCAGTGAGACGAAAACTTGTTCTCCATTTTGCTCCCGCTATTCGCGTCGTCTATGATCCCACATATAGTCTGAAACAAGATGATCCAGTTCGGAAACTGTTATCTCAAAGGGTTACCCTGAAGTACACCAATCTTTCGGGTGCATGTCTTGATACGCTTATACTAAAGCGAGGGGAATTTTGCGATTGTAGCGGAAGCGTGCGAGATGACTTACAACTAGTGGTACATATACTCATTGGGTAGAAGGACAGATTGAGGATCTCGAAGTAAAAGTCAACACATTAGAACCCAAGTGCTAGAATGAAGGCCAGGTTACCAAAAGCCAGGAACGAAATAGCGGAGTGGGAAAGCTATCGAGCACCTACCTTTCTCATCGATGTTGACCAGAATCGCCGATGTTTCGAGTGCCCACCAGTCTTTTTCGACTAGGCGATCCCTAGGATACACCCACTAAGAGAGTCTCGTGAATCGGATGTTCTAGTGGGCTAGGCGCGGCTGATTAAAACCGCAGGGATTCAAAAGGGTAAGTTCCCATGAAGGTCGCCGGTCTACCGTCTCCGTATGCGTGCCACCGTGCTGGTATGTCTGGGACCCAGTTCTGTGACAGTCAGCACAAGAGCCTTCTCGGGCACCCCATTGTAGGCAATTTATTTACGTCGAAATCCACCAGACTGGCTATGTGCTTTCCCTGATCTCCAGGCATTCCAAGCTCTTTTTCGCAGAAATCTTCAGTGCTCGCTCAGAGGGTCGCGCTGCGCGCTCATAAGCGAACCTACACTCTTGCGGATGGGTGGTCCTACATGGCCATCCTCTTGCTGTAGCTTTCCTCAATCCATTTTGGACGGCTTAATGACTACCCATCTGGAACGGCATGTCCTTGAGAGTTATTGATGTGTATGAGAGTTAAGATGTACAGTTTCAGAATTTTAGCTCAATAGTATTCCAGCGTCTCGTTGTGTTGTAATAAGTTATTTTAGTAGGGGATACTATGAGATACTATGTACTTAAGCGGCGAAGGGTCAGACTGGAAATCTCTCATCTCCTTTTCTGTCCGTTTCTTTCCTTGATATTTCTTTGTTCTCCTTCCGCCGTATTGTCTTAGTGTTGAGTGGGGGGTACTGTGCGACAAGGGTGCAGACCGGCACCAAATGAACCAGGGGGAAGCAAGCTAACCAGTTCTCTGCTGTACCAGCCTCGGATACATCTGAGACGCTTCCAGAATTAAAATTAGTGGACAGCAGTAAAGACAGCTGTCGCAAGACTCGCTGCGCCCACAAATTTGACCAATCATTAGCTGTGCCGTCGTCTTTGTTGATTAGCTCGGGGTCTATCCTAGATCTTCCGGCAGGCCATTTGTGGGGTCGCCAGCTGAAGACAAAAAAAATCAAAGAAATGTCTCAGGGGGTTAGGCAGGTCATTAAATAGAATTTATAGCGGTAACCTGGTTGAAGGATAATGAAGTACATATTGGCCTTTAGGGAAAGTCTACGGTGACATGGAAAAGAGGAGAGTGGTCGGGACAGCGTGAGTTCTCCAAATAGTACACAAAATACTTAAGTGGCGCTATTGAGCGGACATTCTGGGTGGTAGTATCATATGATGATACGTGCAAAAGCCTCCTAGTTCGACATAATGAGTAAGACGCAACGTAGCAGGGGTCAGTTATTGTACAATCGCCCTGGTTTGATCCTTACCTTATTCGTCCACTGATCTGCTTGATCACTATGGTTTCTCAGGCCTCATCCATTTTATCCTAGAGACAATCTATCCAATGGGAAGGAAGCAGCTTGAGTGGGTAAACGTCATTAATTCAACACAAAGAAAGCCACAGCACTGGCAACAACCCAACTGACAAGGACAACACCGACAAGGACGACACTGATAGCCCCGCTACCAATGGTAACGGCTCTGGCAGGAATGGCAGAGCACCATCCAGTAGTATAGTGGATCCGGCGAACAGGTCAGCCAAAGGCACCTGGACAAAGCATGGACTAAAAATACGTGACTACCTTCGAGGACGGTGATGGAGTCACCCTACTAGCCGAGGAAAAGACTGAGCGAACGTCGATTCGGACAAAGAATGGGAAAGTGAGCTACTATCACATTGAGATCAAGGACCAGAAAACTGGGAATTACCAACGCCAAATAAAATCCGCTGCGGAGGTAGAGCCGCTGTTGGACGATTGGAACACATTAGAGTCAAAGATGGTGATCCATGCTGGGTCGAAGAAGGAGAAGTTTACCAGAAAGACGACTGGGGGAGTGAAGAAGTTCCACTGGTATGCTTGTCGTCGGCTGCAGAGAGGCAATAAAGACTCAATGGCTCGTGACGCCAATACGACATGTTGCGTCGAGTTCAACCTCATCAGAGGGGTAAAAGTCCTTCTTCTCAACGATCTTAGACAATTGTGTGGGGAAGCGAAGGTCAACGAGTGGGTGAAGCAAACCGGAAGAAGGGACAGCCAACGCCTACCCATGGAAGAGGAGCCCATGAAATACGAAGAAGTAAATCTGGCCTATGACTCTGACCAGGGGCAACGCGGGCGAAAGGGGAAGACCTGGCGTCAAGTCCAAAAGGAGTCTTATGCTCGACGGGGTATTCCCCTCGGCCAGGAAGCGGCATCCCAGGGGGAGACAGAGAGCCGAGTCCAAACAGTGGAACGGCGCATTGACAATCTTGCGCAAGACTTCAAGGATTTTAAAGGGCACATTGACGGTCTTACGGAAGATTTCAAGGGTTTTAAAGGGGCCCTGGAATCTATCGTTAGAGCCATTGAGAGCACCAATACGAAAGTCGAAAAGCTCGGTGAAGATAAACAGGAAACGAAAAACGCAATAAAGTCACTGGCCGAGGGAATGGACGAAATTTCAAGGGGCAGACGCAGTGATAGTGCCATTGATGTCTAATTTGTTTCATAAGGTTGTGTATCCGCTTGCACTTTATGACGTTGTCTGAATGCCGTGCTTTTGTCTCAAACAGTTACTGATGGACATGTGGCGGAATCTACGGGGGCGAAGTTACCACTGGGAATTTCACTCTTGTAAGCACTGCACCATTTATGTTTCCTTGGAAATACAGTATGGTACTGCGAAAACGATATAAGATTGCATTATCCGCTAGAAGATTGTTCACAGTCATAACTACTCCGTATACAGACGGCCGTTTAATCTCGACTCCAAAGCTTAAGGTAGAATCCATGGAACTCGGATGGATACAATCGACTACGTTTGCAAAATGGAGGCAGACTTGAATTGAACCTGAGATGAAAGGGACTATATAATTGTAAGCAGCTCCATTGTATCCTTAGCATGGCAGGAAAAACGCTCAAAAGACGGTCCCCGAAATTATGAAAGGACATTATCTTGGTATGGCTGATCCGCACCACCGGAGTCGACGCCGGTTTCTATAAATTTCCCGGGCTCACCCTGAGGAAGCTTCCATACTTGGAGGTCATGAGAAGGATTACTAAATTCGAGCAGAGCCTCCTTGAAATCCAAAAGAAGTTTAGCCGAGTCACAGATATTGATATTGACCGTCACATTATCTGGTCCGTCTGGTACTTGACATGTCAGTGGTGTATATTGAGGGAACGGGCAACTAACAGCTTTGACAAAGGCCGCTTTCAAAGATTCCTACTGGGTCACTCTGGCCCGTGCAACCATACACGTGAGAAAGCTCGACATAGCAATTCATGTCAGTTGTGTTACCCCTAATCGCGGCTAGGCGACCAGATACTTTGTGAGGTGGGGGCATGGGGCTGAAGCCAGGGGTAGGCGAGGGTTTGGGTGTGAGAGGAGTAGAGATGGCTGATGCGATGGCAGCAAAAAGAAGAGTTGAAATCATGACCACCATAATGGCAAGCGAAAACTCAATCTGACTTCACATGGGCTTTTGAAGGTGCGCCCTTGCCAGAGCAACTTATAGGAAGCCAAGAAGCACGACGCTCGTCCGGCAAAACAAGACTTTCATATGTAGATATTTGTGGCGTGTCTCTTTCCACCTGCTGGCCCTAAAACGACGCTTTCTGAGAGAGGTGTGCAGTAAAGCGGCCGCCACTATGATTCATAAGGACCCATGGTATTCGCCTCCGACACTGCCCTAAAATAAAGACAGTTTTTGTCGAATCTGTGCAGCATATTCTCGTACTTATTGGTGAGTAGATATCTATTCACTGTTGAAATCTTAAGCGCACTCTTGGATCCAAATGTTGCGACAGCTGTGTTGCGTTCAGAATTCTTTAACGCTGGGTCAGTGGGCTATACTCGGGAGGTAGAATTGGACGGGCTCTCAGATATATTCGACTTCGCTTGCTCTGTATATCTATCAAAAATGACTACAGTAAGGATGATACGCTCGTCCTGAAAACCCTCTCATCGGAATATATCTGTGCCTTATAGATAACGTACCCCTCATTAAGAATCTTGTCCTCATATTCTTGCTTGGCGCTTGAGTTCAAAAGCCGAAGCATAGAATAGGTTGGTTAAGTGTGCAGGTTGAACTATCAGGCTCTGCAAACCTTAGCTAGAACATAAGAGTTCAACACCACAGCACTGCCTGCCTGTCCTACGGTCGTAATCTTATTATCATCTATATATTTCAGCTGGACGAGGAAATTTAGGCTTAGAGATCCAGAGATCCAACCAGGTGTCTTTGGATCTGGAGTTGTGCCTATTTGCCGTTGGTCAAAGCCTTAATGAGGAATGAAGTCTACTATTGTTCTTCTTGGGATGGACATATGCGATCCATGCATCTAGGCGATTGCTCAAGGTAGAAGCTGATTAGATGCTGGTAAGAATGCCCGCACAGGTGCTTCGGTCATATATGATCCTACAGTTGGCGGAATGGCACAGTACAATGCCACAGATGTGTATCATGTCGGATCAAGCTTACTGTACACGAAAAAAAGGGTTTGAACGTCCCAACGTTTCCCGCCAGTGCAAGTGCTTCCACGACGAGGGTACTTAAGCGAGGCATGATATGAGCAGGACCTGGGAGAGCTCTGTCGGGCCGAGATCGTTTTCTGATCTGACTTGGCACTAGACCAACGGACCGATTTTGCTCGTAGAACATACAGCATCTCAGCGATGTGAGTGACATTACCTGTGCCGTGCCATTGAACAATTGTGCACGCGTGTCGAACATAGGGACTTCATCTATTTTCTTCTGCAACTGGGTAGGTACAACGGCCATTGACGCGGTTCATACAGAAAGACTCTGAGACGATCCACACAAAATTGGGGATCTTGTTGCTCCTGCGAAAGAGATATCCAGCACTTGCCGTCTGTTGGACTACTACGATTACGGATACGTCAAGCAAACTCTGCAAGACGGTCCTATGTACGAATATACCTTGGCAATTGGTGGAGAAACACCTCTCGGAGCTATAATGTCGCATCTTTTTTATACAGCCTTATTGAGGTCGGAAAGACCAGTAGATCTTGTGTAACTCTGCAAATGACCGAAGCGAAACAGGTTGACGCGCAAGGAGTTCTCTAAACAATGTCCTTCAACCAACAAACCTTTGTTGAGCACAACCAGGACGTTCCTTGTTACCCGGTGAACCCCATCTGTTTTGGACATGCTGCGTAAATCCATTATTCGCATTGCACTCAAAACCAGAGAAAATAAAGAATGATGAGGTGTCTTGTCCTGATACAAATACATGAATCTGCTTCGGGTCCTACAGTATTGCCGATGTCGCTTTTAGTCTTCTTTGTCCTTTGAATCAGCATCCTCGGAGATTCATTGGAAGATGGCGCTTGTCACTCATTGTTGGCTGCTCCCGGCAACCAAGATTCTTTTCTCTTTTGTGTATCTGTTTGGCTGTCCGTACAGGTTCCGCTGCCTCTGAAAGCCAGCAGAAGTCGGATTCAATACAAAAGCTATCCATTAATGCGTGCAATGTCCTTGCTGGTGCCTCAGGGTACACACAAGTGGGCATACGATACTGAATAATGAACTGACAGAGGCTTACACATGGTCTACACACTCATGAAGGGCTGTGAAGCTCACTTGGGCAGAGTACTCACTCCTTGTAGGGATGGCAGGCTTCTACGTTGAGGAGATTATCTGACAACGAATCAGGTCTGACGGAATCGTCCCTACAATCGCAACGAATTCCATTTATCATTTGGCCGCTCTTCATCATCGACGATAAGCGCTGAGTCTGTGCCAGCAACGATTGAGTCGCGCACAGTCGATACAGTGCCCAGCATGACAATCGCCAGTAACGAGACTGAGTTCACTCCGCCTCAACAAGCTACCGAGGAACAACAGAGCCCACCGGTCTCGCATACATCACACAGCCAGAAAGCGACTCAAAGCTCAGAAACATCTTCTGATACAGTGATACTATCGAGGTAAATAGCTATCCTCATGTCTTAAAACTTACACAAGTTTGAAATCTGTACTTCGCCCAAGTCTGCACTTTGTTCGGAAAGTCAAACAGCAGATACTTCTACTTCATCCATGCCGTCAGCTACCTCGACTGCGTCTTATTGTGTTATAAAGTAAGTCCAGTGTACTACCATGCCTCTTTATGCAGCTAGCCATCAAGATGGTGTCATTTCTTTGCAGCCGCTTGCACCAGCCCACTTCTGGTTGAAGTCTACTTTCCGAGGAGTGAAACACACATATGTGAGATTCTCCTCTAGTGGGCCAGGTTCCGATGACTTCGTAAAGATGTTTTGCATTCAGCCCAGTAGGGCGCATGCGACCTTGAGTAACGCACAAACTAACATTTTCTGTCAGAGGCGACCTAGGCTGAGGCATCTGTTGCTGCATTGGTCAAACGACGGTTCCTTATACACCGTCCAGTTGTCAGGTATTTAGCGATTATAACCACCGGTAATCCTCCAATCGAAGCGACTGAAGAATAATACTCCCGTGAACTCAATTGTAGTGGTACTGATACAGTACCCACGACAAGCGTGCTTTTTCGGAATATGCTACATCTCATGGGGTATCGCCAACACCCCTGCCGTGGCGTACAGTTCTTTGGTGCTGGCAATGCTGGCAATCGGATAGAATCGACAACATAAACGTCGGTCATGTAAAGCAAGCTGGATTACTCAGGAGAATACTCTCGTGATAATGTTGAACGTTGACCTTGTCAGGTCGCATTGACTACTCTTCCCGGCTACACCACAACTGTGGTAGGCATATCTGATCGCAGCATACATTAATCCCTCGTCAGTCTCTCTAACTTCTCAGTCGACCAATTGACCACCTGTTCCCCACAACGTTACCTTCTCGGGCAAAGGACGAACAAGAAGAAAAGGTAGTACGAACGTGAACTCTGTGTAGTTAGATATGCTATCGCAGGGCTGCTAACAGTTCGCAGAACTGATTGTCTCCACAGCTTACCCAGACATACCTGGGCTCGTTCGTCTACTGAATCGACATGTTATGACGCCGACGCCAGTGAGATCTGGACAGAACCCCGGCGGCATCAAAAGCGGAATAAATCCGGGCAAATGGGGTTAAAGTCCTTTCAATTCGGTCAGATATGAACTTGAACTTTCGTCTACCATTAAGACTATCCCATGACCATGAAGGAGCCTGGTACGCCACAGACCTGCTAAAAGTGAAACTCTCATCCTCGGCTAGCGTTCTGTGCCAACTTGACGTTTGCCATGTGAGTTGTCTCGCGAGATTGTATTGCCAGAGTCCAGCAAAGTAACCAGGCCCAAGAGCATAAGTGAATGAAGGATGAGAGGCGATGCCGGCCAGAGCATTTAATTTGTCACGCTCAAAGCTTGTAATCCTAATTGAGTATGCTGTGACGAGGCGCATCCAGCAACTTAGAGATTTTTCCTTATCAGCACAAGCCTCTTCTGGATCAAGAAGTAAAGAGTGCAGATTAAGGCTGTACTTTTCATCATTCGCATTATAACCTGCATCAAGGTCATGCGGAAAATACAAGGAATTGGCAAAGTTCTTTATGCCCTCATGGCATGTCCACATCATAGTCCGTGTTGTAAATGTGAGCGTGCGATTGCTCAATAACTGCTCTTGCATAGTCCAAGCTCTTTTTGCAATGGGCTCAAGTCGCTCATCATAGCATGCGGCATCGAGTTTATTGATAGACATACGGCCAAAAATGTTGGGTTTGATCCGGAAGGGGATAGTGTGAAGAATCTCCTGGTTTGCCCGAGGGTCGAGAAATCCTTTAGAGGCGCTCTCCGCAGCGGCAGCGACTATCGTCAGGGTTGAAGAAGCATATATATCTTTCATCCTTGTAATTTCTCTGGCTTTGTCCTCTTCAGAATCCTGGATTATACAGAGCGCGTCAACCCACAAGTATGGGATAGACAAGGTGCGAGTAATTGCTATTGCATCGCGGACGGTGGAAGGTAGGGTTTCTTCATCCAGATATTGAGCCAGTTGAACATAATTCGAAGTATTCAAAGTCAGAAAAGCTTCTTTTCCCCAACAGTAGGACAGCGTGGCATAGAGCCCACGTAGATTGTTAGATTCTAAGACTCGCGCATATTGCCGTCCTGGTGGATTGACTTCGATAACTCTTGTGGGTAAGATATATTCCTGATGTGAAGTGCTACAGCACCTGTGCCCTTTACACTCTCTCAGCCATGTCCTAATTTGCATCCTTGCTGCGCCACTATTAATGTCGGTCCTTAATGGCCTTGCAGTCACATAGTCTGAAGCCGGATCATCTGCTGTTGTACAAGCATGGAGAAGCAGAGCAGCACCTCCTCTCCACTTCCCCGTTGGAGAATGGCATGAGATGCTTAGGTAAAATACGTTGTTCCCTGTGGGTGTGCCTGACGGTATTACTGTTGGCGCAAAATATGTGGTAATCCGATCTTCTGGCATCCAGGCGTCGGAAATAAAACTCGTAACATAAGCACACCAGTTACAGAGAGTGCTTTTGATCTGACTGATTGTAGCAGTGGTTTCAATCCCTATTTCCTTGTAGTCGTAATTAGAATGAGTCCAAGTACAGCATTGCTCATAAGCCCCGGTGTCAAAGAAATTTTGCCAGCATCGATCGCATACATGGGTCGTCTGGGTATTCCAGCCCACAAATCTTGTCGGATCGGACCTGGGCATTTTCAAAGGTATAAGTTGACCCAAGTCTTCTCACCCCGCTCCATGGATACACATGAGGTTTAAAACCTTATAAAAACATTCGATAATCACGTGTTTCTGCCTAAAGGTCTGTTGGTTGCTGCCCCCAATAGAGGAATTGAATGTCAAGCCCAATCAGGTTGACGAGAAGATGTACTATGCCAAGAGTGCGATAGAAGCAGGACAACTAGGGTCGGCGCTTACTGCATTGCCAAGATGGCTTAAGTGGGGTTGGCTGGGTACATATATGAAAACCACCTGCACCCCCTCATTTAACGACTTTCAACCTTTGCGGCTTGAGCTGAGCTGACTGTAGTGAAGATAAACATCATCACAAATTTTGGACATGGAAGCCCTCGGCGCCGCATCTGCCATCCTCTCGATCGCGACAGTTGGAGCCCAATGCTCCGTTAGGTTGATTTCATTTGCAGCGCAGGTCAAGACAGCATCCGAGCGAATTACCCGCATTGCAGAAGATGTCTCCTTAAACACAAGCATTCTACAGCAGGTGGGTGAGTTGATCAAGCAAAGCATTGATGGTGGTGAACTGCCCGACCGCTGGGAGAATGAAGGAGACCAAGAGCAGCATTCGATGGTCGCAGGAGAGGGTGCTAAGTCTACGGAAGCAAAGCAGGGTGTCTTCAATACTTCGGGATTGGAGACAACTATGAAGATAGCCACTAAATGCAAGGATATATTTAGCGGTCTGAACGAACGGTTACAGAACGCAAGTAGACAGCTGAGCAATGGATCGGGAAAGATCGTTCGCGTCAAGCTCACCCGAGTGGAGAGACTAAAGTGGCCATTTTTGCAGCCAGAGATAGATACAATGCGCGACGAGCTGAAGGACGCCAGGGGGACGTTGACGCTAATGTTTCAGGTTGCTATGCTGGCCTATTTGGGCAAGGCAATGCAAAGGTAGAGGGCATTTCTCACTCATAAGGGAAACTCGTTACTAACACCTAAGGAGACCCAACTGGCAACCCCAACACAATACAATGATCATTCCATACTCTCAAGAAGATCTAACATGGCTTAAGACATCGATCGTGGCCATTCGCAAAACGCAGACTCTTGAGACCGACCCACAAAAAGACAGCCTACCGACGAGAGTTGCTCCGTCTGAATTAGATACATGCCAGCTGCCAGATGCCCGCGCGACGACTGCGCATTGTAAACGCTCAGAGGCAATGTTGGAGACTAATGTACACAAATCAACATCGAATCCGAAAGCCGGAAAACGTTCTATATTTGACCCAATACCCGACCCAGGCGGAAAGTTGCTGTACAGCTCCTCTATTGACTTACCTAATTCACCCAAGTACTGACAATAATGTCACAGGAAACACTTCTCTACCTATCAAAGGCAAAATAAATGCACCCAGACTGAAACCATTTCCGAGCCAGCAGAGCCTGCATCAGAGAGTTTAACCATGCATATATTCACGCCACAAGCTTCGATTCAGGACAACGATATCCTAATTAACCACCGCCATCACACGATCAACCTTTCCCCGAAGGAGGTTAAATCCCAACTGGACGCATGGAAATCTTCTACGCCTTCTAGTATCTGTGAGCAGTTACAGGCCCTGACGTTCAAGGAGCGCTTTGCATTGGACATGAATAAGCTCATAGGTCACACCACACAGTATCCATTTTACAAGGCAAGATTAGAATGGATACATTTCGGCGAGTATGGTCCAATCATCCATGGTTTGGAGACGCCGAAGGCCAGAGCTTTGACCGTTATTACGAGCTCAGAGGCTTCACCTTTACCATCTCCTTCGAGATTTTTTCCTGATTGGAACTTTGACAAGCAGGACCGATCTCTGCCTTGTCCGCCACCAGGTAAAAGGCCAAAATTGAAGGTGGCAATAGACGAGATGAATGATATGCCCCAAGCCCATACCCCAGAGTCAAAAGCTGCGAGCTCTGTTGTCTTACCGCCCCCATCACCCAAGATTGAAAGAGAGGAAGAAAAGGAAGAGGAAGAGGACCAAGATGACCGCTTATCGGAGAATGATTGGGAGGCAGAAGGTATTGTTCAGGGTCTCTTGGCAGCCTATACTACCTGATTGAGTTCGTACTTCTATGAAGTATGTGGTCGGGGAAGTATCGCGCGCGGTAGTGAGAGATGCTGATCATTGTTTGTTGTAAAGTTACCATTGTAAAAGAATAAGAGGCAAATGTATGGTAGATATTGACCACCGAACTATATGATATTATTTTGATTTCTTCACCGGCCATTGCTGGCGAGAATTGGGCCACCTAGGCTCGGGGGAAGCAAAGTATGAGCTCGGCCGACGTGGATATTGCATCTGGCGTGGTTATATGTGGCAGAAGGAAGTCGCTCCGGGACAACGAAGGTGAAGGGAAAGCTGTATATTCGGGCAGGCAGGAACACACGTCGCGTAGGATGTTCGGTATTCCCAGCGGATTGGTGAAGCTCAGGGAAGGTATGACATGCCTTGGCTTGACTTAGAAGTGCTATTACTTGTGGTTGTTGCGTTTTCGAAAATCCTGTATGTAACCAGGTCTATAATGCTCAATAGATGCTTATAGATCTTAATTACAGCCATGCATTGTTCTTTTGCAGCATTTCAATGCTTTCCATTATACGCCAGTATTGCGTTACCTATGAGGACCTTGATGAAGTAATAAACTATCGGGCCGATTTTGAAAGATGTGCTGAGGTATAGTATATTTCCGTTGGACAATCTAAATGGTAACAGTGGAAACTAGACCCTCTGCAGCCCAAGAGTAAGAATATATAGCTAACGATTCATTCAAAAGATCTTAAGGCGACCGCATGTATAATGTGCTAAGAGATATACACTTATATGCCAAATATAACAGGTTAGCCCTACCTAACCTCAGCTAGATACAAAGTAAGATCCAATATATGGGAAACGACGGCCTGAAGCAAGCCCACACAGTGACGGAGTATGTAAATATTAAACAGGATTATCGTAGTTCCCGGTGCCAGATTTATTTCTCTATACGTCCGTACTACGATACCATGGCCAAACAAATGACAAGATTAGTCTCATCACTGGTTTTATCGTGGTGCTACCTGGACCTCTTGATCACAGGTTATCGTTCCTCCTTGGTTGCTAATAAAATCGCCTACTATAGTTAGTAGATACTCGACTAGCTGACATGTTATACACTATACCCAAGTTCAAAACTAAAGATAGAGCCAACACCCCCTTTCTTCCATAACACATGCATCTAATCTGCGTTTCTATTGACAGATATATACTACACTCTATATTTCCCAGAACGTTTTCGCTATAGTATATAAATTTTAGATTCAAAATAAGCTATAGAGCGCATACCCTCTTATAAGAACGCCGTCTTTATTTCCCACATACTTGTTCAGGTCAACCACAGTATCGTAGTAAAAACCATTAGACGACTTAGAGCATTTATGGTACACCAGAACGCTACCAACGATATACCAAAGGAACTACAAGGCAGGATGGCTCGGGATATATAAGGACACTCATTCATGTACTTAGTTTACTCTTCATGATCAATCCATCTTGTTACTACAGAGTTACCTTTGGTAGCAAGACTAGTTTCAACTCGTTCGTACTTCTAACTATTGGATATACGTACTCAATAGGTCTGGCCCTTTGACTCGAGTCCAGTATCGACGGCAGTCTTGTGTTGACAGAAGCCCTGTATCGACTCCCGTCCTGCCCAGGCCACAACCCTTTAACAACGGAAATCAAAGAACGACTTCAGGTTGGTAACCTTTGATGCCTGGTCAACTAACTGGTCTAGGACTTGACGTCGAAGCCCCGGGCGTAACATTTATATAATATAACGATATTGAAGTATTAACTTCAGCAACATTAGGCTGTACATGAAAACCAGGCTAAAAAGCAAAGGTATTTTACTATACAGATTAATTTTGAACGAGGCACGTTAGTATCTGAAGCTGAATTCTTATAGAGCGCAGAAATCAGGCAGATTAAGCTATACAGGGAGATAGGGTTTTACTTATTAAATCAGCTCCCAGGCGCGCCCCATCTAACTATTCTGGCTATGGTACACAGGCCCATAAAATTGCACACTGCCTGAATCGGTAGAACCATTCAGTTTTATATAGGAACCAAAATTGATGATTTTCTGACTATTTAAATTTTGTTTATGGCGGTTGAGGTGCGGGTCGCTTACCGGCTACGTTATTTCCTCCATACTGCTTATATGAGATTGTCGAGACGGCCTGCACAAGGATATCTCTGAGACTCGCCCAAGACCCGGACGGAACTGGATGATATTAACCTAGGAGACTGTGATATGTTTATCTTGTCACGTCCGAATCTCAATTATTTAGCTTTTGCTAACTGGTGGGAAAGGTGGCGAAGTACAGCTACTAAGAGGCTGGACGTCTGACCAAACCGGGCTATGCACTAATCAGAGAACTGGCAGTACTGATGGCCTAGATAGACGTAGACGGGGTACGACTGTATGTTCTGGTCTATCACCGCTAGATGGTGGATGTGGTAAGTTATTACTCCCTTTTAAAATATACCTACGCTAAGCGCGCGACGACTTGATATCATTATCTATACTCACCCTGTAGGGGTACGCAGCAACCTATTGACCGCTCAGAAGCTACACTCCGGGATATTAGTAGTTGGGTGGGTGACCACCAGCGAATCCCTCCTGTTGTATGTTTTTTGTTATATCTTTCTAACTTTTATCTCGTTCAGCCTTGTTTACCCAGATGCTCCCTGCGTTCAGCACTAAAATACAGGTAAACATACAGACAATGCTGTGAACATCCACCGGATTAGTCAGGTAGTCTATTAGCATCAGTTGAATGCGGGAGAGTTATAAGGATATACCATTGCGGAGGCAAGACCGATACTAGCAAAGAGATCAATATCGAGTGCACGGATCTGCTTTCTTTTAGGTAAAGTTAGTAAATTAACAGTCCCTCCCGATCTGGCTAGTGCAACAATTACAAAGCGGGATGCTAACCATTATCAGTTAGCCCGTCTACTAGCCCTAATGACTAAGCGGTTGGAATGCTCAATCTGGCTAGAGCAGGACGGGATCCTTCAGGAGATGGCGCATCCTGCTTGGATCCGAACTCGTACGTTTTACACCTAGTCACTGAGTATATCTAAAGGGAGTGTGGAATGTTCCGAATGCCGCGTGGCACAGGTTGAATCGGATATATAAGTGTGGCCATGTAACATGTAGCTCCCAGGTACTTCATTCTATGGACCATCTCATTGCTCATTCTTTTTAATCCAATCTTTAATTCACTTTTAACAACTCATGGAATCGTCATCTTTTAAGGTTATTATTGTTGGTGGCGGCCCGGTTGGCTTTACTGCCGCCCACGCCCTTTATCACGCCGGCATAGACTTTGTCGTCTTGGAGCAAAGGGAGTCCGTTGTCCTTGACCAGAGTGCCAGTTTGGTCCTTGCAGCACATAGTCTACGAGTAATGCACCAATTCGGTCTGCTGGACGAGCTGATGAAGGTTGGATGTGAGCTGCAGTGCCACCAGTCTTTTACTCGAGAAGGATATCGATTCTGCCATTCAGATACTTTCTCGATAATAAAAAAGAAGTAGTTCAAGATCTCTCTGGCTTTGATCTCTTCATACTAACGTGAATGTGGATTAGCCATGGATCAGCACCTGTAGCATTTCACCGGGCCAAGCTCGTAGAAATCCTCTACAATAGACTTCCGGCCAAAGCAAAAGAGCGGTATTTTCTAAATAAGAAGCTCACCGGAATCGAATCGGACGAGAAAGGCGTCAACGTCATCTGTGCCGACGGCAGTACATACCATGGATCGATGATCCTGGGAGCAGATGGTACGCATAGCAAAACCCGTCGGTTGATGCGAAGTTTGGCTATAGCGGAGAACCCCCAGCGTGACTGGGACGAGGAGAAACCCTTTCCGGCAAAATACAGATGCATGTGGTGTAGCTTTCCACGACCAGCAGAAATGGGCCAATTTTGCGAAACACAGTCCAAGGACCGCTCTGTTATGTTCATCACTGGTCAAGAGCGAGGCTGGATCTTCCTGTACGAGAAGCTACCTGTACCGACGAGCGAGCGTGTTGATTACACCGATCAGGACATAGAAAGCTTTGCGCAGGAGTTCGCCGAGTATCCCATTTCGGGAACGTTGAAGGTAAAGGATGTCTATGCGAAGCGACTGACGGCAGGAATGGCCAATCTGGAAGAGGGAATTCTGAAGTACTGGAGCTGGGGACGAATTGCTCTCGCAGGCGACGCATGTCACAAGTACACCCCCAACGCTGGCCGTGGGCTAAATAACGGAATTCAGGATGTTGTGGTGCTGTGCAACAAGCTTCACGGTATGCTGAGGTCAAATTCTAGTTGTCCGATTGATGTTGCTCATCTGCACAATGTCTTTGAGGAATACCAAAAGTCGAGGGAAGCCCCCTTGCGGGACGATGCTAAAGAATCGTTGTCCATATCACGTATGCACGCCTGGGCCAATGCTTTCTATTACATCATGGCTCGTTACATCATGCCATGTGAAATTATCCGGTGGTTCCTGTTCAACTTCGTTGCGGTGCGAGCTATGCGGAAGGGGTGTGTGCTAGATTATATTCCTGCAAGAGAACCGCTGCAGGGGCTGGTCACATGGGAGCACCAGATGAAGAGTGATTTTAATGAGGCATGATAATTTGTTTTTGAATCTTTTGGATCCCAAGTATAGATTATTAGATTAAATGTAATCTTTGCAATATATGAGGTGACATGGATACGTTTGATGTACCTGATTTAGCACCGTGCCGTGATCAAACATCGAGTATTTCGCTTCAGCTAGGCAAGCGCATAGCTCCCTCGGTATAATATGGCACATTTCGCAAGACGCTGCAACTCAGATATAAAGTCCTTCAATAACTTCCCATCTTGAAATGAACCTAGAAATTCTTGAGTGTCCGCTAATACACGAAAACGCTCTGCAACTGTTTCGAGGAGAGCGAGATCGTCGTTAGCTTTTGGCCCTTCGGGACTCCTAAGTATGCTACAGAAGACTGTCATCACAGGGGATAGGATGTAGAAAACCCTGAATTTCAACAACCATTAGACAGAAATAGCAATGCACAAGGTTAGGCATAACATACCAGAATGAATCCCTCTGGGCCCAATCAAGAACCTCGAGAAACTCCCGTAGAAGAGAACGGCTAGCATTCATGGCAACCTCCAGGCTCAGGTTTATCCCTACCAGTCGCCAACTTTGGTCTTCCATCCATGCTGCGCATCCGGTGCTCATTTGATGAATAGCAGCAATACAACAATAACGCTGCAAACGGATAAACGTAAAGCGATGGGCTACCTCCTCATGTGAAGCTATCCCTCCAGAGAGAAGCCGGTCAAATGTGTGTTGCAGTTGCAGGCGGTTATACCATTCATCCATAGCATCATCAAGCTCTCGGATGGCTTTCAACAGCTCTGCATCTGACATTTGTAGCGCTCTAGGTGAATAAAGGCTTGTATATATTCTTGATTGGTTAAGGCTGAGGCCGAGGTCGGTAGGAAACAGAAGGAGTAGAGTGTCTCCTTCGGTTTGGGAAATGGGAAGGTCGAATTCTATGGCGATCTCCTCCTTACTCGGAAACGTCAAATCACAGTAATCATCGCATATCGATGGAGGGCGAGTCGTCCGTGTAGACATCTCCTTATCGAACACATAGGCCAGCCAGAATAGAAATCTACAGTGTACGTTGAACACATTCATATCTTGTAAAATGTGTTTGTACTGGTTTCCTCGCAAAGTGAAGATGAAACGTGTAGCAGCAGAGAACAACACTTCAATGAAGGAGGTATCGCCGAATCGCAGAGAACGGTCGAGAGTCTGGACAGTTTTAGCAAACTGAGGGCTTAGAGGTACCATCGTAAAGATCGCTATACATAGAGCGCATGAAATCGTGATTGAAGATAGAGCGAGAAAGTAGCTGCGTGGGGATTACTTACAATCATGAGGAGCGTTTGTATTCCATCCAAGGTGGCTGTACTATCAAAGATCTTCGAGAGAAGATATTGTGCTTCATGACCATACTTCTGACCGTCGATATTCATGGGCGGTTTCGTCATGCTTGAAGATGAGCTCATAAATGCCATGAAGGCAAAGACACAGGCTGTGGCACTTGGGATATGAGGCGAATAAATTGACTGCTGATGATCGTATGCAGCCTTTACCGTATACTCAAAAAGAGTAGGGTGGATGAAAGGAAACCAACGGTTTGCAAAGGATGACCTATAGTGAGTAACAAAAGAGAAGAGTACATTCCGGTCAGGAAGGTCGGGGTGACAGTGGCGCTTGAAGAACTGTTCAGTAGCCTCAAAGCCGTAGTGTTGTGGGCGTTGCCAAGGCAGACCGAGTGAGCAGAATCGATCAAAATTGATCCTTTCGCCCGTGCACGATGCCATCCATCGCTGACTCTCCAAAGAAAAGAACGAGTCTCCATTGAAAGCACGAAGATGACTGGGAACATGGCCCGCAAAGTAAAACTCTCGAGATGCCACTCCTTGCTGTGGCAAGGCCACTGGAGCTGTCGCCATGGTATCTGTCTGCCCTCCGTTAGATTCGTAGTTGCTGGAGTGAAGTGCATTGGCTCACTGTATCTTTGCATTGGGCGGGTGCACTCCAAGTGTCAGTGTGATTATGGGGACTACTCTCACCCAATGTGAATACCGACCTGTCAGAGAAGTTAATGATTGGATAATCTTATATTTCACCTAAGAGATATCCTACGTCAGCTCGGCCGGGAGAGGCTTTCGAGTCAAGCGATGGCCTCGATCGAATGTGCATGGTATGCTACGTTCTGAGCACCATTCGCATGGGTACCTTTCTCGGTGGCATTTGATCTAAGAAGCGTCAGACTTCGGATGCGAGACTGCCCAAACCATAGTCACCTTTTTATGGAAGCACGAGTCGCATGCCACGGCAGTGCGTTTGCGAGACTGAATTTCATCTATACTGCTATTCTCCATTGTGCATGGCCGTAGTAAATATCAACTTAGGTAATCAGCGATCGTCTGGTGGTTTGACTGAAGATGGGTTTCCTTGAAGCTTTGCGGTGCTTGAGTCTTGACATCGTGTCCTATGTGCTTACTAATCCTCTATATCCCAGGGAAATCACCAACAATCTTTTGTCGCATATTATATACATCATCTTCTAGTTAATAATGTGCTAATGCCATACTCCCATTGAGTGGAGTGGTAGTGGTCTTACTGGAAACCGTGATCAATATGCCAACAGGCAAACCGCTTTCTATCAGGGTCCTATCCTGGCTAAATCGGTTTAGTATTGACGCGAGAAAAAAGAACTGAATGTACATCATGACAGTCTTCAGTGCGACATCATGAAGTCGGCGCGCTGTGGATAGTGAGATTAAAATGAGGATAGCCCTATAATTTAATTAGGATTAAGCCATGATTCATTACCAGGCAGAGCACCTCACTAAACTTACCCACCATTTCCGACAGTGTTGCAAATGGCGAGGACAAAATACACCGTGACATAGAGTGCCCTTTGGCCTCCGCTATGGTGAGCCTTTTGCTCAAGCTAAATTTCTAGTAGAAAATCTATGTCAGTGATATCGGGAGTAGCACAACTAAGAATCCACATAGGGCTGTAAGCGCTAGAGAAGATATCCATAGTCACGAAGTAGACAAATATCACAGCGTTCGTCCACCCAACTTAGCACAAATAATATGTATAGACAGCAGAACCCCCTGCTGCCCACCTGAGATCGTTCATCTCATTCGCCTCGGAGGTCATGGCGGCTTTGTCTTCTATCACCAACTCTGAGAATCCATTCGACCCCGTCAGCTTCCACGGCGTCAGATCCCATTCTTTAATAAACATTCCCCCTGCATGGCTCTTCCTGACGAAGATGCCCATCTGAGAGAACTTAAACCTGATCCGTACCATATAGCTGCTCCACTACCAGTGTGTGAGCCCGTAATAGGCGACAAAGGAATCTTAAACGGGTCCTACTCTCATATGTCACCAAAGATATAGTCGAATTTGCTTTTCGGAGCAGTTCATTGACTACCAAAAGACGCGATATTATAGTAATCTTAGTCTTCCAATCCAACGCATTTGACCACTGCTCAGCACAGCCGGATCCGTGTCCAATTTACATAGCGTCTCCCTCGTGAAGCCAAGCCAGGTCCAAATTGAGAGCGCCCGTCTCCTTTTATGTGGGAGGACCAGAGCTTGAGCATTGCTTAAATATATTATACTTGAACTACATACTACTGAATATTTTACTATTCATATTATTATATACTGTGTAGATCAAATCTTACCCTCTAGACAATCAATTCGATTTATCAATGACAAGTGCTCTGGACTTGCATGCCTGATGGGACCACCAATTTTACATTCGAGGGTTTGCTCACACGCCATTGTTTGACTTGCTTGAAAGTTCTCGGGAATAACATTATTCTACCTAGACATAAAAAAAATAAGATACCCAAAACATACAACAGGAGGGATTCGCTGGTGGTCACCCACCCAACTACTAACCTCCCGGCGTGTGGCTTAAGTACGGCTGAGCGGACGGGAAGCCCTGTTCTCCACACCCTGTGGTCGTATGTACTTTTTTGCCCTAAGTTGTGGAATATATAGTGTGAGTTATATATATCTACAGTCAACAGTCAGTAGTAGCGAACAAACTTTCAGGAATTAGGACATGGAAGATTTCGATAGTGAAAAAGATGAGCCGAAATTGCCCCGCACTGGCTTCTTCACGACGATCTCACGCTCTCGAAGGACGACCATGGGCCATATGGTACGGCTCAGCATACTAGATAACTCGTGTTAACTTCTCTTATCTATCTATTTAGCCCTCCCCTTAAGCCCGCTGTTCTGAATCAGATTCTGCCCCTTTTAGCTCTTTTTCAACTTGGTAATTCAAATTTGGGAAACTCAAATGACTGCACCTTTGTCTCATCTAGGTATTTCAATGAATTTCTACCTGAACGGGAGATATTAAACCTTCTTGGAAGAGAGGCGAATATTGAGTAGTCCCATTCCATCGTGTATTTTTTTCACTTATTTTAGCTTAACGTGAGGTGGCTGGTCCAACAATTCCATTCGCTTGAGTATATGGGCCTTAAACTTTCTACTACCTACGTGGCAGTCAAGATTCATCAATAAGATTCCTGTGATGAGGCTAGGACATGTTGCAGTTCCATACGGCGTAGAACCATTGCGCACGTCTACGTGGCGATTTTGGGATCGGCATACAGCAGTAGCTGAATGTCTATTATTAGATTTCTTGCTGAGAGCCGACGCTTGATAAATAGGGGCTTATCACTTAGACATGGACAAAGATTTGTATCTCTCTTCTTTGAACTTTCCACCTGGCTTGTAACTGCTCTTCCTCTGCTCCCTTCTATCTACGTCGTCTTGGGTA
Organism: Aspergillus pseudonomiae; assembly: GCF_009193645.1. Lineage (NCBI taxonomy): Eukaryota > Fungi > Ascomycota > Eurotiomycetes > Eurotiales > Aspergillaceae > Aspergillus > Aspergillus pseudonomiae. The sequence continues at coordinate 121,058 of NW_022476003.1, forward strand.
ACGTATAATATAGATTCAATTGCGAAAGTAAATCATTTCACCTGACATTCGTACTTAGACAATGGTTGACACAACAAAACTTGAGAAAGTCCTCCGAGAAGGCGGTCATCGTGGAGCTCGACGGCGTTTCAACCATCGGTGGTATGCAATACGCTTGGTAAGTACTTTGTCCGTGAGAGAGCTATTCTGCTTAGTGTCTATTGCCAGGATATCCGATACACAAGATATTTAGTGTATATATCTGGAGCTCGTTCTTTGCTGACACTTTTATACTACTATCTAGCGCCACTGTTGATGAGCCCGAGGGCGATCTTGATCTTTTAGCCAAGTCTCTTGAGGCTATGAACGCTGAGCCAGATGAGAGTAAGGAGGAGCGCACGGGTGGTTCTGGGCAGCTCGGCAAGATGATCTTCTCTTGTGACAATGGGACCATTTGTGCCATTGCTTATATTCCCCAATCGCTGAAGGGACAGGTATGTGTTTTGTTCCTGCCTGCAGCCCTGCATAATCCCTGCACACAACCCTCAATAGCTTATAGCCAGTGTTACTGACGGGCCGAAAAACACAGGTCGATGCGGAGGACTGGTTAAAGACCATTCTGGCCCCCTACAATGGCATGCTCGTCAAGGCCAGTCCAGTTTTCTCCACGGGAACTATCGCCGTTCGCCCTGAGAATGGCAAGTCCTCCCGTGAGGTGCGCGCCGAGGCCTGTCACTCGGCTGTCAAGTACCTGCAACAGAAGGGTGTCTACCCTGATGTCGAGACCGACTCCGACAGTGATATGCTTGAGATTGAGGATGCGGACATGCTGAATTAATTGTGATTATAGGCTTTGGTAGAACCCACCTACCCGCCTATGGAGCCGATTCTGTTTTCCTCCGTTGTATTATATAGTGAATCTTATTTTCAATTCTCTAGGTTCTTTCTTCACTTCTACTTGAGTCATATCTTTTCTATAAATCCAGATCTACAGAGCTACTATAGCTAAATCAACGGTTCTATCTCTATCTCTATATTGTTTCTGGGGATTTGTAGCTCTGACAGGTGACTAGTTCAAGCCCTGAAACAACAATTCTCACTATATCGGTGGGTCATTGCAGTATTGTCTATGACGTCACGTGGTAGATGCGATTATCCGGAGAGAATGAGGTTGATTGCAGTTGATTTAGCCAAAGCGTAGAGATTTCCCATGCAGGAAAAAAGACGTCGATCATTCCCCTTTCGGTCTGGTTATGACTCGTGTACAGAATTTTCACGCTGGTCAACAAACCCCAGCGACGAAAGAGCGGAGAGCCTCCAGGTTATGGGCTGGGAATTGTGGAGAAAAGCCCACACCCCGGCTGGGCACCGTCTGGCGTTTGCTTGTCTTGATCCCGATGATTCGGAAGAATTTGCCGACTGGTTCCACATAGTGGTATTTTGAACCAGATCGCTTATAAGAGAAAAACGGGGTGGAGGTTTTGGAACGGTACTGACTACCTGAAGCCAAGAAACACTACGCTGCATCGTGGATGACGGTGCTGAACGGCAGTCGCAACGCTCCACTTACTGCGGCATTTTATTCTGCCATGATAGCTTCAATGTTAGGGCGTGGAAGACATAAATCCAGCATGTGTCCCGCTGAAAACTCTGTCCCTCTGGGCTGAATTTCATAGTCTCTCGGCCATATTGCAGCAATGCCGCCCTATTCTTCATATCTGGGTGCTTTCAGCGTCTTTGCGTCGGCCGCTTTGGGCGAGTCGCGATCGTCGTGGACTCTGGGACAGGGTATTGAAGTCAATTGGCAGTCGGGTTCCCAGCAACTGTCAATTGTGCAGGCCAATAAGACCCTGCTCGCTACCGTCCCTGGCCAGAACTTCCTCAGTGCAAGTGCTGGAAAAGAGCAATGGGTCGGTGCGAATGGCAATTTCAACTATACCAACGTTGATCTAAATCGTTGCCAGGGTCAAAATGTCACTGGAATCACTCACTCTCCGCGTGACGATAGTATTAATGGTGAGGATGTCTCCATCCAAGGATACCTGCAACAATGTGGGGATCAATCTATCGGGTATACCATGAGCTTCTGGGTGCCCAAGGCCCTTCCGGATCGTGTGGCTTTCAACATCAATGTCGAGCCTGGTCACAAGCGCACCTCTCCAATGAAAAAGCTATATGTAACCTTCAGTTCCGATGCCTCGGAGGACTTTTATGGTCTAGGTGCTCAGGCATCCTTTGCGTCCATGAAGAACCAGACTATCCCCATCTTCACCCGTGAACAGGGTGTGGGCCGTGGCGATCAGCCCATCACCGCGCTGGAAGATTCTCAGAGCTGGTTCAGTGGTGGTAATGAATTCACGACCTATACTGCCATCCCACAATATATCAGCTCCGCTGCGAGAGTTTTCTACCTTTGGGAAGAAGACACAGCCTTTGCTGAATTCGACTTCACTAAGCCCAATGCTGTGACTGTGCGATACGATGCTCTAACAGTTGGCGGGCACGTGATGCAGGCGGATAATATGCTCAATGCCATCACAATGCTCACCGACTATGTTGGCAAGATGCCTACCTTGCCCGAATGGGTCGATCACGGCGCCATCTTGGGTATTCAAGGCGGACAAGAAAAGGTGGAGCGCATCGTTAAAGAGGGTCTGAAGCAGGACTGCCCTGTTGCAGCAGTGTGGCTTCAAGATTGGTATGTTCTTCGAATGATTGAGCCTGTTAGAGAAACTTCGCTAACATCTGTAGGTCTGGCACCCACTCACAAGATGCACCATACGGCAACATGCAGATTTCTCGTCTCTGGTGGAACTGGGAATCCGACAGCAAACTGTACCCAACCTGGACTGAATTCGTGCAGGACCTTCGTGAAGAGTATGGCGTTAAGACCTTGGCCTACATCAATCCCTTCGTGGCCAATGTCAGCTCCAAGGCCGATGGTTACCGTCGCAACCTCTTCCTCGAGGCCACTAAGGGTGGATATATGGTTCAGAATTCGACCACGAATGGCACCGCCATTATCTCCAGTGGCAAGGGAATCCAGGCCGGCATTTTGGATCTTACAAACCAGAAGACACGCTCGTGGTTTGCTGATGTCCTCCGCAAGCAAGTTTGGAACGCCAACATCTCCGGTGTCATGTGGGATTTCGGAGAGTACACTCCCATCACCCCAGACACCAAGCTGGCGAACATTTCTTCAGATGCTTATTTCTATCACAACCAATACCCCCGTGACTGGGCTATATTCCAGCGCTCTGTGGCTAAGGAAATGCCCCTGTTCGACGAGATGGTCACATTCCACCGTTCTGCCTCGCTCGGCTCTAACCGCCACCTGAACCTGTTCTGGGTCGGAGATCAGACCACTGTCTGGGGTGTCAATGACGGCATCAAATCTGCCGTGACCATCATGGGCCAGATGGGTATTTCCGGCTATGCTCAGAGCCACTCTGACCTCGGTGGCTATACCACCGCCTTCCACCCACCTACCGTGGCCAACTCATCCGGCGCCATTGGACGTTCGGCAGAGATCCTCGGACGTTGGGGAGAACTGGCCGCAGTCTCCAGCGCGGTCTTCCGGTCTCATGAAGGAAACGTGCCCGAGGTCAACGCTCAGTTCTACAGCAACAGCTCCACATACTCCTACTACGCATACAACGCGCGGATGTTCAAGAGTCTCGGCCCCTACCGCCGTCAGGTTCTGAACACTGAAAGCAAGACCCGCGGCTGGCCTCTCCTGCGAATGCCAGTCCTTTACCACCCGGACGATTCCAAGGCCCGCCAGATCAGCTACCAGAGCTTCTACCTCGGCGCCGATCTTTACGTTGCTCCGGTGTTGGACCCCAAGACTACCAAGTTGAATGTGTATCTGCCCGGCACTGACCGAAACCGCACTTACACCCATGTCTGGTCCGGCAAGACTTACCACGCTGGACAGACAGTGCGTGTTGATGCACCTTATGGAAAGCCGGCTGTGTTTGTTGTCAACCATGCGCGTAGCCCTCAGCTGGATGTCTTTTTGGACTTTGTTCGCAAGGAGAATGGAACTGTCATTCGTGTTTAGATAATGGGATACATTTTACGAAATTATTAGAGGGGGATCAAAAATAGAATACCCAGCTTCTAAAGCTCTACTATCTTGACACTTTAATTATTTACAACTGTCATGGTGCCTGGCCTGAGCCTCTTGAACGTAAGATTATGTATACTAGCCTCAGTCTTAGTCTACTAGCCTTGTCACTTAGTGCAGCGGTAAACCTTATAATTCACTGTAAAGTCCCCTCATACGGTCTGGACTGGGGGATAAAGCTTCTTGTCATCTTTGAGTGCTCGGGGTATAGAGCATTGAGTCGGGTTGAAGTGAACACATGAAGGTCGTATATGCAGCGGTAAAGTCTACCCAACGGACACCACCACGCCAGTGGAACCCCTTGAAAGATCCTCTAACACCGTAATGGAAAGCAAATGTACAAAAGAACTAAAGAACAAAACCAATATAAACAAACATCAGTATATAGTCGTAGATTCCAGCCATACCCTTCAAGTCAGTTGCCGAATATATCAACAACCGCCGATTACGGAGCCCCCAGTTACCATCCCCGACTGATCCAGACAGCTTGTCCAAGTAAGGTGCTTATTCAGAACCTAATCTGAAGTGCCTTGACAGATTAGTTCACTAGAGGACCAGCTAGTAGCGAATACCTGGCTTCTATTGGATCATACTTAGCCTCAATTAACTCGGCATGCACGATCTGCATCTAAGATTATACTTGATCTCATTGGTCGTAGCAAGGATTTTGCATCCATAGATGTATGTACATACCCCGTACTCCGTACATGGGAGGTTGTGCTGCGCTATTATACTGATCAAGGATGATCTGTTTGTTCACTAGGTTCTTTTGGTTCTTCTGGAGTCCTGTTCCCGATGGGCTATGATAGGAAGACAACAGGCAACTGGCTTCTACTTCGTTTTGATATATTATATCAGGATTGTTGGTTTTCGCTCATGTATCAATACGTGTTCTAGAGCTCTCCGGTTTGAAAGTGATGAAATGGGGAGGTCTGTGGTTATTTTCACTTGGAGCACGACTCTATCACATCATGAAGTCAATCTATGGATTTCCGTTGAAACTGTGTTTTGGACAGGTCAATGGCGATGTGTTAAATCAGGTTGAAGAGCTTTGACCAGCTGGCTGGAGATATTCGAAGCGTCGATGTGAGGTTCTTGAACTCTTAGTCTTACGGAATTGATTCCACTACATGACACTCTTACGACAAATGCTCAGAAATTGCTTGAACGTGGTATAATGAAATTAATTAACTGGAATATAACAAGGCATCATGGTACAGTCATAACTTTTTCCCAAATCCCAATGCACATTACATTTACTTCTGGTTCTCGGGGCGAAGGGCACGGACGGCCTTTCCAGCGCGCCAGATCTCGAGATCACGGATGTCCTGCATCTCCTTCTCGTACTTCTCGCGGTAGTCCTTCTGGGAGTTGTAGTCCAGAGAACGCTGGGTCTCAGTGCCGTCACGCACGCTGTCGTAGAGCTCGTTGAAGAGGGGCTTGAGGTTGTCCTTGAAGCGGCTGGACCAGTCGATGGCACCACGACGGGCGGTGGTGGAGCAGGCAGCGTACATCCAGTCCATGCCGTTGGCACCGATCAAGGGGTAGAGAGACTGAGTGGCCTCCTCGACGGTCTCGTTGAAGGCCTCGGAGGGGCTGTGGCCACGCTCACGGAGGACCTCGTACTGGGCGAGGAACATACCGTGGATACCACCCATCAAGCAACCACGCTCACCGTAGAGGTCGGAGTAGACCTCCTTCTCGAAGGTGGTCTCGTAGAGGTAACCGGAACCGACAGCAACACCCATGGCGATGGCCTTCTCCTTGGCCTGGCCGGTGACGTCCTGGTAGACGGCGATGGAGGAGTTGATACCACGGCCCTCACGGAAGAGAGTGCGGACAGTACGGCCGGAGCCCTTGGGGGCGACGAGGATGACGTCAACATCCTTGGGGACCTCGACCTTGGTGAGATCCTTGAAGACGGGGGAGAAACCGTGAGAGAAGTAGAGGGTCTTGCCCTTGGTGATGAGGGGCTTGATGGCGGGCCAGGTCTCACTCTGGGCAGCATCGGAGAGCAGGTTCATGACAATGGAACCCTTCTCAATGGCGGTGTTAACGTCGAAGAGGTTCTTGCCGGGAACCCAGCCGTCCTGGACGGCCTCCTTCCAGGAAGCACCATCCTTACGGACACCAACGATGACGTTGAGGCCCTGGTCACGGAGGTTCAGACCCTGACCGTGACCCTGGGAACCGTAACCGATAAGAGCCAGAGTGTCATTCTTGAAGTACTCCTGGAGCTTCTCACGAGGCCAGTCCTCACGCTCGTAGACGGTCTCCTCGTGACCAGCGAAGGAAATGTTCTTGACACCACGGACGGGAGTAGAGGACAGAGTCACACGGGGGAGGGCATTGGCAGCAGCCTTAGCCAGGGCGGGACGAGGGAGGGCGGCGGAGACGACGGAGCGAGGAGCGGCAACACGGGCCAGGCGGAGGGCGCGGGGGAGTCCACGAGCAGCCATTGTGAATTGATATGGAGGAATTGAGGATGGAGGAAGGGCGGATGAGGGAAAGAGGGGAGATTGGAATGGGATTGATAGTAAAAGAGAATGGAGAAGAAGAGAGAAAGGGGAGAGCTGGAGGTGGATGTGACTCGCATTTTAAGCTGGTTGCTGGGGTCGTCGGGGCGGCACGTGATCCGGAGTTGCTGCGGACCTCCCCGGCCGATGTCGGATTGGAAGCTCCCTGATTGGCGGGGACAGCTCGAGCGGGATTATGTCAGCCCTCGATCGGGGCCGTTTTTGTCGTGCTGGAGGCTTCCTTGTAGTCATACTCTATCAGTCCGCACCTCGTTTCCGTGGAACGCTTGGGGCTGTCCCCCCGAAGTCGAACAATTAGTCTATGACAGAAAGACCCCTGATTAAACACATGGTGAGTCATGGGCTAGAATCTCCGATCTCGAACCAGAATCTGGTTACCCCACGTCTTTGTCTGGCATTTGCGATGTCTCTCATGCTACAAGTCCTATACTCCGGAGTCCGTACGTACAAACAATGGTCCATGCACTAACCCCAAAACAGGCCAGCAAACCCGATGCCTCAGGTGTCTGGCGGTAACTCTCCACAAAACCATCGCCAACGGGCCATATCATCAGAATTCGCGAGGAACATCTCTCTGCTCTGTTAAACTTTGCCCGCTGCAGCTGGTAGTCCCCACTCCCCATCATAATCTTTTCTCCTTAGTGGGTAATTTGGGTGATCTGGCAATAGTCTTCTCTTTTATCATCCTGACTATTTCCTAATTTACCCCCCAATCCTCGCTATGCGTTGACCATGACTTACTTATCCCGACTCGGTAATATACCAATCATTCAAACCCGGAAAGCGTTGCTTCTCCTGGACTTTCAAAATGACTTTGTGCGACAGTCGGGAGCTCTGCATGTGGCCAACACTGCCGAGTTCTTGGAAACGCTCCCCCAGTTAGCGAGCGCGTTCCGTCGTACTGGCGAAGTCATCTGGGTACGCACGCAATTTGAGTCGTGCCGACCATGGATCGGCCCAGACGAGCAGGAATATGTCGTGTTGGCCCCCGAGACGGCTACCAAACGACTTCGGTCGGATAAACCCCCTGGTCCAACAAGCGTAGATCCCCAAGACCCCGTGGATGAGGAGGCGTTTCTGTCGAGCGAAACATCCAAATGTTGTCGCCCGCAGACGCCAGGCGCACAGTTCCCCGCGCCTATTTTAGCCGCCATTGATGCCGAGTCGGACACCCTGGTAGACAAATCGGACTACTCCGCCTTGCAAAGTCAAGGCCTAATTCTGTCCCTCCGCACTCGTTTTGTGACGGAATTGTATCTGTGTGGCTCTCTGTGTAACGCGTCGGTGTATGCCACCGCTCTCGATGCCGTTCGGCACGGCTTCTCCGTCACCCTGATCGAAGATTGCCTCGGTTTCCGCAGCTTCCCCCGCTATGAAGAAGCAATGCGACGCATGGCCGACATATTCGGGGCGAATGGCATTACGACAGAGGAACTCTACGAAGAGCTCGATTGGCAGGAAACCGATGCCATCGCACGCAAAGGTGGACACAGACCGGTTCGGAATGCTACGTCCTCTGGGATTGAGGGGGTCATGGATGACCTTGACGTCAAGCCAGCCAAACCCGCCAAAATGGAAGAACCTGAACCAATGCCGCGGGTTCCCCCGCCCCGTGCTCTCGACGCCAGTCCAGGTGAAGACCCTCTGGAGGATCATGATGATATTTTGGCTTCAGTGGCTCGCACCCGCCACAGTCGAGCGGCGGAGAAGGCGCAGAAGGCGCGCGTGAAAGCGCGCCGAACGCAGAGGGTAGATTCGAAAACCGAATCCACATCGCGCATTGAAAGTCGACGAAGCACGAAATCCAAACCGTCGCGCGATATTCGCAAACCGGGAGATGCGATCGGGGAGGGCGATTCGCGTATCGTCTATGATTTGGATCTTCCCGCCAATGCTTTTGAACAGATCCGCACGGAGGTAGCCTGGCAGAAAATGTACCACATGTCTGGAGAGGTTCCGCGCCTCGTCGCCGTTCAAGGGCAGCCACTGTCGGATGGCTCCATCCCCATCTATCGCCACCCTGCCGACGAATCGCCGCCATTGCAGCCCTTCACGACCACGGTGGACCGAGTACGCATGATCGTGGAACGCATCCTGCGGCATCCCCTGAACCATGTCCTCATTCAGCTCTACCGTGACGGGCAAGACCGTATCTCAGAGCATTCCGACAAGACTCTGGACATCGTCCGTGGGTCCTCGATCTGCAATGTCAGCCTTGGCGCGCAGCGGGTGATGGTCCTCCGTAGCAAAGCCCAATCCCAAGAGGCCGAAGAGGGGGAGTCCAGTCGGGCGACACAGCGGGTGCCGATGCCCCATGAATCCCTTTTCATTCTCGGCGAGAAAACCAATATGCGATGGCTCCACGGTATTCGTCCCGACAAACGCCCCGACACGGAGAAGTCCATGGAAGAACGAGCTTACGGGGGCGAGCGAATCTCGCTCACCTTCCGCCAAATTGGCACGTTCTTGAATCCCGCCGGCGACACAATCTGGGGTCAGGGCGCTGTGTCCAAAAGTCAGGACCAGGCCAATGCTGTGATCCATGGCAATCCCACGGAGACGGAGCGGCTCATTCGCGCATTCGGGGAAGAAAATCACGCGATTGACTTTGACTGGGACGCCGTCTACGGGGCAGGGTTCGATGGGGTTAACTTTGTCACTGCGTCGGCGAACAAGCTCGTCGCCGGCGAAGATGTTGTGGCCAATCTGCGAGTGCTGCTCTGTCTGAGTGAGCATGGCATCCGGTACAATCTGGAGACCCCCAGCAGCGGGCGGAACGCTGGACCTTTGTATGTCGATACGGACGGCACCAAGGTTTCTGGGGATATCAATATTCTGACCCACTTGAGCCGGCGTTCTACGGAGTCAAACCGACCCGGGGTAGAACCATTGCATGGGGGTGATCGATTCGCGGAGATTGGCGAACTCTTGAAGAGCTGGCGTGAGCATCAGAAAGAAGAAGAAGAGGGTCATCTGCGGGCTTTGGATACATGGGAGCGGGCCCTGATTGGCAAGTATTATTTGGACGGGCCCACGTTTGGGCTGGACGACTGTGCACTTTGGCCGGTCTTGAGGGAGATTGTACAAGCCCGTGGGCCATTCTCAGTGAAGGCCTATCGCAACTTGGCCCAGTACTACCAGCGGGTCGAGAACCGTGGCTTTGTCAAGAAATCGCTGGAGGAGTTGAGCTAGTCTTGTTTACACGTTGGTTCCGATCTATTTCACGATACGAAGTTATGAAGACCATGGCGTACCTATAATGCCGACGGATCTGGAATCTGTCTTTACCCAAATTGTCATTTGGAAGCGTGGGTATCGAGAACTATATACATAATACGCTATAGCATATTCCCTGCCAATCCACTATTTCGCCACAAGCATTACCATCTACAGACAGTCGCCCGGGAAATCCGTACTGGTCAAGACATCCTTGAGCGCGACATTGCTGCATGCCACCGCTTTCAGGAACGCATCCGCCACGACCTGCGCCCCTTCCGGGCTGGTATGGGTGTGGTCATTGGGGTAGTAGGAGTTGACCGTGTCCGCCCCTAGTGCCTCATACCGGGCGGCCACGTAAGCGCCGTGGTCCACATAGTCCACGCCCGCCGTTTCGGCCGCCAACCGAGCGTACTCGACAAAGCGAGACGGCGAATAGACATACTCGCCCGTCTCCCAGACATTGTTCGGGGTCTGGCTGGAGATAAGGACCTTGGCTCCTTTGCCCACGAAGGTCTTGGACGCGTTCTCCAAGTATGCTGGGAACGTGAGGACGGTTTCCGCTTGGCCGTCGTAGACGGTCTCACACGTCTCCGAGCCCGTCCCGGGGCAGTCGGTGCGACCGTTGTCGGTGCTCAACGAGCCCCCGTCGTTGTGTCCGAACTCAATCACCACGTAGTCACCTTCTTGCAGGACGTCGGCGATGGCATCGAAGCGGCCTTCGCGGGTATAGGAGCGGGCGCTACGGCCGCCGATCGCTTTGTTGGAGACGGTGACAGATACGTCGTCGACATAACTTCCCCACCCTGCATTTGTCAGTTCGCATTCCACGCGCGGTGCTGTTCGGGGCATTCTCACCGTCGGTGCCTGATCCGCCGCCGTTTGCAGCCATGGTCGAGTCCCCAGCCAGATAGATGGTGGCACCCAGGACGCCGGGAAGAAGGGACAGCGGCAGAAGGACGGATCTCATGATGAAAATCGAGATATTCTGTAATGAGAGTAGTAGTAATAGTACAGTGAAGAATCTATGGACAATCAACCACAAGCACACGACCAGCTCCAAGCTATTTATACCCAAGGCCAAGTCCACACACAACCCCTGCCACGGAATATCTACATGTAGAAACGGAAAAAAGGCCCAGGAGTACAAACCAAATCAAAATAAAAATTAAAGAACAAAATAAAATAAAAAAAAAACACCCATCTCCAACCTCCCAATCACCACAACCCCCATCTCAGGTACCAAAAAGCGTATCAGCCACGGACCGACGGAAGTTTCACCCCTTCTCCTCCCCAAACACACAACGCCGCAGGAGCAGAACCCAACCCCACCCCTCCGTCACTTGTACATAGTTTAACCAGTACTCGGGGTCGATCTCGTCGTACCCCCGTCGTGCATAGATTAGCCCGCGGTTCTATTTGTGGGAACCGACGCCCCGTCCCTCCCCCGCATATATTATTAGTGGAAAACGGGGAAGCTTATCCGCTCCGTGAAGAATCACTCGAGTGACGTGCTTGCCGGGCTGCCCTTGTGGCCCCGCCTTGAGCAATACGAGGCCCTTTGCTGGTTTTTTCCACCAACGGGTTATTGTTCGGGGATGTGGAAGTTCGGGGTGTTTTGGACCGAGGGGATGTAGGTATAGTCTTCTAGTAGTTATATGGTACAGGGTGTAGGATGGTTGTTCTTGAGTAGAGAGAGGCTGGTATCCGAGGTCAATCAATAGGTCTGATGTATGATACAGTACTATCTAGTCCCATGCAAATTACCCCGATATAGATATCTACAGCAGTATCGATGGTAATGATCACAGCTTCTCAAACGTAGGCTTCCTCTTCTGAATCCCCGACAGCAACGCCGCACTGACATCCTTCGTCTGCAGCGCAGCACTGTTCCAGACACTCGTATACCGAAGACCTAAATAGCAAGTCAGCACACTTTCGCAAACCCTAGCCAGCACCAACGCAACAACAAGAAGGACATATATCAAAAAAAGAAAAAAGAAAGAAAAGAAGGGAAAAGGAAAAAGAAAACATACCATCCGCCACACTCCGATCCCGACTCCAGTTCAGAATATCCTTCGTCCCAAACACAGCAACCGGACTCTTACTAGCAATCAACCCGGCGATCTCCAGCGCCCCCTTCAGCACTTCCTCCTTACTGCCAAACACCTGACTTACAAACCCAACCCGCTGCGCCTCCTCGGCCCCAAACACCCTCGCACTCAGCGCCACCTCCTTCACCCACCCAAAATTCCCCACCACCTTCGGTAACCGACTCAGCGTCCCGATATCCGCCGCAAGACCGATATCCACCTCCTTCACGGCGAACTTGGTGTCCGCGGCACAGAGCCGCACATCGGCCGCCGTGGCGATGTCGACCGCCAGGCCGAGCGAGAAGCCATGCATGGCCACAATGACGGGTTTCTCGCAGCGCTCGATAGCCGAGATGCAATCCTGGAAGGAGGTGATGTGGCGGCGCAGGTGGAAGGCTTTGCGGGCGGGATCCGTTTGGCTGTCGTCGTCCGAGGAGAGGAGGCCCTGGCTGGCGGCTTTGACGTCCAATCCGGCTGTGAAGGCTTTGGGGCCGGCGCCGGAGAGGACGATAGCTCTGACGGTTGGGGAGTGAGAGAGGTGGTTGAAGATTGTGTGGAGTTCGAGCCACATGCTTTTGTTTTCCGTGTGGTTAGCTTCTGGGCAGGGTTTTTTGGAATTGGGGTTGGAGTTACGCTTCAAAGAAGGAGTTCATTTTGTCGGCACGGTTGATCTCGACGTGCGCGACATGTTCTTGGGGGTAGGTTATGTTGAAGTATTTGGGGTTTAGGGAGGTCGTCATTTTGGATTGCTGGTTTGTGTTGGGGATATGTGGTTTTTGGTGTTATTGGTGGTACCAAGGGTTGACTGTTGGGCTGTACAATGAAGGATATAGATTGGAATGATATATACAGTGCCAATATACTGATACGTACAACAATGTGGGTATATGCAGGAGAAGAATTGGAGGACTTGGAACGAAGATGATGATCTGATAACCGTCGGTTGAACTTCACATGCCTCGGTTCACGGAAATGGTCCACGCTTTCGTGGTCGTATCCATGGATCGGAGCATTCCAGGCTATTACTCAATTCAGTGGATGGGGTAGTTATAAGTACTTATGGTGTATGTCATACTTGGAATGTTCATGTTCATGGTGTATGTGTCTGCATACTTTTGTCTACATGTTGTGTTGTTGACTTGCATTGAGTTGGATCGAGAGGGGAAATGCACATGATGTCATTTGATCACATAATCATTTATGCGGCTTGGCATTCACGTGGCTTAGTCAGATGTGTATAATTCGTCTGTTACTACGGGTGTTCCTACGTTTGTAGAGCTTTACTGGAGAGAAGTTCAAATAGAGAATTAATTAGACGGTGAACTGATAAAGTACAAAGAGGCAGAATTAAGAAATGCCAGCAAATCCATCATCCACCACCATCACACTCCAGAGTCAAAGGAATGAAAACGAATCAACATCTTCAACTTCAACGACTGAGGTAGACTTTTTTTTTGGTTTTTGGTTTTTTCGGTCGAATTAAATAAAAGTCAAACGGGAAATTATCACTGTCGATGATGCTCAACCTGATTGCCCAACTCCCATGCTAGGTCGTAACTCGTTTCATCTCGCGGCTCGTTTACTCGATGGTGATCTTCTTGCCAGTATAGGCAGCAGCCTTAGGCACGACCAAGGACAGGATACCGTTTTTAAGGCTGGCCTTGACGTTTTCCTGGTCGACACGAGACGGGAAGGTGAAGGTGCGGTGGAATTCGCCGACAGAGCGCTCGCTGACCCAGAAGCGAGGCTTGTCCTCGGCCTTGGTCACTGCCTTGCTCTCGCCCTCCGCCTCCTTGGTTTCGCCGGCCTCAGGGGTATGGTATTCGCGCTCAGAGCGGCCCTTAATCACGAGGGTCTGCGGGTCAGAGAATTGAATGTCGATGTCCTTCTGAGCAATGCCAGGGAGTTCACCGTCGAAGTGGTAGGCATCGTCGGTCTCACGGACGTCGAAGCGAGGTGCGAAGGAGCGCACGCTGGACACCTGGCCACGGCTCTGGCGGTGAGTGTCGTAGTCGTCCAAGAGACGGAAGAGAGGAGAGAAGTCGCCAGCGGTAGGCATGGTTCGGAAGAGAGACATCTTGGTGGTTTGTTGAGGTAGGGTGTTTAGAAGAGTAAGTAGAGGCAGGTTTGTTCTGGTAGAAGTAGTAGTGGAAGAAGTGTTTGGTTTGTAGGCGATTGCTGTTGTTCTTGTGTTTGATTGCTGTTGTTCTGATGGAGAGAAGTGCAAACTCGACGAGGCCTTGTGCCCCCTTATATGTCTTGTCAGCCATGTTCCAGAAACTGCGATTCACCAACAGCTGACGTGCTGGTGGCATCACTTCAGGATGACCTGGACGGTGCCTGAGGTGTCGAGACGTTTCGAGCTTCCACTGGGCGCCTCTGGTTGGTGCGGGAGCCTTCTGGGCGTTTCGATGTTGTCACGTGATGGCGATCGCCGTTGGAACCGCTGGAGCAACTGCGCTTCCCCAGGTGGAGTCTCCGTCCGGCTAGAACCTTGACCCTTGGATAGCCCGTACCTTCAATCATACGACGTCTGCAGTGCGATTCGATTTGATTGGCTGTGGGACCTCTAGATGGCGATTCGTAGTTTGGATATCTAGAAAGTACTGTACACTCTTCACACTCGTCACCTGGTTCTGGACACTTTCAAAGAACTGAAAAACAGGGAATCCCATGCCAGATCAATACATAGAAGGATCTTCTATACGTCAACTCCAGTTCTATGCGAGCACTAAGCAAGTAACAATCAATACTGTTGGCAAGCTTGAAGTTCCTCGGCCTTTCTCTTGATGCCGATCCGAGACAATGTGATGGGAAGCACTGAGCCCATCGTTGCCACTTCCTTGGACCAAATCTTCCTTTGTATCAGCCCTGTTGGCCAGGGTGAGTCATTGGCCGATTACATGATAGACATACGTGGTGCCTCGTGAATTCACCATATGGAGGTGTTCTCTTTCGATTTTTGGTAGTTGTAGAACGGTCGCGATGTCGTACGACACTTCGAATCATCCTCATCCCTCCCGGGTATAACGACCAAAGGATGGCGTCGGTGTGGATGCAATGCGATGGAGATATATTGAAATATCCAAATTCATTCATCGGATTCCGACTCATCGGGTTGCATGACTTTTTCATCGAGTTCCTGCGCGTCGTCAGTATAGTCACCAACCGAACCGTCTTCTGAAGCATACCCTTCCCAGCCGGATCTTCAGGTTTTGCAGTTGGCTTTCCTTGATAACCAGGTGGCGGTCATCATCTAGGTCCTCCACGATGTAGTCGTGTCTTTCTTCGTCGTACTTCAGGATAATGGCTTTCACGGATGGATCGCATTCGATCAGGACTCCTGTCGGAACCTCATGTTAGCTCGGTCGGAAGGGATGGTAGAGGCCATATGCGCATACCTCGAACAGCACGTGGCATTTTGGTAGATTATAGGGCGGTACAAATCCAGTAGTTGATCCAGCGGGTGCGTAAATGTGTAGCAAGTCGCAAAAGCGATAAGATCACAATGATCGCGGAGAAAATCTGCAGAACATCTTCGGCCTTACCGCCAAGACCGTGTCAGGCACCAAGGCTGCAAGATTATGCTATGGACTCACCGTTCTGTAGAGGCATATTCCATCTAGCAAGAGATAGATTTCTGGGCATATATACATTCTTTGAATTTATTTTAATATGGTTTACTTGGATATTGCCTAGTGTACCAATATTCTGGGATATCTGGCATTTTGGTTGTAGGGGATGTGAAATAGGGTAGGATGGCCTATAGAAAGATATATATCTTTGAGTTGTGAACAGTGCGATATAGAAGATTACCGGTCGCCACATCGCAGAGCCTTGTGTAAGGATCTCTAGCCATCTTTAACATATAGTACATGCTTAACAAATACATCCAACCAGAAAATACTCCTCTAACCCCTCAATTGCTCTCAAAAACTTACATGGAAGACTGAACCCTGTCCAGCGTCTCTCTGATTATTTGCTAGCTTAATATTATTAACTACATAGCAGGTTTTCAACAATCGGCCGGATGGTGTAGTTGGTTATCACGTATCGTTAACACCGATAAGGTCCTGGGATCGAGCCCCAGTCTGGTCATTGCTTTTTGCTTTTTGGCACCATTGCTAGTGATTCTACGCATCTATCTCTTGTCTCCTCTTCCATCTTCTCCTTTTATTCTCTTCTACCAATGCAACACATTTCCTTTCAGTACCCCACGTCTATTTCCGTGGTACATCCTAGTATCTTGGCACCTATTAACCGTTGTTGATCCTTGATTATCTTATCTCCGGCCTTGATTATAAATGCACATCCGGCGCCATCCCGTAGTGCTTATTTAAGTATTTGTGCATATTTCCCCAGAAAAGCACGTGTGAATCTTCTTCTTGCACGTCATCTCAATTGGTAGCGATATATGCCCAATTGAGGGGAAATTCGAGATCTTCCTCCCGACTACCTTCCAGTCTTTCAGAGCCTTATACCATGGTTGCAGAACAACATACGGAGGAATTGCCCTCGGAGGCAACGCCTCTCCTCAATAATTCGCCGGCCGAGTTAGACGAGAGCAATGTTCCTATCTCATTCCCCAGAGGTTTTACAATTGTGTCGGCAATGGGACTTCTCCTCTTCACCCAAGGTATTCCCGACCTAGCATGCAACCGCCTTGGGGCTGCAAATGACTGAGCCCGATCATAGCTACGAACATGTCCATGATGACAACGGCCCAGTCGGATATTGCAGCAGATCTAGACGCGTTTTCAGAAACAACATGGTTTACTTCAGCCTATCTAGTATGTTAAGCTCATGGTAATAGCCTGTGCAGAGTCTCTGAGTTAACCCGCCTTTATCGGTAGATAGCACTGTCTAGTGTCACCCCACTTGCTGGTCGACTCTCCCAAATATTTACTCCCCGTGTATACGTTCTCTTCTCTTGTGTACTTCTATCGATAGGTCTTTTCATCACCGCAGCTGCTGGAAATCTCACCGTCTTCCTTCTGGGGCGGGCACTTACTGGATGTGGAGGCGGCGGTATAATGGTCACAACAATAATCCTTACACTTGACCTGACCAGCAAAAAGCGGAGAGGGTTATACATTGGGCTGATCAATGTTGGCATGACGACCGGTGTCTCTACCGGTGCGGTGCTGGCTGGATTACTAACGCCGGCCTTTGGATGGGTAGGTTGCCCTAATACTTTCTCTCAAGACCCTCACTAAAAATTCCACCAGCGCATTATCTTCTGGTTTCAAGCGCCACTTTGCCTCATTCTGGGCCCTATTCAGTACCTTGCTATACCCCCTAGTTCAACGGATAACGAGCCCCTCTGGGGTCGTGCCTTGGTACGGAAACTGGCTAAAGTCGACTATGGCGGAGCCTTAGCTTTGGTAAGAACACATCGGCAAGCTAACGTGGTAGCAGCTGCTGACTGTCCATAGAGTATCTCTGTCTTCTTGCTTCTCTTCAGCCTTGCCTCGCCAGAGATTCAACTTGTACCGTTGATCTTGTGCCTTGTCCCCTTCGCCGTATTTTTGTTGATTGAATCCCGATTTACGTCGGAGCCCATAATCCCGGTAGAAGTCCTTGGCATGCGAAGTGTTGTCTTGACCTGTCTCTCAGGCCTTGCTTCAATGATGGCCCGCTGGTCAGTTCTCTTCTTCACACCCGTGTACGCAATGGTCGTCCGAAACTGGTCCCCGGCTTCTGCCGGCCTGATCCTAGTGCCGACAAACGCTGGTTTTGGTCTTGGAGGCCTTCTTGTAGGCTGGTTGCATATTCGCAAAACCGGAAGTTATTATATGTGAGGGCTACCGATCCATGCCCTGCTGCTATCACCCCTGCTGACTCCTTCAAACACAAATAGTTCGAATATCATCGTTTTCTTGTCGTTTGCACTGGCGAACCTCGTCCTCGCAATTCTCTCAACACCTACCTCGCCTACTATCGTCTATCTGGCCGTGACATTCTTGGACGGTCTTGCGGCCGGCGCCTTGATGAACTACAGCTTATCCCATCTACTGCATCTCACCAGACCAGACGTGCATTATGTCGTGAGCGCCCTGATCGCCATGTCGAGAGGCTTCGCGGGAAGCTTTGGCTCTGCCATTGGCGGAGGATTCTTCCAACGCGAGTTGAAGACATCCTTGGAGACCGGTTTCGCAGCCCATGGTCTACCCGAACGGGATGAACTTATCCGCAAGCTGCTCGGTAGCCCGGCCCTGGTAAAGAGATTAACTGGGGTTGAAAGGTTAGTCGCAGTACAGAGCTATGAACAAGCGGTTAAAACGCTGCTCCTGGGAAGCTGTGTTCTGGCCCTGGCAGCAACGGTCGCCCAAGCGGGCACAGGCTGGAGACCTGCCCGGGATGATGGAAAAGTAAGAGATGATCTCGAGGATACTGGAGACCGGGAGTAGAATCCCGCTTTTCTCTTTTTCGAAGACTGTATATATTGCTATGAATTTGTTTCTCGGTGGGTAATTTATGTCTGTTCGGGATTGTTGAGCGGCCAGATACATTGAAAGATGGTATCCTTTCGTACAGTGGCGAATCCTACCCAAGCTGTGCATAGAGGTAGTCATCATTTGAAACATATACTCCATAGCCATGAAGAGTGTGATCGTATAAGTAAGAGAAGGTGGCTAAAGTCCATACAAAGGTACTCAAGCTAACCATCCACTCGACACAGTTTAGGTCAAGTCGGGCACTATGACACAACCACCCCCGAATGAGTTTATGCTGGTAGAACAGAGTTGATCGTGATGCCACATGCCTGCATAACATGCACACATGGGAAAACATATTGGTGTAGATTCGACCAAGGTAGTGCGGATGGCCATTTGCATGGATTACATTATCTCGGCGGATGATATCCGCAAAATCTGATTATTACAATCTCAACATCAATTTCGGCTCAACGGTTTTCTCCCCTCCTTGGGCTCTCATATGAAAGAGAATGAACCTTAAAATGATAAATAAAGTCCTGCAATACGTAGTTGCCAACGCCGGTAACCTGTAACTTAGAATTCTGAGTCCATCAGACCTACCGACAACATGCTCTCGATTAACAACATGGCCCATTTCAGCATAACGCCTGCTCGCCTTCTAATTGCGGCGGCAGTATTGCTGCCATACCTACTTCTTGTGAAGCGGCTTCGTTTCCAACGTGCCCGCAAAATCGAGGCAAAGTTCAACGGGCGTTCTCTGTCCAACATGACCGTGAAGGAAGCCCATGAGATCTTCCGCGAACTGCGAGAACTGGAGTTCCCGTATACCCTGCACAGCGCCATGAAGCTATCATTATTGAAAGTGAGTTCTCTTATACAATATCATGTGGGAAATCGAAGCTAATGCAAGGGTCAAGACCGGGTCGATTCCTACAATGACTAAGTTGTTCGTGGCCACCCGCCAGCTCAACGAGAAGAATGCGTCCAAACGGGCTGCGGATACCGAGGTGGTCCTCAATGAGGTTCACGACAGGGAGCCCGGCTCTGAGTCCCATCTAATGGGAATTGCACGGATGAACTACCTGCATGCTCGGTATCGCAAGGCGGGTAAAATCTTGGATGAAGATATGCTGCATACCCTTGGCTCTGCGGTTGTGGATATCGTCAGGGGTGTTGATAGGAATGAATGGCGTCGGTTGACAGATGTAGAGAGATGTGCCATTGGCGTGTTCCATAAGGCTCTGGGTGATGCTATGGAAATCCCTTTCACGTTCCTTCCTTCTCATGAGACTGGTTGGAAGGACGGAATACACTTCACCCAGGAACTGTATGACTGGACGCTGGCATATGAGAAGGTAGCAGCTCAACCGACAGATTCGACACGGTACATTGGCCGGAGACTGATGGAATTGGCCAAATGCAATATGCCTGCGCCACTAAAGCCATTGATCGAAAGCGTTGTCGTCACCAAATTAGAAGAACACAGCAGAATAAGTATGGGGTGAGTTTTTCGCGTCTGATATCTCCGTTAGAGCTATTTGCTAACCCCAGGTGAAGATTTGAAAAGCCAGGCATTCTCGTCTCTATATTCGCAAAGAGTATTCTGGTGGTGCGAAAGTTCATACTGCGTTATCTCAGCTTGCCCAGACCGGATTCCAAAGCTGTGCATGTTTTGAGTGATTCCCCCGATCCGACCACGGGGCTGTATACATGGAATCTCTGGATCGAGCATCCATGGTATATCAAACCCACCTTTAAGCACAGATGGGGACCAAAGGCCCTTCTAGTACGGCTCTTTGGGAATGGGGCTGTTCCTACAGAGGCTGACTCGTACAAGGAGTCAGGGTACGACCTGCGGACCATTGGCCCTGCAGCGCAGGAGAAAAGAGGACAGGATGAGATGGAGGCTATTTTCCAGAGCCTGAAAGGAACAAATTATGCTGCTGGATGCCCTTTCCATGCATGAATTTGATAGAACTTAGTGATAAGATTGACTGAACTCAGTTGCGTCCTACGGAATAGAAAGTACTACGTTGTCTACTGAATTCGGTGCGCTTTACTAAGTTATCAGTTGTTGACAGCTGATGAACTATTGCAAAGTCATAATAATCCATTCAATTGGGACTAGGAGAGTGGATATAGGGCTATAGGCAGAACGAAAACAGAATAAAAAACTAATAAAGACTGAAATCCGATAGGAGAAATTCTAATAGCAGGACTCATTCGTTGGTTATCCTCTCCAACCAGGGAATTGACATTGACCCGCTCAATGTTGTTGGTGAGTCCCAACAAAAGACTCTAGCAGCGTTTCATTTTCCCGATAAATAGTGGGCAGCCCTGGAAGCCAGTATCCTCTCTCTAAGAATTTTTTGTCATCTGTGGTCTTCTCTGGTGAGCAAGTTGCCTCTTGCTAGAACTATCGACAAGATGATACTTGATAACTGGATACTTATTACACTGTGCATCCTTGTCGCTGCATATAAAAACCTACCCTTCGTGTGGTTTGTGCGTAACACACCCATAGTGCACTAATGCACTCCAATCTAACATCCCAGCAGATTCGTTTCCTTCGAGCTCTAATCACACGGCTTTTCATAACCCCAATCACACACAAGGAACTCAGCCCAGAATGCCTTTTTCTTCCAGCAGTCCATCGCATGCGATCCCCACTCACAGAATGCGACTACAACATCCACAAGTCCAACTCGACCTACTTCACCGATCTCGACATCTCCCGCGGCAATCTGAGTCTCCTGCTATTCAGCCAACGCCTGTCGTTCCGCCCTACTCCAACGACTGCAGTCATGATCCTGAGCGGAGTGCAGATCGTCTTCCGCAGAGAGATTAAGCCCTACCAGCCGTACGAAGTCTGGTCCCGGGTTCTCAGCTGGGACGAGAAATGGATCTACATTGTGTCGCATTTTGTGAAGAGAGGCGCATTCCCCCATCGCAGGTTCTTGCTGCAGCCGAATACACCCGGGGACCGTACACGGCCGAAGCCTGGTACCGATACATCGCCGGAGAAACAGGTGTTCGCATCCGCTGCGTCCCGGTATGTGTTTAAGCAGGGGCGTAAGACTTTTCCGCCGGAGCAGATGCTTGTTGAATGTGGTCTTTTACCTTCTAAGGATAGTATGTCTGAAGGCGAGGGAGTGGCTACGTGGAGCGGGATTGAAGAGCGGAGAAAGCGGGATTTGGAAGCTGCGCAGTTGAAGATCGGATGGGATGCCGTGCATAATACTTTTGATGGGGATGCTACTAAGGTGCTGGGTCGGTATACTGATCTCCTGTGGCGATGAGTAGGGTACTGGCTAGTGCTACATGACGCTCATAGTGAGCTATAAAGTAAGCATAGACTAGAGATATATAGATAGATGAGGGAGAGGAATGGACAGAGTTTTGGTAGTCTTTTTGACAACATTTGCCATCAGATTAAGCCGGTGGAGATGCTGTTGGGTCAAGTGGAGATATTCTCATCAATAAAGTTAGGGTACGGCGAAGATCTGCCCCAACCGTTGGCCCGGTTGGAAGCCGAGGCGATCGAGATTACATTATCGCCGCAACCAGATAAGAATTTCTCATTTCTGATGCAACGGGCCCTTCAATTCCCGATTTTCTCCTGCACTTAACGTACCGAACCGATGCACTCCACCTTATGACTGATCTAATGGCCAAATAGAAACTTTAAACTATCAGAATCATATTCTTACTCATTAGCCGAGCGCACGGCCTCTAGCCAACATGGAGAACCGGCGTCAAACTCGCCAGGCCTCTCGCTTACAAGATGTACTTTCGGCTCGCCGGTATATCTCAGCCGACCGAGGCGCCTCGGTGGAGCCGGAGCCCGTGTCTAACGTTGTGGCAGTTCCTAGCGAGGGACACGAGAAGATCATTTCGTCGCCCGCAGTTCAGAGCTCGGAGTCCCCCACGGAAAAAGCTAATCAGGATCCCCCCTCAGACAGTATGCCAAAGGTGCTATCTCGATTGCATGTGCGAAGAAGTGCGGGGAGACCTAGAATGGATGCTAGCAGTGGTGGGGCTGTTCTGTCAGAGGTATGATTGCGGGAGACTTCGCATGAAGCCAATGTAAGCTGACCCAGATACAGGATCGTCGAGATCAGATCCGACGCGCTCAACGAACCTACAGACTCAAAAAAGAAGCCGCTCTTGAGAAGGCCAAGGAACGTGCAGCAGGTCTGGAGGACAGGCTTACTATGGTTGCTACCGCAGTCGCTGACTATAAAGCTGCGTTTCCGTCCGAGATAAAATCGAGCTATCCTGCGCTCGTTAGACACCTCGATTGCATAAGTGATCTTTTGGCATCAACTTCTGAACGCCTTACACACCCAAGGACACAGACTAGTACCCCCTCAAGTGTTGATTCTGATAAGGATACTTCACAACATAACGCCATGTACAATGACCCTGCTATTAAAGATACTCCTAAGATAGATTGTGGCTGCTTGGAGGATTTTCAACATAAGAAGCATAAGGAGTCTGCGGTAGGCTCCGTGAAGAAGAGATCTCGACATGTGTCTTTCAGTGATGAACTGGAAGATAAATCGCATAGCCGTTCAACACGAATTCAGCACATCGCACGACTACACAGCAAAGACACTCATTACACATACTCGTTCCAAGAAAAAGATTTCTGCCGGAGACTCCAGCGTTACAGCCTGGAGTACGCCTTTCGGTTGTTCACTGACGCACGATCCCACCCGCTTGAGGTTTACAGAGTATTCAGATTGGTTCCCTGCATACAAGACCGGACGCAGATGTACCCGTACTTCCGGAAACTTGTCAGTGCCGGAGCAAAAGATGCATTGGAGATACCAAACCTTCCGCTCTATTCTATCGGGGGAGTTGGAACACATTACCCCAGGAAAGATCCTTTGGGAAACCCCATATATCCTACTAATACGAGGACCCCTAAACGAGTCCTCGGACTGTTCCAGCCTCTAGGAGGGATGGGCGAAGTTGGCCAACAGCCAGATCATCAGAAATTCTTAGAAGTTTGCGGATATGGCGGTGAATGGTTTGATTGCAGAGATGTGGAGGGATTCCTAAGAGAACAAGGGGTGGATCTGGATGCGTCTTCTCTCTTCCCTTCCGTACATGATCAACGGAGTAGTCAGATATCGCAGTCAACTGAAACACACGGACAAGCTGGAGATATGGACGCTTACCAGTCGATAAATGATTTTGACTCCCACTCTCACGAAGGTATAGCTAAAGCAGATGTGACGAGATCCAGAGCACTGACATTGCCTAGAAACCGATATCGCGACTTTCTCTGCGTGCCTCAAAAGTCGTATGCTCGATATTGAACAGTTTCTTAGCAGTATGATGATCCTTCATACCATTCTGTTAGGTGTTAGTGCTAACATGCGTCAGTGCTACTCCGCGGGGTTGTTATCCTCGGCCGGGCGCCCAGTTTCAGACGGACTGATGTCGAAGCAGCCTTCAAAACTGCATTGATGATACACCGATAAGAGAATAACTACTTACCTGTGACTTAACTGTGCCACCATTGTAATATGTTGTTCGATATCTCCTATAAACATATTTCTCTGTGGTATTCTAGTGCTGTATGTGAACTGTTAACGCGATAGAATCATACACTATGGACGATATTCGACTATAACTACACGCGCAATGGAGCAGATTATGTGACAACATATAAATGCGCAATATCTATTCGGCCTGGCGCTACCTGGCCTCGGAACAGGCAGTCTACAGCTTAGCCTTCGAAGCAACGTCAACGGCTTCCCACCACGGCCAACCAACAGGCGCATCGTGACCCATAGTTCCCTTAAACTCGGGATTCCTCTTCTGCACAAAACTCTTCATACCCTCCGCGCTATCTCGGGACATCAACATACCAAGAAACACCTTCGATTCCAACAAATGGGCTTCCTCCGCGCTCCCCGGAGCCCTATACATCAAATCACGCATCACCTTTGTACTGACAGTAGATGTGCTCGCGGCAATCTCTCCAGCAATTCTAACCGCCGAGGCAACAGTCTCCTCCGGAGTTGGCAATACCTCCGAGAAGAGGTTGCTCAGCAATGGGTCAGATGCGGTATAAGTTGCGCCGGTCGTCGCCAGGTGCAGCGCACGCGACATTCCCACCAGCTTCGGCAGGAAAAAGGAGCTACAGGCCTCCATTGCTAGTCCGCGTCGTGAGAAAGCGAAACTGATTTTGGAGTTTGCGCAGGCTACTCGGATTGCTGCGGGTAGTGTTAGGGTGATTCCGAATCCTGCTGCGGGGCCATTGATGGCCATTACGGTGGGCTTGGAGCAGTTGTGAATTGCTAGGGCAACTCGCCCGCCTCTGATTATATTAGTGAAAAGCTTTATGTGAAGGATATATGATAGTTGTAGGAATACGAACCCGTCTCTGTGGGACTCGATCTTCGAGGGATCCTTCTTCAGATCATCGATCAGTGTAGAAAACCCGACTCGGAGGTCAGCGCCAGCGCAGAATGCTGGCCCTGATCCTGTTACAACTACTGCTTTGACGCGGTCATCGGTATCGAAGTATTGGTATGCCGCCACTATCTCTTCGATCATTTCCGCTGTCGCGGCGTTGAACTGGCGCGGGCGATTTAATTTTAGGATGACTACCTTGGTAGCGGTGGGTGAGGCTTCTGGGACATGGGAAATAGATATGGTCTTGAAAGGAAGGGCTTCATAGGACTCTGGTGGGTTCGTTGTGTTTGTCATATTGTTTGATGCTTGGGTGTTGATACTGTAGTGCGGTATTCTGATAAGTGGAAAAGAGCAGGGCAAGATTTGGGACAATCAAAACATTGATATAGACCATTGTATACATTATCATCACAGAGTAGTAATGTAGTTCTAGGAATCCCATGTTTTTTGAAGTCATCTTATGGCCGAGATAATGTAATCGGTCAAGTCGTGCAAGGCTGCTATCCGAGCCTCGGCCTTGATAAGAGTATAACGCCTGGGGTAAACCTGAAGCAGAGGAGTTCAGGATAGCTTCACTAATTATGCACAGAAGATATTTTCGAGCCTGTCCCTGCTACTGAACCTTGATGTATGGGCCGTGCTTTCACTGGCCCCCTTGTGGAGGTGATATGTAAAAAGATAGGAGAGTACTGTGGTGCAAGTAGAAATTCAGAACATAAAGTGCTCAACTAAGGGAAGGCTGTAACCTTGTAGAGAGATAATGAGAAGGTAAGTAAGTTTTCACAACTAGCTTGGGTAGTAGCCGATGTCTATAATTCAAGGAGAGATACCAATAGGCTCTGTAGTTCCATGGTTCTCGGGCAAAGCAGCAACTCTCCGGACTGGATTAAACCGGTACATTAACTTGTCACATCTTACCAATGAGATCCACTCTCAGGATCCGGACAATCAATTTCAGCTCCCTTGAGAATATCGAGGGGCAGAAATTCTTCTGTCTGTCTTCGACCCCACCGTTCTATCGAATCATCCTTCCGATTCTGCTAATGCTTCAACTCGAATTAGTCATTCTGAGATGGGCTCTGGGCTCTGGACTTCTTACTAGACCCCACTTCCTGTAGCTTGGACTATTAAAGCTAATTTGGCACTAACAAGGAATGGATGGCATATCGCTGATCAATGATCATACCATATCAAATTATCACCCTAGCAAATTCCTAGGCAACCCACTGAGTGGGCCAGTCGGGCGGGCTGGGATGTTGTCTGTTGCTGTCATTAAGTGGGCCGTGACTCCCCGTGAGCTACTAAAACCCTAGGCCGTTAAGCTTTGGCGAACTAGAGTAACGACCATGCTTGACCGTTGAGGAGGATCATCCATTACCTCCCTGCACCATATTTCGTGTTCGCTAGGCCAAAATAGAAGAATAAGGACAAGACTGATGCCTCCTCCCTATGAAATGTTTTATTTTTATCTTTTATTCTTACAGTCTGCCCATCCACAGTTCCCAGACTCCATCCCGTCTAGCGAAGCCATCTCTCACGGACCAAACTCCTCCCCATGCTGGACAACAAGAAGGGCAAGGCCAGCACGGCGTATGATGGCGATCGAACAAATCCCTATTGGTCAGTATTCGAGGAAAAAGAGGTCTTCAAGAAGACTGATATTGGAGTCAACTTCCGTCAAGTTGGGTGGTTCAATGCGGGTGTGATCTTCATTAAAATACTCTTTGCGACAGGGGTCCTATCACTGCCATCAGCGCTACACTCACTGGGAGCCATAGGAGGTTCAATTAGCATCGTGGCTTGGGGATGCTTCAATACCTATTGTTTTGTCATTCTAGGCAACTTTCGCACAAAACACCCTTACTGCCATTCGATCGCTGACATGGCTGAGGTTGTCGGAGGTATAGTTGCGAAGGAGGCAACGGGGTTATTGTATATCATTGCCTATGTCCTGGCGACAGGAAGTGGCATTGTTGGTGTGTCGACCGCGCTGAATGCCCTTTCGCACCATGCCGCATGCACTGTCTGGTGGTCATTTCTTGCCACAGTTGTCATTATCGTGACCGCCTCCATGCGCAAACTTCAGCATGTGGGCTGGCTCACCTATGCTGGCTTTATTTCTATTTACGCCGCTGTACTAATCGTTGTGATTGGGGTAACTACACGAGACCGACCAGCAGCTGCACCTCAGGAGGGCCCATATGAACTAGGCTTCGTGGCAATCAATAATCCTGGATTTGCGGCCGGCATGGTCGCCTCCTGCACGATATTTGTGTCATCAGCCGGCACCAGTGCTTTCTTGCCTGTCATCTCGGAGATGCGTAACCCAAAAGATTACAAGAAGCCGCTATACTTTTGTATGACTCTTGTCACCACTTCGTACCTCGCCTTTAGCTTGGTTGTCTATCGCTGGTGTGGGAAGTGGGTGGCGAGCCCATCTTTGGGGGTGCGTATTGCTTTCCCAGACTCTCATGAGTTCCATGGAGGAGGATTTATTAACGGATGTCATATAGAGTGCAGGACAAACGATAAAGATGGTGTCCTACGGTGTTGCGTTGGTGGGATTGATCGTGAGCGCTACGCTGTACCTGCATGTACGTTTTCTCAACGGTCTCCCTTCACCAACCAGATGTATTTTATTAGACGACTGACTCAGAATGGCAACATTGAAGGTGGCGGCCAAGTATGTTTTCGTACGCATTCTAGGAAACTCGCGGCATCTGCAGGCCAACACAGTCGTCCATTGGGGTACTTGGATTGCAAGCACTGTCATCCTCGGTGCCCTTTCCTTCATCTTGGCGGAGGCGATTCCAATCTTTAACTATCTCATTGCCCTTATTGGCTCCGTGTGTTTTGCCCCCCTCGCCATGAGCCTTCCGGGCTGGCTGTGGCTATACGACCACTGGCACTACAAGAATGGTACTGTGAAACACAAGGCCGTGTTCATTCTTCATTGCGGCCTGGTGCTTCTGGGGCTTTTATTTCTGGTTGGAGCGACGTACGGTGTCGTTATCCAGATTATTGATGCCTACAGTTCCGGAACTATTGGTATGTGCTGGCTATCCCGTAGGAAAGTATTTACTGACATTGACTTGAAAGGATCGGCATTCAGCTGTGCAGATAACTCAAATTCGTCCTGAGATGTAATTGGCTCTATGTTAAATACAGGTACAGCAAAAAAAAAAAAAACGTATTACTTCCCAGTAACATAGAGTACGTACTGCATCAATAGTTGTTGAATTTCGGGTGTATCTGGCAGCGTTTCACATAGCTTGCTGTATTCTCCGGCATTGGATTCTTTCCCTTTTTCACTCTTATAACCATTGCTATCCTTAACACTATACAGTAACTGGTAGTGCGAGGCAAAGCTGTATGTAGCTATGTAATGTGTTCTCGAGCACCAGAACAAGGCTTTTATAGGTTTTTAATGCCCTAAGCTCTAGGAAGCCCTTGCCGGAACGTGTCTGACCTGTTCCTTAGTTTGACCGAACTTTCTACTGTTGATCTACTATAGTACGACGAGAGAATTATACGCCCCACTATGCCTGAGACAAACAATGGTCATGGGTGCAGATGGGGCATATGAAGTGTAGGAGTTCCACGACAGACGTTATTGATTAATTTCCACGTCGAATCCTTCACGACTCCACCGACCCGTCGCAGGATGTAACCATACATTTGCTCCTTGAAACCGCACTAAACTGGTATAGTTGACGAGGGTGAAAATGTACCCTGATGGTATTATGAAAGATTGAGTAATGGAAAATATTTCCGTTGAAGATACATTGCATAGACTCACTGACTATCTGCTGTAAGGTTACATCGTCTGTGGATTCTGGATGAAACAGAGCTTAAACACCAGAGAATAGCATTCCGTAACGTAATACTAATGCTTAAATAACCCTAGATAAGTGCCAAGTTAAGGCTGAATCAGGGTCTATCCCTTGTGGAATCAGGTCGATCAAACCGTTACCCCCTTCTGGCTCCACCAGCGCAGGTCTTTTTTTGGCAATGCATTATTCAAGCGAGAATCCTTAAAGCGTGAAGAACCGCTATAGCTATGCATTTAAGTATCCGTTCCATGCTTTACGGTGTCGGGTGAAGACTGTTGGGACGGGTCACCGAGACGTAAGGCTGATAGGTAAAACGCGATGGATCTAGCGTATTGAACCACCAACTCGTTCTTTAATTCCTTATCTAAGCAGTGTCTACGAGGGGAGACGTAAAGTATCGCAAAGGTAGAGGCATCATAGTGCCCCTTTGGGTGGTGTTAGTGGCATTTGATGCATGAGATGCAATTGACCCACTCGCATATTCTCGTACTTCTTCTCCCATCCTCTCATCCCATATCCGAAAAATTCTTCTGGTCATCATTTGCTTCGTGGACGATGGTCTAAGTTGATAGACTTGTCTTGACCAGAGACTATGACTACATACAGGCTTTACAGACGACTTGACACGCCCCTGTATACTCGTCGCCATCTACCAATTGACAGCCTTGCCAAGCTGATATGACTGTAGAGCCATTGATCCCTCCCCCTCCAGGGATCACCTCCAATTTCGCACATCCGACCGACGTCCTCCACACGATTAACCTGGTAACGCAACTCTCGTGCATCATCGCTGTGACAGTTGCTGTGACATTGCGCGTAATTCTGAAGATACGCCTTCGAAAGAAGCTGGAATGGGAAGACTGTTAGTAACGTGCTTTCCCTGTGCAATGTATAATCTATCATACTGATATTGACCAATCTTATTTTATAGATACAGCTGTTGCAGGATGCGTATACCACCCTTTTATACCTGAGTCGACTTGACCACATACTGAAGTCCAACAACAGATACTCTTCGTTGGATTCTGCATTAACATGCTTGTGCGTACGTCTGCTCCCATCACCATGGAAATAAGCAACGTAGGAAACAGTATCTAACAGAGGTAGTAAACGCTTACGGGGGTGGATATCATGGATGGGATGTCCCAAAGAGTGACTTCGTGGACTTCCAGAAGGTAGATAACCTAGCGAAGGAAGCCACCTCCAATTCCTACCCTTGTAATTGAAAAAACAACAGTCACTAATGAGTATCCGAGAGAAGGCATCCTATGCAATCACCATCATCTACGTCCCCATGGCTTATGTTGTCAAGCTCGCCCTCCTCTCCATCCTGCTACGGATTTTCGCCCCCGACCGTCGCAAGGTCCTTGTCATTCACATCAGCTTGCTTGTGCTGTTGCTATACTATATCCCAGCCTTGTTCATCAAAGTGTTCTTCTGCAAACCCATTTCGGCATTTTGGTACGGAACGAGTAACGGCGGGACATGCTTGGACCAGCGGAAAGTCATCATCGCCGACTCAGCCATCAGTATTGCTAGCGACCTGTGGATCCTGGTCCTACCGGCACCATTGCTATGGTCACTGCACATGTCAACCATAAAAAAGCTCCGGGTCATCGGTATTTTGAGCGCGGGTGGGATAGCCACTGCGTTTAGTATCTGGCGATTAGTGATGATGGTGAGGGAGCCCCCGACAGCAGATATAACATGGGCCTGGATCCATGTTGTGCTGACAGCGTAAGGCCCATCCTTCTCATTCTCAGCAGCTAGGATTTGAACTAATCTTCGCGTAGAAATGCCGAAGCAGCCATCGGGCTAATCTGCGCGTGTCTTCCCTCGTTGAGCGCATATGTCATCTCTGTTAAGGACAAGAACAGCAACGTCAATAGTGGCAGTTATCTGCGTAGCCATGAGCTCGACAACTGGAAGAAGATGATTGGCTCCAAAAACCATAACCATACGAACTCCTTTCAAACCCAGCAGAATGATCAGACCCACCTCATCTCCATTGCTGGATGTGCTGAGGCGCCTGAGGGATCGTTAACAAGCCTGCCTTCTCGGCGGAATAATACTCCTGGTCGCCATGGTATACGTATGGAGGTTACTGTTTCTCAGAGTTATGAATTCGTGGGATAACTCTCATTTTAGGGCTACCATGGCTTTTTTTCATTCTGTACCGAAGGATATGGAATATGGTACTTTAGTCTAGTGACTTGAAGATAATGGAACAAAAAAATGAACCTCTCTGCTAATTATGGAATAATCAATATATAATATTTCTGGAAAATATTTACGGGAGAGCAGTTGTGGGTGAGATTCCAGTTATTGCGTATGCTGAGGACCAGTATGATATACAGAAAATCTTAAGGCTGAAGAGGAACAATTGGACATAAGAATCATGCTTGCCGGCGCCTCCGAAGCAGCTCATCTCGTGACTGACAAACCTACCTGGCTGGACGTCCCAGTTACTATCACAGCACCACGGGGCCAGCTAGATACACTTGAGAAAGAGAGATGTTACCGGGTCCACCGCTGACGAAATCACTCATGCAAACCTTGGAAGCAGTGGGCGTGCAATTCGCCATTGCGAATGATGGTGAAGGCAAGTTACAGTAATCAAATTAACTTAAAACAAACACTAACTGCTTCATAGGCGCTGAGGGTGGTACATCGTACATACATTCTCTGGTTTCAACACAATTGGAAGAAATTCTTAATCTTCCAACGTCCGACGATGGGGTCATATCCGATGGAACTCCGTTGGAGCTTGGTGCGCGAGTAGCCCTGACTATTGATGGAAGTAATAATAACGTAGTCAAATGTTGGCCGGAACCCACGTAAAGCTTTCGTGAAGATCCTAAGAAGCACTGCTTTGTTCAGGACGAGCCTAGCTATAGGAACTAGAACCTTAAAGGTTGTCTGCGAAATCATTGCGAGTTTGGATTCCAATAGGCTTGGAACATGCGTTCATTCTCCTTTTTCTACAAACATTTCTCATTGTTTCTCGAGAAATGTTGACTTTGGTATACACAAGAACGCCGGGGGCAAATGAAAAGTCCAAGTCAAGACTGCATACAAAGCCCCCTCATCATTTATTTTCTAACAGCGAAGACAGGCCGGATCTCGAAGCCGTCTACAACATGGCTTCCCATGAGTAATGACCCGAGGTCTTTCACAGCTCGCTTTATCCGCTGACATAGGATTTCACCCCCAATTGGCAGTCCAATGTCACAGTCAAAGTGGCCATGCTCGGAATTCCAGAAGAAGCCTCTTCCCTGCGTGATATCGAGCTCCCATCGTTGGTATACGTTGGTGTTGCTGTCGTTCCAATCCGGCTGCGCACCTATTAAAATAAATAATACTTCTGGATGATATAATAATTCAAATATCTCGCGTAGTGCAGCAGGGTCACTCTGCAACAGCGCCTCTGGCACGGCGAGGTGTCTGACGTTTGGTTGCACGTCCACCATCCGGCCGACGAGATCTGGCTCAAATTGGCGATCGATAGGCTCGAGTATGAATTCATCTATCTTGTCAAACGGAACGTATAACACATCACGCACAGGGTATAGCTGGCGCACAAAGACGAAGGCCTGCTTGTCCCTATGAAAGCGCACCTGGATGCCCATTTTTCGAACCCAAGCTAAGGCGACGGCCCGGGATTCCCTGTTAACGAAGACTAGTGGTACATCAAACTGGACCGGGTCTAATAAATCGTGCCGGAACTCGAATACTGTACTGCACCATTCGTTATATGCCTTGTCAGATTCTGACAAGTACCGAGGGCACCAACACCCCTTTTTATAGGGGAACAGGACTTGGCCAATGTTGTCGGGTAATGCGTAACGCCATATAAGGTAGCGCAGCTCTGGAGGGAGACTTGTGAAGCGAGCAAACTGGGAAAAATTAGTTGTCACTGCTGCCATGATCATTGGGAGAGTTAAGCCACTAGTTGGATAATATTATCTGACAGCTGGATGTTTGATTTAGTGATCTGGGGTCTGCGTACGTGGTATTTAATAAAAAGACTGACGAGGCTGTGCTCAAGACAAAGATACTGCTGCGCCACACCTGCCCTACATGCCTTCTTGACTGGTATATTGTCAACCTGCCCCAGCAATTAGTGCTTCTACTTGCTTGGTCCAGATGAAATCTCCTCGTGCCTTCAGTCATATAGTGCAATGCGTTGTCGGAAGCTTGGCAAAGGAACCTGACTCGAACTTGCATAAATATTACTATTAACGAATCAGTATACACTATATCCCCTCGCACTATAGCTAATATTAGCTATGTCTGTTCCCAAATAATTCCCCAAGCCCATCATTCCTCACGACTAATTACAGTCCATGCATTGCTCGACCTTCAAAGTCGCACCCTGGGCTTGTGCAAAGATAGGCCCAAGGCGATCAATGGCCTTCGCCGCGCCCCCTTGGAAACCAACAAGTATGCCGCTGCCCACATCCATCGTAACTTTCTTCCCTCCCTGACCCCCAGCAAAGAACGAGCGGGATGTTGTTGTGAAAGAGATGCTATCCGCGCGCAACCCCCCGGCGATCTGCATCTCCGTAATGGTTTCACCTGGCTCGAACTTGAATGACTGGCACTCATCCGTCGTTGTTCCGTAGACTGTGCTCTTCCGATCGTCGGACCAGGTGATTTGGAGTCCCCGGAGTACTTTGGGTTGACCAGCGTCCTCCCCGACCCAGAACTGAAGGGTATCAATTGTCTCAGAGGGTTCGCCAATGACAGAAAAGTCCTTTCCACCGTCGCCACCGACAGGATTGTTGTAGATCAAGGATGGTGGACTGGGGTCGGCATTCAGCTCAACATGTTGAACCATGTCCTATAGTCATTTGTTTAGATTTGTGCTTGGGACTCAATCCTTTGAATGAACTACTCACGGGATCTTGGCGTGCATTGGTCATGGGCAGAAAGGCCACAGCCAAGGGAAGGAGGTGTTGCAAAAACTTCATTTTGAGGAGCTGAATTTGGACGGTACAACGTAGTTGGAAAAGAGTTTAGGCTTCGTCTGATGATGGAAATCGAGAGTTTTCAAGGAGGTGACAGTCACAATGTACGTGGGAGGGTTCGTCCTTCTTATACCCTTTCTTTTTTATTATTCCTCTATTTTATTGTATTTCTCAGATCATCGGTTGTGATATGCATGACAACTACATTGGTGCAAAAAGTGACAAGTATTCAATGTGCAACAACAAAAAGCTCTCCCAGAATATCTCCTCTTCATCAAGAAATATGATCAGCGGTGTTGTTATCTATCACATAATAGTAATAATATGTGCAGTAAAGTACCAATAGTTTGCAGGTACCCGATCGTGTTGCCTAGTAGAAAAAGAAAATCGTACTTTCTGCTTACTAGTTGCCTCTGGTTATGGTAGAATGGAGTTTAGAGGATGCAGATGCAAATGTTATCACATTAGATTAAACATACAGGTCATTGTGCTCAACTAAATAGGATCCACAGGAAGTAAATAGTCAAATGACTAGAACGTGTCAGAACTAGGATGAGTATGCGGATTATTATATACTAGCCATTGAATTGCGCTTCAGGGGCTGATATTGACATGTCAGATCTCTATGTAACATTGTCATATTTTGAATAGCACATTTGATTCTACTGCACGGGCATTATATCATTATTTAAGGACTATTTGATGGTGCAAATAAGCAAATAATAAGAATCAAGGCAATCATGTATCATAAATACAAGACAGCAGTACTTCAGGGAGTGAACTTAAGTAGATTGGGGATTGTATACCTTATACTTTCTGACAGAAACATCCTTGAAAGTTTAGCCCTGCTTTTGTTGTCCAATCTGGAACCTTCCCAAAGAGGTTCATTAGCCCTGAAGATCTCGAAGAGAAAATGACACACGCTACAGAGTTCGTGAGGCAAGCTGTCAGGATGTGGGGTCCCGATGAGATAGCGTATCCTCGGCGGCTTAGGGAGCCCTGACTTGTCCGCGATGCGGGAGGCATTGGGTATGCCAACCAAGGTCCTGGAAACAAACCTTGGGTATCCATTTGGGAAGCAAGTCAACATTCCAGACTCAGGCCAGGATATTGTTGAGCAATAAACATAAACCGAACGTGTGCCTTTCTAGTATCCTGGCTTTGTGGTGAGCTATGACTCTTAGATGGACTCTGTTCCTCTTCGACTAGATTGAACTATAAAGTCAAATCTAGTCAAGACCATGACTGAAGATACGGAGTTTGATAGCCAAATATTTCACTTGATCATGAAAGCCGGAGCTTACACTGCATGATCTTTGCTATCTCCCCTAGGACAGCGTACGAGAGACGAGGGATTCGGAACAAGAAACTAGGCTCTGGCTGGCTTAGTCGTCTAACAGAGCATGAATTCTGTAGACCAAAGAGACCCCAAATAAATAGCGCAAGTCAATAGCTAGTTTAACTCTGTACTTCTATTCTCAAGGCGCCGATGCGAAATAGTATGGTGATGAAAAATATCACAGATGTTGCCTCTCCGTTCACATCTCCAGTCACAGATTACCAGTTTAAACTTACCCTGGAGTCAACTCCTGCCAATTTAAACCATTTAGAATAGCTTCTCTCATCGTGAGCATTTTCTTCGCCTTCACGATATAGATTGCGGAGTAGAGACGAGGTGAATGAGAGTGACGCCTGGCGGTGAGTTGGTTGACCTATCGGGCAAGTTCGCTTAAGACGTGAACATGCGAAATCCCCCAAAATAGTTTAGTGTCTACTCACGTGACTATAAGATTAATCTTTCGATATGATTGGAGTGATGACGAGACGAACATGTTCGAAAAAGCCGTCAAGGAGAAAGCTTGGCAGAGTAGATATTTTGTAAGCCAGTGAGGTCCAATATAACTGTACAGCTACTGGCATTCGCAGAGGTTTCAGGTCTGGCACTTGTTATGCGACCTGATAAGCTGAGTTCTGCCGCTAAACTCCCTGTTTAGGGAGGCGGAATACAAAGGCGGTGGCGATAATATCAGGTTCCTGAAAGTCAAAACGTGGATCTTCAATATGCTCTCATCAGTCTTTGCGATGCAAGGTAGCTATCAGTCTCTGTTTTATGGTCGACACTGCTCGGTATTTATTGATACAAGAATTTGAAAACAATCTCTTACGCGGCTGAGCTGTATTTGATGAACTCCAGTGTCAGCGGAGCCACAGATATATATAAATAGACACCTTTAGCCCATTCGCATCATTGGCTAAGGGTCCAATATTTCCATGAATAGATATCTATCTTTTCAAAGATTAAGGTCCAATTGAGACCTACAAATAGATTGTGTGCAGGTGGTGCTATCAAAACTGCGCTTTGAATCATAATGCAAGTTCATTCGAAGGTTTATTTGTCCTACAGAGATCTCGGTATGTTGATGTGCCCTCGTACCCCACTGTTGAAAAGGATACCATCAAAATCGAACTGGTTGGTGACTACAGAGTGTGATTTCACAATTCCTCTACACATTTCGTTCACCCTTACCACTGTTGGGCCTGTTCAAACGGGATTGACGAGAATATTTGTCGTCGCCACATTCTGGTACCCGAACGGTAACGCTGAAAGGGAACGAAATGCAGGGCCTCACTACGAGGGATGATCAAACAGTAGTCGGTGGTTATGAACCCAATGAACAAAAAGGAAAACGGCCTTCCGACAATCGAGTCGCTGCCGGTAAATTATCCCTAGATACGCTTATAGGGGAAACAGTCCAGCACTACGGCTTAAAAACCCGTGGCGCAGACCATGAACCGAGGAAGTAGATTTTTTCGTTTTTCATTCCAGCAGATGTATCCTGATCATAGGAGGTTGGATCTCGCATTGGCGAGTCTTTCAGAACTCCAGCGCCGTCACCGCCATTGCAACATGAACTTAAACCCCGGACAAAACCCTCTAAGCAGACTTGGCCTTGGCGGCCTCACGTCCCTTTCCGATGCGCTCCAGGATCTGCTCACGGTCCTTGTCGAGGTGGAGCTTGGAGATGACGACCTTGGAGGGGTGGATACCGAGGGGAACGCTCTGGCCGTTGGACTTCTCGCGGACGACACGCTCGACGTGGACAACCCACTTAAGACGGTAAACGCTGGTGATCTTGCCCTCACGGCCCTTCTGGCCTCCACGGACAATGGTGACCTCGTCGTCCTTGCGGATGGGGAGAGAGCGGACCTATCGAGGACTGCGTCAGAACTATGCTCCTTATATTTTCCTTGTTTTACCCCAAGCTTCATGTCGTTGGTGTTGCTTTCCTCCCATCTCCATCCCAGATCCAGTGGGCGAGCGAGCCCAATCCCGACTGAGGAGAGAGGGTTCATGCCAAATCCATTTCGACTTCTTCAAGGGGTGTGCAGATCGTTTCCGGTGTTGTTCGAACATACATTGTACTTCTCACGGAGTTCCTTGCTGAGAGGGGCGCTCATGATGACACGGCGCTCACCGGAGCCAGCGTTGAAGTGCGCCTTGCGCGACTTCCGGCGGGAAGAGGCCAAACCTGAAGGACGATTCATCAGCATACTCGGACCATGTAACACTCCACCCGGATACCACGAGACAGCGATTGGGAGGATCTAGAGATATCGGCGGATCGAAATTCAAGGAATCACGTACTGTGGTTCTGGACAGTCATCTTGACAGAGCCTCCTAAAAGGGATCGTGAAAGGGCTCAGGTACGGTTGTCGTTGGGGTCGTCGTCGGAAAGCTTCAAAGTCCAACAGATTCTTTTGTGGCCGAAAAGATTGAGTTGTGTGCGTCACATGACGGCCCGCTTCGCCTAGGGCTGGGTCCTGCCTTGTGATTGGCTGTCGTCCGCTTCCGCCTTGAGCCCGTGACGCGGGTTCGTCGATCGTAAGAACTCTTAGGACTGGTCCATGTAGGCTTCGACTGACTCTGGA
Organism: Aspergillus pseudonomiae; assembly: GCF_009193645.1. NCBI lineage: Eukaryota > Fungi > Ascomycota > Eurotiomycetes > Eurotiales > Aspergillaceae > Aspergillus > Aspergillus pseudonomiae. The sequence goes on from NW_022476003.1 coordinate 158,617, forward strand.
CATAATCCAGTAAACTAAAATCTACAAGATCCATAGGACTTAGATAAGTGCTACATTGTCATCTCTGTCCTGCGTGGCGGGTACTCGTACTTTCTCTCTCTGCCGATATCTTGGTTACCCTATTAGGAATAGTTGATGCCAAGAATATCAGAGAACATCCACCAGCAACAACATCACGGAGGTACAACAAAGTAAATTATTCTGTTCTTGGGACTTCAGATAGAGGTATTCTTGCTACGGCGACTAGCGAAATTACTCACATCAGGGTGTGTAACTCCACAAAAGCCGTATGATGCATGCAACAACGGTGGCATCCTAATAATAGTACTTGCAGTATTGTTCTTGATACAGATAGAGACATTGGCGAAATGAAGGCCAAAACTCATAGCATGAAGAAGCTAATACTTAGACGTAGCGGGTGTATGATGCGCGTTGTGCGCGAGACTCTCATCTTATCAAGGGTGGAAAAGTGACTGACAGAGAAAAAAGCGGGCCCCAGGAGCCGCTCAAACAATGTTCGCGTTTGATATGTACCAGGAATACGTACATACTGGATTTCATCCATACTCTTGGAAGACTATTGTGACGGTTGTCAGTGAAGATCTATTTTAAGTATCCTTTCATATACACAGTTTACTCTCGTAAAGTTCAACCTGCTTGTGTGTATGTCCGAACGGCCATTGCATTGAAGATCTTTTGCGTTCTTGGCATTTCGTTTTCTCGCTTCAAAGCAAGGCAGGCAATGTTTATATACACAAGAGTCCTCTCACTTAGCCACGCCGAGAGAAATTTGGAACATCCTGATCAGCGTGTTCTATTGTTCAACGAGAAAGCCAATGGTGTAGCCCTGAACTGTTCCCAATCCCCGCAAACCCGCACCAAACCCGCAGCGGTGCCGTTTTGGAATCTAGACCCGGCATCCGCAGGGTACAAACCCGCAGCATCTCTAATTCCCGAAATAGATAAATCACGGAAGAGCATGACAAAAGTCCAATGACAATTCGTTTAGCATTTTCGACTATACTATATTGGTACAATTCATATATAAAAGAATGTTGTATAAAGATTTGTACTGGTAGATATTGGTTTTATGCCTTGTGACTGCCGACTAAACATATATATTGAGACTCGGGATTAACTGTGGATCAAGGAATATTGGGAAATCTCTTGATTGAGCTTATTATATTTAACATGATATTATAAATGGGCATATTCGGATGTATACGCTGAATTCAAGCCTTAGACCATTAAAATGTATGAAAACTGGTATCTCATTTTTTTTTGTACAGATCCTTCAGTATGGTCGATCTATACTAACACTAAATCAGGGCTTAGGGCCCGAATAACACGTGACCGTAAACAACCTAAGTTTCTAAGTTTTCATAGTTGCGGACAGCCCCACTAAAAACCATACCCATCGAAGACCTGGTCTTCTAACTCTGTTGATACAGGACTGTCAACGAGATTTACTACGGTTGGATTTGAACAACAAGACAGAATTCTCAACTGTAGTGGCCCGGAAGGAACAAGCCAGAGATACCATAAATCGATTTAAAGAGGCTCGGCTCGAATTATCCCGGCGGCTTGCGGGGAACCCTGCGGGGCTGGTGATGTTAATGTTGATACAGTGTACCTCCTACCATCGCTCTCGCATGCATTGCATATAATTTTCCCTCTATCATGATCTACACAACCATAGAGACCTCGGAACCTCGTACATAAATGGATAATGTTCTACAACCCACGATGAAGAACTGGGAATTCTATCCTAGCAGCGCGGAGGGAATTTTTCCGTGAAAGTGCCTTCTCCTAGCTTCATTACTGGAGCATGGCAAACTCCATCTGATAGCCTACCATACTATCCCCGCATGCAACTGCTCCAAGGAAAAATTCATGAAAGCAATGCTATATAAACTCAAGGCCCCGCAACAACCGGGATCGTCCGGCAACACCCTGCCCCTTGGATAAATAGTGCCGTGGCACCAAGTTTCCTGTCTTTAAATAACATTTTCTGGAGGGAAAAATGAGGCTGGCCATATTTTTGTCCACTTTATTAAGCTTTTTGGTTGAGCTTAAAAATGCTGCCCCAAGTAATCCGCCCCGACCGACAATCAGCCTTGACTATGCCCAATATCAAGGGACGAGACTCCCGGGTGGAGTAGATCAATATCTGGGCATGCGATATGCAGCGCCACCGCTAGGAGGACTTCGCTTCCGGGCCCCTCGAGAGCCCGTTCGAGCGTCTTCCGTCCAGGATGCATCGGTGGTAAGAGGATGCAGGTTTCCCAGAAAGACGGGCTGTTAATATCTCTGATAGTTTGGCCCAGTATGTGTAGGTACCGGCCAGAATGTCACTGAAGCCACAGCCGAAGATTGTCTCTTCATCAATGTTTTTACCCCATCCAATGCCACACCAGCATCCGACCTCCCTGTCTGGGTGTATATCCAAGGCGGTGCATATGCGACAAATTCAAATGCAAACTACAATGGTACCCAGGTGATCCAGGAATCCGGGCATGGAATTATACTGGTCAATTTCAATTATCGTGTGGGAGCATTGGGCTTTCTAGCTGGTCAAAAGGTCCAGCAAGACGGTGATCTCAATGTCGGCTTGCTTGATCAGCGGAAAGCCCTACAATGGGTGAAGAAGTACATTAATCTGGTAAGGAAATAGAATCATCATACCTTCGAGTTATATCACCTCAATCTGACAGACCCCAGTTTGGCGGTAATCCAAATCATGTTGTCATTCATGGTGCGTCGGCCGGCGCTGGCTCGGTGGCCTACCATCTTGCAGCATACGGGGGCCGCAATGATGGTCTTTTCGTTGGGGCAGTGGCTGAGAGTCCGTTCTGGCCTGCTCAAAGGAATAAGTCTGAATCCGAGACACAGTGCAGTCAATTCATGGAGGCTGTCGGATGCTCGACGATGTCGTGTTTGCGATCTGCCAACATCACCGCCATTCAGAAAGCACAGGCTACTTCACCAGATCCAACGGATCCCACACGTACAACGCCCTCCTTCTGGGAGTTCGTCCCAGTTGTCGACGGGACTCTTATCCAGGACCGTCTATATCCACTATTTGCACAGGGAAAATTCATCCGTGTTCCTTTGATTGTTGGCGGAGACACCAACGAAGGCTCCTACTTCGCATACAATGCCACGAGGCCGGCCGATATATCCGCGTTCCTGACTAGTCTCTACCCTAGTCTAAGCTCAAACCAACTACAGTCGATCAACCGCGCCTATCAGGGAATGGAGTCCGTTCCGCTACATGCAGAATACTTCCCTGCCGCTTCCGCCGCGTTTGGAGATGCCGTCTTCACCTGTCCAGGCATACATATGAGCACTCGAGTGGCAGGATCCTACCCGGTGGGTGGTGAAAAGGTTTGGAGCTATCGATATAATGTCCAGGATCCCGAAACGCTTAAAAAGGGGCTGGGAGTCCCCCATACCTTCGAGACGGAGGCCATTTTCGGACCGGACTACGGAGGCGGACTTAGCAGCAGCATTACCAATATCAACGCTGGAATTGTTCCTGTTGTCATGAATTATTATATCAGTTTTGTGAAGACGTTGGATCCTAACAGTTTCAGAGCAGAAGGTACATCTTACTGGATGCCATGGGGGACAGGAGAGAGGCTGAAGATACAGACAAATCAGACGGCAATGGAGGTCATTCCAGGAACTCAACAAGATCGGTGTGTACTATGGGAAATGTTGGCTCCTGTCATGGACGTTTAGTGAGGATTTGGGACCATGATCTAGTTCATCTAGAAGCTGCCTGGTCTCTGTTCTTTGCAAAATGTTTGTATGAATTTGCCAAAAGCCGGATCGAATGCCGAATTTCATATAATATTGAACTATGATCTTTGGAGGAAGATTCCTAAGTATTAAGTACTATGTATTTCTTTTATCAGGCTTCGCATATATGTTCTACTCAGTTGTACCCACTTTGATCTATGGAATCAAAGGATCAGGTCAAATCCCCCTCCATCTGAAACTCATAGAGATGGATATGGCCTGTATCAGTTCCGCAGATCAGCATATTGCCATGTTCAATGCATTTCCAATCCACCCAATAGGTGGGACGGTATTCAGGCGGTAGCCATAGGATTCTCTGTCCGCTGCTGGCAGCTACTACCCATCCATTTTCGAACAGCACCTCAGGCTTACGCGTTGAGGACTCACGCTCTAGACGTAGTAGGGCCGGACGTGCCACTGTTTCCCCCTCATAACTCCCGCTTTTCGCATTACACACGTGGTTTCCTTTGTCAAACCCTCCCCATACTACCTGCTGACTATCTGGCGTGAACACCACATGTGTACAAGACCTTGTATGCTTTAGGGTATATTGCAATTTTCCTGTTTTCAAGTCCCATAGGGTAACCACACCACCCCATGATCCTGCTGCGACCTGTTGCTCGTCAGGGGAAATATCGATGGTAGCGATCATATCCGGCTGGCTGTTCACTTGTTGGGGCTGTATCTGTTCGGAATCCCGTGCTGGGTCCCGTGTCCCTTGTGTAAGGTCCCAGAGCTTAAGGGTCAGATCCTGTGAGCCAGATGCCAACACTTGGTCATCTACTGAAAAGGACAAACAGATCGGTATGGATCCATGGCCTTGTAGGATATGCTCGAGATGTCCTTCTCGTGTGTTCCACAACCGGATCATACAATCCGAGCCCCCTGATGCAACTAAGCTGCCGTCTCTCGAGAAAGCTACTGCTTTAACTGACCCGCTGTATGGGAAAGCAAAGACCGGCTCCTGAGCCGCTATCTTCCATAATCGCAGAGAATTGCGAGATCCCGAGGCGAGCATATCATTACCAGGGGAAAAGGCCAAGACACCTTCGATACTACCTAAGTGGTCCACGAGAGTTTGTATAAGTGCACCGGTTGAGGACCTCCAAATCTTGATGGTTTTATCCCGTCGAGTGTGAGCGAGCAGCTGAAAATCAGGTGACAAGATCACTGTTCCAATTTCCGCCTCTGTGTCAATCTTGATCTTCGGGTATGATGTTGATGCGCTTATATCCCATATTGAAAGTGTCGAGAATCCCGCTGTAGCGACCAGAAGCTCGCTTCTTGAAGTAAACCCTACTAGGGACCTTTCGTATTGGAGAGAAATCTCCGACTCGGTCCATGTCACGGTGTCCCAAACCCTGATCCAGTTGTCCCAGCACGTCGCAGCTAGGTGTTGGCTGTCTGGCGAGAACGCTAACGAGCTCAAGCCGTTGGAAAATTTCAGTTTCTGCTTTAGTTCTCCCGTGTTTGAATCGTATACATTTATAACGCTGTAGTATGAATCATCCCAAGAGCTGGATGCTAAGAATCGACCATCGGGTGAGAAGCATGCGAAGCGTACAGCGGCAGGATGGTCTAGTGACTGTAAGACTGCATCCCACTGCATCTCAACCGAAGGACGCCTTATTATCCAGGCGGGAATTTCCTTTTCAAACTTTCGTCGAATAACGCTAGACTGAGGTGAGAATAGAAGGCCAGAGCTATAAAGCTGTAGCGGGGCAGTACTAGCGATAGCTTGATTTTTTAGCGTAAACCGTTTTGCGTCTTGAAGAAAGTCGTGCAGCATAAAGTGTGACTTTTTGAATCAGCGCAACCTTGGGATCAGCAGGAAGAAAGAGAAACTTACAGTGGTTAGTGGTTTCAGGTCGTCCATCATCCTGATACTACCGGGCACCATATGCATGAGACTCATAGCTTCTAACCAGTGGAGAAAATGCTTTCGGAAGAACGAGTAAATCATCTCACTTGCATCGTACATGGAGTCGCTGTGCTTCAGGTGGTGTACCCAAAAGCGACACGAATATCGGATCGCACGCAGTGGGTCTGGATCTGGGAGACGGCTCTCATCGATGGTGGATCCTGAATAGGGGAGCTTATACATGTTTCTTTGTAATTTGTCTTCCATGGTTTTCAATGACAAGCTGAAGATTGATCGGTGGATGTATTCGCAAGGCTTATCTTGAAGTCGGCAGTAGTTATCTTGCAAGTAATCCTGGACCGATTGATGGAACAGATAGACCGTATCTCCCTGGATAATGAGGAATGACCTGCAGTCATGGACGATAGATCGTATCATGCCTTCCCCTATCTGGGCAAGCAATGCCAATTCACCAAGGCTCAATGGGCGACGTGCCAATATTGAAATGGTAAGAACCATCTTGCAAGTTTGAACATGACGTTTGTATTTTGATCCTTCTAACATGGCAAGAAGCTTGTCGTACAGTTCTACAAGACCATCGGGAATTTCACCAAGTATATTCTCCCACATATGAAGTCCATAGTGGTTGAGCTCTTGGCACACCAGTGAAACCCAGAGAAAGGTATTGCTTGCCCGTTTGCGAAGCTCTCTCCTGATTGTCAGTAGAAGGGTTTTATCTTCAGTAGACTCTTCTAATCGATCAATATTCCATTCGATAAAAGCGGTTATAGGTCCCTCAAGTGAAATGTTGTCCACCGCGAGGGTAGCCCTTGGTATTGTTGACTTGATGCCATTTACTGCTGTTTTAATCTCCTCCAGAGGACGACTTGATATGAGTACCTTGACCCTCACATTGCCGACTGAGTTCAACTGTAGTAGTGATCCAAGAAAGTTAATTAGCCTTGTTCTAGCCTTATACTCACATTCATCCAGACCATCGAGTATAACGATAACTGGGTCGATCTTATCATCTTGGAGCATTGTATTGATCAAATCACACGTCACGGTAAAGGCATATTCGCCGTCGAATAAATTCCCCTGAGAACTCTGTGCCTCCTGATGAACATATTGAACGAGATACGGGTATTGACTCAACAATAGCCAGAGAAGGCTCTTCACTGCCATCAAACTCTGATCAACCTGGCCGTCCTTGTCTTGGAAAAAGAAATGTAGAGTTGTTGGAGAGACTGAGTTAGCGAGAGTTGTATTCAATTCTTCCATGATGCCAGCTAGAAGCATTGTCTTGCCGGTGCCCGCTTGCCCCTGGATCCATAGCAGATTCGGCATGTCCTTGAATTGCCACTCTATGAAGTCTTGATAGGCTTTCGTCTGAAATACCCACTTATAGCAGTCTTTAAGAACCTCATTCTTCCGTGCTATAATATCTTTAGTTCTCAGCATGGGATTTACCACGCCCAAGGACTTCAGACACTGGCGATATTCATCGTCAGCCCCATCACGCGTTTTATTATTGATGGCCATCTGATCAAGGATTGTGAGGATCTGCTCCAGCTTGTATTGTTGCAGATCAGATCGGAGAGCGTTTTCTTGTTCAGTGATTATCGCCAGGCTTCCATCCCAGTCATCGACATTCAAAAGACCACGGACAAAGACCGCAACCTGGCTTTTGTGGTAGAAGCAGACACTCTTGATTTCATAAAAGAGCATACACTTGTACATACCCAGCATACCAGTCTCTAGCTGCTTACGAACTTCTTCGAGTTTCCGATGGCTATTATTGCTGCCATTCTGAAGAAGACTATCGGTTATCTTCGAATACCACTGCATTCTATCAACCACGTGGTTGACTCCATCGTACAGAGCTTTGGTTGATCGAACTGGATTTGCAAGGATCTGTTAAATGAGTTAGCAGTAACTCACAACAATATTTTAACGGATTTCCTACGTCGATAGTGGAGGAAACGATTGCCCATGGAAGTGCAGTATGTGGGGTGTTGCTCAGGACGGCGTTGAATATGGGTTTCAAATTCTGCACCACCCCGAAAACCTCGGACGTACTGTCAATCCGCTTCTGGCTTGCATTGACTCTCTCCAGCCCTTTCTGAATAATATGCTGTAGCTGGTCTTCGGTCCATGGTGTATTGTCAGTATCACGTCTGGGTCCATGAATGGGTTCGGCACACGCTGAGCTATTGGTGGGTCGTCCCAAGAAGATGTCCGATACTAGTTGTTCATAGGCCTTTATGTACTTCTCCTTGCCCGGATCCGCTTTTAGCTCCTTGTAAGCTCTATTCCAAAGGTCCTCATGGATTGAAATCAGCTTCCTGTTGTTGTCATTATCAATTGGGGAGATAGGCTGAGAGGCTCGCTGTTCAGTTTGATTTGTGTGCGTGGAATTTGGACTGATACCCTGGCTGGGTTCATCGGAATGTCTGCTTCTTGCTTTGGAGGATATTATACTCCTCAGTTCATTGAACTTCCTCATGACTGAAGAAGATTTATTGATTACTGCTACCCCGTAGACATAAACATTTACTGCTCGCGGTCCGGGCTACCCCGCGTTAGGCTGAAAGACGAGGCAATCTCGAATGGCGCCAAGAAACCTCACATTTCTCACCTCAGTATTTTGGAGCCAAGCAATACATTTGATTATTGATACTCACACTTGTTAATTGTATGTAGCTTGATAGTCACGAAGGGGTGGCTTTTCTATCTTGTACTATGTTATTATTGTTTTTATGATTTGTTTTAAGTGTAGCTCAATGTCCATTGTATCATAGTGAGACTTTGTGTCCTCACTGATCTGTGAACATTTACTTGCTAAGCTGGTTTTGAACAACATTACTTTCTGGTTAATGCTAGTATTGCTCAACGAATGCCACGTAAGCTGACTTCTTTATGACAATCATGAATACTCTATTGGGAATTAGAATAGCTCAAGCTCATGTACATTCTTTTGTCCGTACAAGCAATCATTGAGACTTCGTACCACCTTTAGACAATATCTCATACCAAGTGCGCAGAAAAGATCAACTGAGTAGCATACAATGTATATCCAAGCCCTGTTCCTGCCATAGAAGCAAGCTGACTACTTACCAACGTAGTTGAACTTGTTATTCTTCTCGTCATACTGATATGCCCATTTCGCAGGGTCGTAGCCCCAGCTCCCTGCGATATCCTTGGTCTTATCGCAAACACTCTTATCGTTGCTCCCCAGAGCCTTGCAGTAAGGACTAGTGTCTTCTTAGTATGCCGCATATGATGAGAATACTGGATAGGATATTCTTACCCAACAGCACCAGTGAACTTAGTGATCTGAAACCATGTACCCTTTGTCTCCTTGGGCTTGCTAGGATCGAATTGCACTACTTTATTCGCAGAGTAGAAACCGTTTAGGACACCACCTTGGGAATTCTGAGCAGCGAGGTTGACGGGTGCAAGGATGGCACTTTGTCACACCTGATCAGCCAACAATCCATTGATCGGGGCTCTGACGAGTTTAACATACTTTGTTCCACCTTGAAGGGAAGAAGCAAACGCGTATTCTTCGGGTGACTTGAAGTCCTGTGTGCTCCAAGCCGGGGTCTTAGGTGGAAGGGCTTTGATGCCCCATTTCGTAGGATCTTTGAAAGGCCCTTTGTTCGCACCGCTCCGATCGCGATTACTATTTTTCGTCTTCTCGTTCACGCGCTGCCTAGGGATGCGACCTATGTTATTCAAACGTGCAACATCGGGGGGCCTTAACAGAGCGAGACATACAGGACATTTGGAGCGCCTTTGCACAGAATAGCCCAGCAATCGACGTCAAATGGTAGAGCACTTTGGCCTTTGACCTCCAAGTCCGCCTTGATCGGGTCGCTTTTGGTATCACCGCTGCCTGATTTGAGAGAGACATCTACGGAGCGTGCAACTTCAGACTCGGGGTTGACAGGGACAGCCAGCGCATGCTGCGTGCCAAACACATAGAGCGCGAATACCAGGAGGGACTTGGTGAACAGCATTTTGAAAGCAAGGTGTGACCGGGACTAAGAAAGTGTAATTGCTTGAATAGACTCTGGTGATTTCTTCAGGGCAATTCTTCACCTTTTATCGTCCATCATGATGAACTCAATTCGTACAGCCGTATCGCTTTGCAGTCCCTAGCTATCGAGTCAATCAATAGTGCCACCGGGGGCTGGAAGTTTGTCGCGGCGCATGACGCCCCCAAGGGGCTGAATGTAACGCTAGCTGCACTGTCAGTGGACTGAAACTAGTTGTTGATGCAGGGCCCGTCAGCTTATTCCGTTTGTTAAGGTCGTGACTCGTAAGCGACGGCAATCGGCTGTATCGGTGGTTGCAGTGGGTGCTGCTCAGAAAAAGCAACCATTCCATGTAAAACGGAACCAACCAGATGAAGGGGTGGCGTGGTAGAATGCATACTCAGCTGAAGTGATCCTTCAAATTGGTCGCATAGCTGTGTGTCTGACATGCAGGTACTTTCATATCGCCCTGTTTTCCTGCTTCTGTCAGCTTAGGGCTACATCCCTGACTATAGGCTGACTAACTCTCTGGCGGGGCTCGAAAGCGGGGGGTCTGGCCTGGCCGATCAGGCACTATCGTATTCCACCTGGTCAATATGACTTCACTTAATCTCCTTTTTTTCAACTCGGCTGCCTATTTCATTATCATCGATACTCTCCCTCTACCGTATGATTCAACCGCCTTGAACGATCACATAAGAACGCCAAGCCCATCATGTCCGCCATTCTCCTGTTCTGCACTTCAAACGTCCGCGCCAGCGTTCGTGCTCCCATGCAACACTCCAAGACTACTTACTAAACCCTTCCAGGTAATCAACCGATTGATGAACGAATGTGCCATACCTGAAGATGCGTTCAACATCTTCAGTTTAGTCCGCACCCCAAACCAGGAAACCTTAGACGAGTGGCAAACTCAAACCCCTGTCCAAGAGTTCGACACCGGTTTTGAAGGCAAAAGTGACGCCGAGCTACGCAGATTCTTCCAAGAACGCCTTGATAAACATACCGATACTCAGACAACGAGTATTTCAGACTCGTGGCTTGCGGTACTTGACGATAAATCGCCCTCGCAGGGCACAGTGGTCATGCACTATACATACGACAAGTCAAGTTGGGGTCCAAACCCCATTCCAGGGCCTGCGGAGGTATCCGATGATACGATCTGGTGGAAGTGGAGAGTTCCCTTCCAATCAGCCTGGACGTTCTGGAACGCGGTCGGGAGCATTGGGGCCGATGCTATTGAAATTTATTCGCGGCCTGAGTATACAAGCTCGGATGGTGTTCTGCAGACTGAGATTCCAGAGAAGATCATTAATGGGGAGATTGAGGATCCACATGCTTAGCCCTTTCGTTAATGCACCTTTAGTATAGCTTCTCATTATCGCAATCAGTGGCAGTTCATGATGGATATGATTGAGTTTAATGAGGCCAATGAATGTACTTATTAAATTGATGCCTAAGTTGAGCTTTAGTGTACAATGAAGCCTGTTGTAAATTGACTTGCATCTTTTATCGATATCTAACACGGAAATTAGGCGAAGAAAGCTATTAATATATTGATATGATCCTACAAGCGTGGATGTATGAATTGAGGTTATTGTAGTAGAGCTTCCTACAACTATATCAGCCATCTGATCCTGGTGTTCTTATCTGTCACACTTGATTGCAACTTCCGTTGAGTATCTCACTGAAGTAAACTAAGTATGAAGCACCTCCATCAGATTCATTACGACCTAACCACATTCAATATTGCGACCTTTCAATGTTCGCGTGTCAGGCCAAGGTACTCAATAAACAAGTTGGCCAAATGGCTCTAATCTATCTGTTCCTTCCCCCGGATTTGAGCTTGGCTACGACGAACCTTGGATGGCCAATCGATGGATACTTCGAATCTTGGACCATGATACTTCAATCCAGGGACCACCGGGCGTAGTAGAGGTCACCTCATGAATTTATACAAACTAGAGGATATTGGCGCTGGCATGCCGAATGCAGAAAGATGACTTGGCCTGACCACTCCGTGAAGTAAGAAAAGCGATGTCAGGGCGATGAGCTAGTTGGTAGAAGCAGAAGTTGAAGTAGCCATGGAAATTATTCAACGCTTAGTACAATAAATAATTCAAAACTTCAAGTGCCAAAGCATCAACTCGGGAGCCATGTATCAAGAAACTACGAGAATAGATCGGTAAAGACCACCATGACTTCCAGTACCTTCATGTCACGTTAGACTACCGGGTCAGTCCATCCCATCTGTTACTGAGAGCCTGTAGACGACATCTGGAGGGTCTCAGATTTGGGGGTGAGCGTGAAACCTCGCCCATACCGTTCCTTGAATTCCGCCCTAGATCCGGTATCAGCATCCCGATCACGAATTGCGTTGGTATATTCTCGCATCGGTTGGCCGTCGGCGTCGATCACCCGAAAGTTAATATTGGTCAGATCTCGCGACAGTTGTTGGACTGAGGCATCACTGAGGTGACCTCCAACCTGCCTAGTTCTCCACCCCACTCCTCGGTTGGTGCCATGAATGGTCTTTCCGGTCGTCGACACCATGAACTGTAACGCATCCCCGGCCCCGTAGTTGTGAATGCTGCTGATATTTTCCTTGAGGTGGTTGTCTGCCTTGGAGCAGATGTCCATGCACTGGCGGGCGGTTTCCCACTCGTCCCGCAGTCTTTTCAGTTCGGTAACTTCGTCCTCCGACGTCATCGCTGCTTTCGATTTCACCAGTAATCGGTCGATCAGGTCTTGCATATGCCTTTCCAATCTGGCAATTGTGACGGCAAGTTTATTCTTACACTCCTCCAAGCCCTCGTTGGTGACTCTTTCCGGAAAAGCGTCAGAATCATCTGATCCCGGCGAACTATCACTGCGCTTGGTGGAGAGCTGAATCTGATCAATATGCTCAGATAACTGGGCACATATTTGAAGACATTTCTCGGTGCTCAACCGCTCCTCCTTGATTCGCCGCAGCTCCAACGCATCTGAATCAGATGCGGTCACGGTTTGCCCAAAGATCACCTCAAGCTTTCCGTCGATGCTTTCCAGATGAGACTCAAGGTCAAGTTTGGCAGTCTCGATGAGCGCCTTATAGCTTTCAATGGCCTCGGCGTTGACCGAGCTCTTGCGGCTGGGTATAAAGTTAGCCACGAACGCCTAGAAAACGAGTAGAAGAATGGTAGACGGGGTCGCAGCGCCATGGGAGGGCAGCAAACAAAAAATGCTGATGGGTAGACACAAGACCACAAAGACTCACAGGTTTGCATCGGTCAGGGCAATATTGATAGTCAACTTGTACCCGGCAAGCATTCGCCTGAAACCATCGATATCATCACCCATGTACCGTAACTTGGCCCAGTCTCGGAAGCTGGTTCTGTTAGTAGAGCGTGACGAGCACTTGATTAATTCTTGCTCGAACTCGGTGCAGGCATTGCCGCAGCGTAGGAGAGGCAATTCGAGGGCCGATAGATCTACATCGCTGGGCGTATCTAATAGCTCGCGCAGTGGGGCGAGAACCCCGCTCAAAGCCTCCAGCTCCTCTATCAGGTCGCGGACGCGTTTGGTGTGAGACCGGAAACTATTCACGGTCTCGTGAAGGGTGAGGCTAGACTGGAATGCAAAAGTCGCCAAGGCTAGCAGTCCGGAGGCCAGGCCGATGGTTTCTGCCATGTTTTGGTGGTTTTCTCAGGGTGAAAGATAACCGAGGATGGTGGACCAGGGATTTGTTGCGCGCGACCCAAGGGCGACGGATCGGGCTGGGTATTATACTTTGTCCGCCCGGCGCAGCGGGTCGATGGCGACTGATTATGAGACGTCAGAGGTAAGCGCCCATGTGGGTGGTCTGGGCAGATCTGGTGTGGAAAATGAGGCTGTTCAGAGCGTTCGATCTGAGAAAATGACTTGAGCAGGCGGCTTCTCAGCCAATTACTCCACTTAAAATGTCGCGAGGGAAGGGACCACCCAGATAGTGCGGACAAAATCCGTTTCAGTTGGCCAGACTCCAGGAACGATCCAGGTCTGTGCGAACAGCTGATAGTAGACAAGCGCCCGAGTGCAGGATCGTCGCCGTGAGAGACTCGTGTTCTGAAATGGTTGGGCTCAGTGACGGCCAAGGGTTCTCTTGTTGATCATAAACCTAACTCTCTATGGACTAGCACGAGGTTGAAGACATCCGGAGAGCGTGGTGCCATTCGACGGAGGGGTGGTTGACGTGTGTGGGCGCCTTGCCAGAACATTTCCCCACCATCGCTATGGTAATCTGGCTCGGGTGGGAAATGGAGGTACGCATTCTCATTGGCGAGATCTTCGATGTCGGTGGGCCAAGACGGAGGCGCCATGCCCAATATAAAATTCACTTTGCATGACATTCCCTCGTCCCAAGACCGTTCTCCTGCTTGTTCTCAGTGATTCCCATACCACAGAACCAAATTCAGCATGGTAGAGCCGTTATCAATGGCCTTGAGCCTAGTTGCGCTCGCTGCGTTTGTGTAGCACGTCTCTCCACCAAGCTGGTGAAAGCTTGCAGTCCACGAAGAAACGATTCGCGAATTCCGTGTTGAACTCGAGTCTGTGACCCAAGCGCTCGCTACCTCGAGCGAGCAGCAGTGGGGAGTGAGGTGCAACTGACTGCTTTGAAGCCATCCTTACTTCTTTGCGGGAAAACTGGCCAGGAGTTTGAGGTCACCAACCATGTGGGGTTCTGCGGTATCACCTTGGGTCTGCCCCGGGGATTCCATACGAGAATGGCCTTGCCCATTCGTGTTCGAATCACCTAAAAATAGGGGTTACTATCCAGCATTTCTGCAAAGTCGAAAGGTCTCAATGTGAGACAAGGGATGCCTCGGGGGTTGTTACTAAGGTCTTGGTCAGCGCGAGAATACCCTAAGATGACTACGCGCTCGGCAATCAACGGCGACTTCCTTGCCGAACGTATGTACTTTTCAACATTGATCAACAACACTCCCACCGCGATCTTGCTTTTTATGATGCGGACTGTCCGATCTAACTTTAAAGTAACCGGCTGAATTTCTTCATTATCTAAGTGTGATTTGGATAAACAATTTAGCCTCAAATGCCACCCTGCGTGTGGGCAATGATCGCCAGAGTAGGGGTCTTGTCTGTCGCAGGATATCAATCGTACAGTATTAGTCTGAGCTCTGGATAACTGTGGTATTGTATATGTAATAGCAGGTTGGGGACATAAAAGAAGCCGAAAGCCTGTCTTCAGCATCGCTCTTTCACTGAAAATCTACATCATCGTTCTCGATTCCATACAGCAACACCCGCTTGGAACAAACAACTCCTCATTTATTCACATTTTATCTCAAGGACACGTTTATACTCCCTCAATATGCGTCGCACTTGGGCCTCTTTCTGCGTTGCAGCGACCGAATTGGTCATACAGGCTGCCGCAGCTAGCTCCGCTGGATGCGGCACAACCCCATCCCTCAGCAACGGACTCAACTACATGGACGTCAACGGGCAGCCTCGGGAATACATTATTCAGGCTCCTGACAACTACGACGCCAGCACTCCTCACAAACTCGTGATCGGGTACCACTGGCGCGACGGCACCATGAACAATGTCGTCGAAAACGGATTTTACGGGCTGCAGTCCCTCGCCGGGGACACACCCACCATCTTCATCGCTCCCCAGGGCCTGGGCAACGGCTGGGCCAACACCAACGGTGACGATATCACCTTCACCGACCAAATCCTCGAAGCGATAGAATCCTCCTTCTGCATTGACCAGGACCGCCGTTTCGCCACCGGCTGGAGCTGGGGCGGAGGCATGAGCTACTCGGTGGCCTGTTCGCGAGCCGACGTCTTCCGCGCTGTTGCGGTTCTCTCTGGTGGTGAAATCAGTGGCTGTGATGGCGGTAGTGTCCCCATTGCGTACTTTGGTCAGCATGGAATTAGCGATAGCGTGCTGGGCGTCGAGCTCGGCCGTACATTGCGAGACCACTATGTTCAGGTGAATGGCTGTGATGCCGCGACTCCTCCTGAGCCGCAGCCTGGAAGCGGGACACATGTTGTCACTGATTACACGGGCTGTTCTGAGGGACATCCTGTTCAGTGGGTTGCTTTTGATGGCGATCACGAACCACTTCCTTCGGACGCGGGTTCTTCGGATTCATTTACCCCTGGTCTTATCTGGGAGTTCTTCTCTCAGTTCTAAGTTGGATCAATCGGACCTGCTTTGGAATGGAATTATGGAGGGGAGGATGGAGAAAACCTTTTTCGTGTCGTCTATTGCACAAATACTAGGCTATTCTCTCTTGATACATGTATTCAGGTTGCATAAGAAGTTGCTCCAGTAAATAGCTTCAAAGTTTACTACTAGTCAAACTAGTTGAATTTTATTTGTATGGTTGAGAAGCGTCGAATACGTTAGAAGCCGCGAACGAAGGTTAATGTCAATGACAGTGAAATCTACGTATGGTCCATTTCAATACTCTATCATAATGTAGACATTTCACTATCCTTTGGTCCGGCCGAGGTCACAAGCCTGGACATCATGGACGGCCAAAAGTAAGCCCTATTGACAGTCAATGTGTAACGATTGGCAAGAGATGACTGGGATCATATTCAGCCTAAGAAAGATTTGGAATATTTACAAAACATGGATTGTAATAACCTATTGTTGGTACCACACCCTTCCGTGTCCAGCCTTGCGTGACCAAGTCGAGCGCTCAAGATTTACTAGGTAATAGTAACACCCTCCAATCCTCACTATAGCCACTAGACACAGCCAATAACGTAGCCACCACTTTACACCTTCAGTGTCAGGACAGCAGGCCTCCACGGCAGCTGGTTGTAATCGCCACTGGCATTAGGATCTTGTCCCTGGTAGAGCAACTGCAAATTGCAAGGATCCACAGTCATCGTCTGGTCGGGGTTGTTGCGAACCAGATCACCGTGACTGATATCGTTGGTCCAGGTGGCGCCACTGTTGGCCTTGCCAGCGAAGGGCTGGCTCTCGTCGCCCGCCTGGACAGTCCACTCACCGTCCAGACTGTCAGCCGTAAAGGAGCGGAAGTAGCGACCGTTGGCGCCAATGGCTTCCACAATCATCAAGTACTGGTTCTGGCCGTCGACAGTGTACACCTGAACCGCTTCGAACAGGTTGTTTCTCGTGTCACTCAGGATGATCTCGGATTCGGTACCAAAGTCACCCGGGAAGTTATCGATGGGCATGCTGGCGCGGTAGATCTTGCCATTGTCGCCCGCAAAGAAGAGATACATGTTCGTATCATCACCAATGACAGTTTGGTCGATGACTCCCGTATCGGAGTCGGAAATAGTCCCCGAGAAGAGAGGTTGAGCCGCGGACCAGCCATTAGCGTTGGTGGGATCGCTGGAGGTCTTGTAGGAGAATGAGGTCGGGCCCCATTGATAGGCGAGGATCCAGACATCCTTTGGTGCAAAGTAGAAGAGTGTGGGTGCAACAGTCCCCTGGTTCATGGCGTTCTGGCTTGCCGAAGCCATCTCCGACCAGTCGCTAAAAGGGCCGAAGTTCATTGATCCGTAGTTCCCGGAGGTATCGGCGAATGATGCATAGACGATATGCTGACCGTTGTACACAACATTGGTGAAGTCCTTGAGTGAAGCCCATCCTGACTTAGGCTCCGCGAGCACATCAGTTGATGTCCAGCTGTAGCTCGATGGTAGGGCACACTGCGCCGCGACTCGCGCTGAGGAAAGCAATACTGCGCCACATAGGGCTTGATCAACAATTGTCTTTGCAAATTTCATTGTGAACTCTGGATTAAATGATACACAGGGAGAACAAAGGTGGAGAATAATGGTGTAGCAAAGTAGAACAACGAAACCAGGCCAGATTTATAGCGCCAATACATCCTTGATTTAATTGCCCATCCGGGGCACCGGCTAAAATCCGAAACCAATCAGCCGCGAATGTGTCTCATGCGTTCAAGTATATCCACAGAGCTGCAGGGTATATCGGTAGATGCTACCCACAGGAGCACCTACCGGACTTTTGCCTTTTTCATCGCTAGTACGCGTTTCACTTGGCTTTAAACAATCCTTCAGCCGAAAGATCTGCAAGCCATTCTTCACAACCCCAAACCCGCCAAGAAACGGGCCAGGTCCGACTCGCGGGGTTTGGCCCGGCCTTAACCATATAATAGCCTATATCCATTTTAGTAGTGATGCACAGATACCTTCACCATGAACAGTAGTTTAGCGCTGCGCCATGGGAGGGGTTTGCATGGGGCATGAAACGTTGCCACATCCATCTGTTTAGGTTGCATATTCATCTCCCCACGGCGCTATGCTGATTTCTTGCACAGCTGACCCCATTGGGATATATTGCTCCTCAAGGGTTACCATACTTCACAACTCCGGTGGAGGTAGCCTCTTCCAGTCAAAATTACTAGTAGCTACGGAGTGCTCATATTGCTCTCTAGTAAAGTTTCATCACCAACGGAAGTTTTCCTCATGTGGCATTGCTATCCATCCACTTGATCCCTCAAAGTCGGCGAGCATAAAAGCTACTTCAAAAGTTGGTCGCATGCTGACAAGATACCCAAGCCTTCATTCGTACCATAGATAGAAGATAATTTTTCTTAATTGCATCTTTACGAATTCAGGGAATTTTCACGAGCCATCATGAAAACCAATCTTCTCCTCTGGGGGCCATTGATGGGCATGGCTACCAGAGCAGTATCCCAGATCTCCAATCCAACATTTTGGGAGGACTTTGCGGACCTTGACATCATTCGCGTGGGTGATAGGTTCTACTATTCCGCCTCGAATATGCACTACTCTCCCGGTGCTCCAATCCTTAGTTCATACGATCTTCTGAATTGGGAGTTTACTAGCCACTCCATTCCAGAGCTTACATTCGGCCCAAATTACTACCTCGAAGGTGGCGACAACGCCTACATTCGCGGTACATGGGCGTCGACATTGAACTATCGACCAAGTACGTCGACCTTCTACTGGATGGGCTGCATTGACGGTACCACGTACATTTATACCGCCCCCAACGCCGAAGGACCATGGACCCAAGCCTCCACGATCAATAAATGCTACTATGATTGTGGTCTGCTCATCACAGACGATGACAAAATGTATGTTGCCTACGGGAACAATGGGATCACCGTTGCCGAGCTCTCCGAAGACGGGCTCAGTGAAGTGAGCTCGCAGATGGTCTTCCCTCCGGACGATGCTGGATATCTGGAGGGATCCCGATTCTACCAACACGATGGGAACTTCTACATCTTTGTTGTACATCCCGCCAACGAGGAGCATGTTCTTATGTCGACCTCTGGTGTATTCGGCCCTTATGAGCGTCGTCTACTGATATCCGATGCTGGAAATCCTGTCTCGGGGGCAGGATACCCGCACCAGGGAGGCATTGTTGACACCCCGAATGGGGATTGGTATTACATGGCCTTTGTCGATGCCTATCCGGGAGGACGACTTCCCGTTCTCGCTCCTTTGACCTGGGGAAGCGATGGCTGGCCCTCGGTGGAGTTAGTTGACGGTGGATGGAGCACAACTTATGACACGCTGAACATCACCCCGCCGTCTACCCCCATCTCATCCTTTGAACCATATACCGATAAATTCACTGGGGATACCCTTTCACCGCAGTGGGAATGGAACCACAACCCTGACAATGAAAAGTGGTCCATTAATAACGGGGTCACGCTCACCACTGCCTCGGTAACGGACGACCTATACGCAGCGAAGAATACCTTAACCCACCGAATTATAGGCCCTGTCTCCACTGCCACCATCCACCTTGACATTAGCTCCATGTCCAGCGGCGACCGTGCGGGTCTTTCCCTGCTCCGTCATTCCTCCGCTTGGATTGGCGTAGTCAATGATGGAGCTACCTCTCACATCGCCGTTACCACGGGACTGGAGATGGACTCGGATTGGAACACCGTTTCCACCGGGACTGAGAGTGCCACGGCCGAATTCTCTGGGAGTGAGATATGGCTTCGTGTGGAAGCAGATATCACGCCGTACGCGGGCAGCGGGCAGTTCTCGTACAGTCTGGATGGTGCGACGTTCACAAACTTGGGGGACGTCTATGAATTGAACAATGAATGGGAGTTCTTCATGGGGTATCGCTTTGGTATCTTCAACTTTGCAACGACGGAGGCTGGAGGAAGTGTGGTGTTGAACTCGTTTGCCTTGTCGTGATTTTTACCACATTTTCCACGCTACAAGCCAACCACTTAGCATTTGTCACGTAGGTACTGTGGAAACAGTTTGTTTTAGCATCGTGTTACTATGTATTTTATATAGTCTCCCTAGGTATCTGGATAATGAATACCAGTACATTTCTATCCCCTGTGAGGTCGACACTCGCTGAAAATACGTCTATGGAGGATGGGGTAATGCCTGGCAGCACTGAATGTGGGGATAGCGCATTGGTTCCACCTCGCAGCCGTTCCTGAGTCTCGGCACACCGGGTCCAAGCCCCGTAGAAAGCTGAGTCCAAAAGCCCCACCCCAGTTTTCCACGTTTCATTGGGTCCTGAGAGGTCATGTCGGGCCAAAGCCATCTGACAACTGCCGACTCCAGGTCTCTGCTACCTGTCTTGACAGATATATGTCGATCAATACTAAAATCGACATGCTTATTCATCTGCGCTCCCCCAGAATTTAGGCTATTTACCTTCACGGAAACTGACCAGGTTCCTGCATGTGATGCCTAGTGTGAGAACAAGACCGACTTTCTCATAACCAGCCCTATGATGCAGTGGCCTTGCGCTCCGCTTGGAGCTTGAGCTGTGCCGAATGTCTGTAGCAAGTTTGACTTCCAGGCGCACACCGGAAGCTGGTTGGATGGTAGAGTATGTACCTAGTACTTGTATCCAGAGCGAAGTGACGCAAGGTTTGCTCAGTGTCGGGCATCACCTTCTTTCCCATCGACCGGGTGAAATGCAGTCTTGCCGAAGGTCTACCTAGCTAATATTCAAGCATTAGGATCTGGGCGTCTTAACAGGATGCAATAGACTTTGGTGACATCGGGGGTGTGCATCTGATCCCCAGAGTCCTCTAGCCGTCGACTAGTGCCCCACAGAGTAGAGTGGAGCAGGGAACGCGCTCCGAGTTCCTGGTTCTAGGGTTCTAGAGAGTCAGCGGGTTAGATAGATTCGTTAAACCTGGTCAACTCTGATGATCTGTTGGATTCAGGTGATTCTGGACTCTACTATTCTCTTTCTCTATGTAGTTCTCGCCTGGAATGTAGCTTGGAGTAGTGGACTTAGTAGACATATGGCTGGTGGCGATAGTAAGCGTGGCGATAGAATGGAGGCTTTGGCATCATTACTTGCGGTAACGGGTTTTCTAAACTAGCTGGGTAGAGGTTGAGAAGAATCAAACATCCTAGGCTATGGCCATATGCCTGTCCAAATTATGGACCATCGGTGAAAAATACCACAGAGCAGTATTGTTGTACCTTTCCTGGCTTGGGATTCTTAAAGATGTGATTAAATATATCTCTAACGCGGTTAAATCTTAGTACGCTGAGTTTGTCCCTTCTTATGTTGAAGACTGGCCTAAAGCTCATTTAGAAACTGTGTCATATATGGTGCTGTTAATTCTTAGCACGTTCTCTAGTCGATACTGGAACGGTAAGGAGATACCTCACACCCTGTTTCCATCATTTTAGCACCCGGTGCATTCGTTTATATACATAAACTGACTTTATCCATGAAAGAGATTCTCAGGGGCCAAGGGAACGGGGCAGCTGGCGATTCTCTGTTTATTCTTTTGATTGATCTTTCCTTAATCTACAACTTGGCTTACTATCCGAGGTTACAAGACATTTCTATTGCTTTTATGTGGGATACGGTACGTTTCATAGCGAAGAGATTGTTATTCATCCCAGAATATTAAAATACTTTGTTAATCGAAAGAAAGCTGAAAAGAGAGGAGAAAAGGGGGAACATAGCAGAATGATAAGGACCAATTTCGTGTTGCGATCCATCTTAGATGATACCCTGGGCCTGCCAAACTGAGCGAGCAATCTCTTCCAAAAGCGCGGCCCCGAAAATGAAATCACCTTGAAGAGGGCCAGAAGGGGGGTTGATAAACGCGTCTTGAAATTGGATGACCAATGGCGCTCCGGTAACAGTTGTACTACCCCCAGAGCGAGATATCGTAATTGTCTGGGTCTTGGTTGGACGCAGGGGGAACTGGGATAAACTCCGAAGATTATGGGAGTGCTGGACAGCCCCAAAGTTCCAGCACTCCAGCGCAATTTTGGCCTCAACCCGACTGATTGAAATCAAGATCACAAGTTTCACCAAGCCCCTCGATCTGGCAAGCCACCAGGAAGCATCAATACGGAGCCTTGGCACACTCTCCGAAACACCGGTTTCGATAACAATAGAAGGCCACTTTTTGTCCCGCCCTGGAATAGGTACCTCCGGGATAAATGACGCATCGGGCTCTTTGCGATATGGGTCATCCACAAATGTTTGGGCCCCAGCAGTTCTCAGCTTGCCCCTCAGTCCCTGCCTTGAAGCCTCCTCCAGGATGAGGAATGAGAGGGTCCCAGTAGCCCCTTCGTGAGCCCCTGTGGGTATCTTGACAATCAACTTGCGACAAGTAGCGTCATAGAAGATCCTCATGCCGATCTCGCGACGCAAGCCTCCATCCTTGCTTAGTTGCTCAGCAACGTGCGACCCAACATATGAAAAGACGGTATATTCGGATCCATCTTTATTCGCGTCAAGCTTCGCTTCCAGCGCTCTCTTGATTGCCCGTTTGTTGGTGGCGACAAGTTCTTGAGTTCCTTCAGGTAAATCCATCAGGAACTCACCGTCTCCAAACTCTGCCATATTGATGAGAGGAGAGGATCTTGCGGCATGTGGGACTGGGGTCTCCGGGTTCGAACTGATGGCGGGCGTGTTCATGTTTCTTGTTCTATTACGTAACTTTGCGTCAGCCAACCTAGTTTTATAGTTAAAAAGTACGATTTGATGACCCATACTCGGGAAGCGGAGGTTTGAGGATATCAAGTTGGTAAGGTTGTAAGGACTCATGGGATGCTAGTATCACCACAACGTCAAACTTACCGTTGCCCTCTTTAGGCAAATCACTTGGTTATTCAATTCACTGACTTGGAGTATTGAATAATATTGAATTTCTGAAACCCAGAGCATTGCTAGAGTTCGGCTATAGATTCACCAAGACCGTAGGAATGATAGCTCAAAGCTATGAATGGCCCTGTCTGCAATCACCTTATATATATCTGCTGAGTTCGCACCCCATGGTTAACTCATCCTTAACTTCCTTCCATCTCGCAGCCAGTTTACCTAAACCCACAATACGAGTGATTTATTGCAGACGAAGATACCAGTGCTTGCGCTAATAATCATCACGGCAGTTCTAGATGTCCCCTTCAGGACTATCATAGTCTACTTTATGACTTTGGTTCTATATCAGTACTACTTCTAACATCATTGAGGCCTTACTGGAGGTTGAACCTATATATTGATCATTATATTCCCAAACTATTTACCTCAATCGCTACTGTTAAAAGACTCCAGCTTGCATCTCACTAGAATCGCTGCATTTAGAAAGTCTTCGCAGACAGATAGATTGTGTTTCAATATTCATTGTGTTATGATGACCTATCCAATTTTGATAATGCGGGGTATTTAGATACCGTCGCCAACCACATGGTTAGAGGCAGTACTATTGACTATGAATTGGAGTAGAAATATCTGTGGCGTACCGTTTATTAGGTATTGTCAACACTTTGAAATTGCTCGAAGCACGCTCGCAAAATGCTCCATAGAAAGGACTACCGAGTGAAATATTCGAATGGGTTTAGTTCTTGCATGGTCAGATGATCTATTTATAACCCGACGCTTATAAATCCATATGGGTTGCCTAACTGAGGATATAAGCCCAACTACCGAAACATCTTGACATTGACCTGGAAAAGACTTGACTACTTTCTTGCATCGAGACAAGTAACAAAATCATGTCCTCCGAACAACCAAAATTCAAAGCAGTCTTCTTCGATTTCATGGGCACATGTCTCGACTGGCACACCAGTGTTGTCCAGTCTTTGCCCCCGTCAATTCCCAGAGATGAAGGATCGAAGTTGGCACTGGAATGGCGCAGGCAGTACTTTATCGAAAACCAGCAGCGCTTCCAACGGAATCTACACCCCGAAGATATTGACATCACCCTGGCTCGTGTGTTTGAAGCCGTACTCAACAAATCGTACTCGGAGTATACATCCCACTTTGACATCGAAACCAAAGCACAACTCATCAAAGCATGGCACGCTCAACCTGCCTGGCCAGAAGTGCCGATCGCTATACGCAGTATCCGGGAAGATCTCGGTTTGGAAGTCTTCGTGCATGCCAACGGGACAACGCGCCTCCAGCTTGACCTCGTCCGCTCTTCGGGGCTGAATTTTAATATGCTGTTCTCCAGCCAGTTACTGGGACTGTACAAGCCTAATCTGGAGGCGTATCGGAGAGCGTTACAGCTTGTTAAACTTCAGCCGGAAGAAGTAGTCATGGTGGCAGCGCATGCGTATGATTTACGAGCAGCGAAGAAGATCGGCATGAAGACGGTTTATATCCATCGATGGACGGATGATGTCGATGAGAATATGGATGAGGTTGAGAAAGAGTTTGATGTGTTCTTAGAGGGAATGGAGCAACTTCCTGCTACGATTGCTCGGTTGTAAATAGATACTTCCATGCAGGCTGATACCACCCATCCGCATAAATTCTATTTTCGTATATTTTCTTACTAAGGTACTGATAGACTACTTTTCATACCTTGCCCACTATCTGTTCAAAGAAATATAAGTACTCAGCGCGGGCTTTAAATTCTTATTAGTCCTCTAGTATATAGTTTTGACTCGGGCGGATACTCGGACAACTGTACGAGGTGTATGCCGTTCGGGTCCAAGGAGGTTGAAATAGGTTGGACTCTGCCAATAATCACATCACGACCTGCCAAGACTCTAGAGGAGTCCTTTGTAAAATTTACTTGATTGCTAAAGCGGTTGAAAGAAATGAAGCCTCATAGCGGCGGAGCGGTTGGAAGATCAGACGGCTTTCTTTCCAAGGGAATATTATGACTTTGTGCTGCCTGGATTCACATCTTATTATGTAACTGTACTCACATTGCGTCCAGAATTATATTGTAACATGACTGGCTCGAACACTTGTTGTAATTTATTATCGACTGGGAAGTTGTTTATCCCGAAGGTGCAAAGACCCGCTGCGGTCATCTCGCAACAAGACCTCTCTCTGTACATAAAAATTATATTCTCAGGAGCCGGTAAGCATAACTAGATTGGGAGTGCAATATTTCCCCTGGACCATTTAGTACTCATGGAAAGGGATCCGAGACAAGCGAAACCAATTCCAATGCCACTGAGAGTAAGGTGGAGTAATACAGTGCCCAGTCATATAAGCAAAACCCTATCATTACTGTCGATCAAGTTAGGACGGGGAATAGTCACGGCTGCGCTTTATCGTGGTCCTGAACAAAAGTCCCGCGGAAGACAGATGATCAGGACGGGTCTTAGGCAGAAATATTCGTAATTCTGTTTGATACACCCTTGTACCTAGTAGTTGCTACTAATATTCCTTTATCACAGCGTTGCATCTGCTAGCGCACAGCCAAGTGTGCACAAGCATTGGTTTTTTACCATATTGTCTCCGTCGAACGTTCTCCTTTCTGATATATCACAAGCGATCAAGCATGCACGAAGAAACATGTCCGCTGCTAGGCAGCGCTCCACGAAGATACACTATACTCTGTACTCCATACGCGACTCCGCCATAAGAACACCACACAAATTCCCCCAAACCTCGATATAGGGAAATTTAGGCCTCGCCAAAACCCGGGGGCGCTACCCAACGGTACCCTTGTATTGACAAACACACCACACACGGAAAATATAGTTGCAGCTTATTTAGAAATTCCAGATGACTATATTTATCCGTACTAATTCGGATAAGTCCGCTGATTTGGCCTATCTAACTAACTACCAGCATCTTTCAAGTAGTTCACTAAGCCCTATAGACATATAGAGGCCTCATTAGCCTACAAATTAAATTACTCTGTCTAATTCAGTGACCAGTCACAGCTAGTATCACAGGATTCCGGGGTGGAAAGCTCCGGAAAGCTCCGACCGCGTCAAGAACAGCGGCCTAGCGGCCCGGTGGCAGCCAACCCGGGGTTAGGGTAGGTCAAGCTCACTAGCGTGAGGCATTGGAGCTAAAGACCCGACGGGGTGTGATACCCGTACTCCGTAGGAGTGACGGACCCCGGCCGTAGTGTATAATTGCCACTGGTTGGGGTTACAAAGTACTATCGTACACCAATCACCAATAAGTAATGTACATCCTATTGTCCATGGACAGGGGTGTCATGTAACCTTTGGATGTAACTTTGGAAGAAAAGTCATTATCTCTAAGTGCAGTGAAGCAAAATGAGGAGATAAAGAAGGCCCAGACGCTGATAAGTGGGCTGGGAGCGCGAAATCGGCGCTACTGAGGCCGCGACTGATAAGGCCCCTGTACCGTGCCATGGCATGAAACATTCTGTAACTACTCCGTATCAAGGTTTGGACTGGAGAAGTGGATATATGGCCAAAAGCCCGTTTCGTGTGACACATCAATACTGACTGACCTGTTGGCGCTTCACAACCTCACAGCCTCAGAGGACAGGCAAACCCATTCTCCATTCCTGTGGCTCTTAATGCTATTTAATAGTACATATGTACATACATCGAAAGGGGTGATCGATAGGCCACCGAATTCTCCGACCGGGGGCAATAATGTCCTCCCCATCTACGATAAACCCATGTGGCGACGACTCATTTGGCCCTTTCGTTACCACGTTCTGTCGCGGAGGCTTTGACTTCACCCTCCTTTTCGAAGCAAGCATTTTGACGATCGTTCCGGCCGCCTGTTTCCTATTGTTGGCGCCATTTCGGTTACTTCAACTGTCCAGAGAGTCACCCAAAGTAGTTTCATCTGCAATACGTGTGGTGACATGCGTACGTATTTCAATTCCTTCCCCGATCTCCATCCGATAAAACAAGATTTTGAGAGAGGTTTCATGCAGGTTCTTGCTGTATCTCTGCTCGTAGTTCAGATCACCCTGGTTGCCCTTGGCGCTAGACAGCCTACTATCCGGAGACGCGAGTCACTTGCTGGCGCCATCCTTGAGCTTGTAGCAGGGCTTGCCGTTGTCATTATCACTGATCTTGAGCACATCCGTTCCATTCGACCTTCATTCCTTGTCTCTGCCTACTTGTTTGCCACGATACTTTGTGACCTGGTACGAGTGCGTAATGCTTGGCTATTATCAGACAGTCAAGCCTACGCAGGCTGCCTTTCTTTGTCTCTCACTATCAAATTACTCCTCTTAATCCTGGAGAATGTTGAGAAGCGAAAATGGTTGAAGCCTAGTCAGAAGATGAGGTCTAGTGAGAGCCTTAGCGGACTATTCAGCCGCGGCCTCTTCGCTTGGTTGAACGGCCTGTTGTGGAAAGGATACTCCATGCTGCTGTCCGAGAATTCATTGCCTAGAATCCATGAAAAGCTCGCGTCGCGCGACTTATCTGCCCAATTTGCGGAATCATGGACCTCGTCTAATCAGAGCCGCCAAAATGCACTACTTCTGACTGTAATCAGCTGTCTACGATGGGAGATACTGACGATCGCTTTCCCTCGAATCTGTGTTGTGGGGTTTAGTATCGCCCAGCCGTTCCTGGTGGGTAAGACTGTCACCATCCTAGAGCAGAATGATTCATTCTCGCTAGATAAGGGTTACAGCTTGATCGGAGCCACCGCTATTGTATTTATCGGAGTTGCTGTAAGCTACATATCTCCGGATTTTCATTACTAGCTTCATTCTGTCGGCAAACACCGTACTGACCTTTATTATATAGGTGTGTACAGCCTGTTACCAGCATTTGGGGTATCGTGTTACAACGATGCTCCGTGGTGGTCTTATGGCGATTGTCTTTCAGCACCTGATGAATCTACCGTCAGGTAGCGTTGACGAGTCTAGTGCTATTTCCCTCATGGGCACTGATATAGAGATGCTTGCCGAATACTTCCAGTCAACAGTTTGTGAGATTTGGGCCAATATCATACAGCTGGGACTAGCCACTTGGCTTCTTCAAACCCAGGTAGGCGCTGTTTGTATCGCACCCATTGTGGTCGTAATAAGTAAGTCTACTTATCGACGCAGCTCACATATTCATTACCTGACCATTCCCGCTTAGTCTTCACCGTCGCATCGCTCGGCATGGGAAATACCGTGTCTGCACGGCAGCAATCCTGGCTCCAGGCTACTGAGAAACGCATCAACTTCACCACTGGTATCCTCGGGTCTATCCAAAACATCAAGTTCCTTGGATTGACCGAAATAATGGGGGCTATGATTAACGCCTTGCGTGTTGACGAGCTCAGAGTCTCCAAAAGATTCCGTCGAATCCAGACCGTTCGTGTCTGCATGGGTGCGTTCTTTCTTAACCTTCGCTTATGTATATGTATCTTAATAGATCACGATTGAGCTGATACAGAGCGTTAGTCAACCTTCCCACTATTGTTGGGCAGCTCGCAACCTTCGCTGGCTACGCCATAGTAGCTATGGTGCAAGGCTCTGGGGGTCTAAAGGTCTCGCAAGCCATCACGTCTCTCTCACTGGTCAATCTTCTGGTTACTCCGCTCTCTAATCTCTTGCTGGCGATTCCGGATACATTCGCGTCAATAGGCTGTCTCACCCGAATACAGGACTTCCTCAGGAAGCCAGGTCGCATTGGTAAGTCGTCCAGCCATTACTATCGTCTGACAGGCTCTCGAGATATATCCTCAACCAAGTAACTTATTCAATACTACGAACAGAAAGGAGACAAATAGCCCAGATAGCAGGCAGACCTCCCCTTCTATCCCCATCTTCGTCTACTATCGAGCTACCCACCCTTGAACAGCATGTGGCCAGTCCTGTTCTAGAAAAGCAACCTGACATCGTTCTGTCCCTCAACAATGTCCACTTTGGATGGAAAGACTCTCTACCCGATAAACCTCGCCTCTCGCTTACTTTGAGATCCTCTCCTAATGGTAACCTTGTTATGATTGTCGGTCCAGTAGGTAGTGGTAAGTCCACCTTCCTTAGAGGACTTGCTGGTGAAACACCCGTGCTGGAGGGGGAACTCTTTATGAAGTACCCGGATCTGGCCTTTTGTGAGCAAGCCTCATGGTTGACAAATACATCAATCCGAGAAAGCATTATTGGAGAAAACCTATCATTTTTGTTCGATTCTGAGTGGTATCACACCGTGGTCAGAGCATGTGGACTGGAGCCAGATCTCAAGAGATTGCCGGCCGGCGATCAAACACTTGTAGGCAGCAAGGGTGCTAAACTAAGCGGTGGGCAGAAGCAAAGAATAGTGAGTCGCATATTTATGTGTTATCCAGCTATGAGTGGAACACTTACAGCTTGATTTCTACCGTAGGCTATAGCGCGAGCCGTTTATGCGCGAAAGCGTATTGCTTGCTTCGACGATGTCCTCAGTGGTCTAGACAATGGAACAGCTCATCTGGTATTCAACAATGTTTTCGGTCCGGCTGGATTACTACGCCGGCTGGGCTGCACTGCGTTCTTGGCTACCCACAGCGGTATGTATTCATTCCCTACTTCCTTAAACATTTAAGTTGATACAACCTAGAATTCACACTGATCCTCCTCATCTAGGCCACCACTTACCACATGCGGACTTTATCATCGTTTTGGGGAACAATGGCAAGGTCCTGGAACAAGGCAGTTATGCCCAGCTCCGAAGCCACGCTGGAGGCTATATTCACACACTAGGGATGCAATCAATACAGACGGATAGGTTAGCCGAAACGCTTGACATTAGTGAGAAGGATCACCAGTCGCAAAACACTGCAACAGGCTCTCTGAGTGCTCCTTCTGCTACTCATGTTACTCGACAGGCAAATGATCTAGCTGTGTATAAGTATTACTTCTCGAGTTTGGGCGGGCTGCGCGTCTCCATGCTACTGCTTTTCCTGATCGTCAATGCTGGAATTGATGGGTTCCGCTGTACGTCCCAACCCTCTCTTGAATCTTCAATTATTGTATTATGTGACTTACTGTTTTATAGACGTCTGGGTGGACATATGGTCCTCGAGTCGTGACGGCGCCTCAAATTCACGCTTAGGCTACCGGCTTGGACTGTATGCAGCATTGGCTGTCATTGAAGCCAGCGCCCTTATCTTTGCTGTATTGTAGGTTTCGCCATCCTCTCTTGCTACACACCGTGCGCTAACTTCACTGGCATTTGACAGCTGGACATGGGTGGTCATTGTCCCTGCTGCGTCTAAGAACTTGCACTCTATAGTGCTCCGGGCTTGTATGAAGTTTGTGTTTGCCCTTTTTCACATAGCTAGAAGAGCACGCCGTTAACTAAAGTGCTCTAGTGCACCTTTGTCCTTCTTGTCTAACACCGAGACTGGTGTTCTTGTAACACGCTTCAGCCAAGATATGAGACTGGTCGACATGATCCTGCCTCGTGGCTTTATATCTACAGGGTTCCGTACGTACAGGGGGCATACGCAATATGAAATCAACTCCATGCTGACTTGCCCGGCGTCTAGTGCTTTTCGGCGCTCTTGCTCAAGGTGCCGTCGTTATAGCTTCACTTCCCTACATGGCAGCGGCACTACCGGTTCTCATTGGGGTGCTTGTCCTTGTCCAGCGGTTCTACCTGCGCACATCTCGCCAACTGCGATTATTGGAGTGAGCGTCAACCCGTACCCATGTTACATCACCATCGGCTGTGAACTGGTCAATCTAACTCAATCCACTCCAGAATTGAGCTTAAGAGCCCTCTATATACCCACTTTATCGAATCACTCGCCGGAGTGGTTACTATCCGCGCCTTCTCGTGGACTCACGCCTCTGTATCCCGAATGCTGTCCATGCTTGACACAGCCCAGAAGCCCTTCTATCTCTTACTGAGCATCCAACGCTGGCTCAGCTTGGTACTCAATCTAATCGTAGCCGCTCTGACAGTGCTCCTGGTTGGAGCAGGCTTGGCCCTCCGCAGACATGTCGACCCTGGTCTACTGGGCGTCGCCCTAGTACTGATGGTTGATCTAGGCCAGACTCTGTCAGAGCTGATTCAAAACTGGACACTGCTTGAGACGTCCCTGGGGGCGATTGCGCGGATCAAAGACTTCGCCGAAAATACGCCCAGTGAGGACAGAGGACTGGATACTCAGACTGCAGAACCACGTCCGGAATGGCCGCCTCATGGGGAGATCATGTTTGTCGATGCCAGTATCGCATATGATGCCACGGAGGGGGCTAAGCCCGTACTAGATGGCATTAATCTTCACATACGTGCCGGCGAAAAGGTTGGACTGTGTGGTAAATCTGGAAGGTAAGTCACTGCCACACATATATGTACTGGTCGCGATCTAGGGGGAGGTCTCTTTCCAACAGCGACAAGGCTAACCAGCACCTGCACTGTTAGTGGAAAAAGCTCCCTTGCATTATCCCTCCTCCGCCTCAACGAGATAGTGTCAGGACAGATCCTCATCGATGGACAAGATATCTCCGCCATGTCACGATCCACGATCCGACAGCGCATCAGCTGTCTCAGTCAAGAGCCATTTCTGTTCCCAGGCACTATCCGGCAGAATGTCGACCCACTGAATATACTTGAGAGCCAGGACATTATCAATGCGCTGCGGTGTGTTGGCGTCTGGAATGCTCTCGTTGCCCACCATGGTGGCAATGATGAGAGGATGCTAGATAGCAAATTCAACGAGGAGATCTTATCCAATGGGCAGAAGCAGTTGTTTTGTCTAGCGCGGGCGCTGTTGAAGAAGAGTAAAATCCTACTGCTTGATGAGCCAACTAGCAGGTATGTTCATGGCCTCTATTAACATAGTCTGGTTTTCTAACTAGAGTCTCGCCGTAGTCTGGACAGCAAAACCGATGCCAGAGTACAAAAGGTCATACGAGAGTCATTCGCAGACTGTACCGTGATTATGGTGGCCCACCGGATTCATACCTTGTTGGACTTCGACCGGGTCGCTGTCCTAGATAGTGGTCGAATTATCGAAACAGGCCATCCGCGCGAGTTGCTGGATAAGCCGGATGGAGCGTTTGCGAAGCTGTTAGAACTGGAGGCGTGACACATGTTTTTACATGGTCGATCCTGTGGCATGTGTTGGTGGTTGACGACTTTGTGATTAGAATCGCCGTCACACTGGATGACCGCGACTTATTTTAGCGTAAGCGATATGGCCGATATGCAAATACGACTACTGATATATGAGGTGGATTAACCAGTTTTGCTGGTAAGATGCAACGCAGTATCTACTATGCCGGATAGATAGGTAACGATACGCAGCGAAAAGAGCAACGTTATTTTATTAACTGGATATTCAAACGAATACTAAGGAAATAATTCTTATCTCCTTTCTTTTGGCCCCATCACCTCTTTGAATAACCGGGAAGCGTCCTTCGCCTGGTGAGATTGCGAAAAGACAAATGGGCTGATTGCCCAGGTAATCTCCCTAGCAGACTGGTTCAAGACTGAATGGCGAACCAGGTACGATGTATGAAGAGCCGGGGTATTCGGGGGATCCGTGCGGCCTGCTGGCTACAGGCCGATTCTATATTGGCTCCGTAACACCAACTGGGAGATTATGTGGCAACCAGGAGCAAAGCGTTCATGTATGGTTCAGTTAACTGAGTG
Source organism: Aspergillus pseudonomiae (assembly GCF_009193645.1). Classification (NCBI taxonomy): domain Eukaryota; kingdom Fungi; phylum Ascomycota; class Eurotiomycetes; order Eurotiales; family Aspergillaceae; genus Aspergillus; species Aspergillus pseudonomiae. The sequence continues at coordinate 191,080 of NW_022476003.1, forward strand.
GAGTAAATGAGGGATAAAGCATATCTCCTTTTAGGATATGTTATGTACTGCAGAGCTTTCAGAGTGGTAAAGCCCTTCAACAATCGCGCACACCGCGGTTCATACGTCCAGTGGGTCTTGGAAGGTAGTAATACCGTACTGCTGCCCGGATGGCAGGGACATCGAAGCATTGACTGGGTAATTATTTGACAAAAGACTCCTTCTAGTGCAGACAGTAGATAAAAGATACTGTTCCCTTTCACCGATGATGTGTGCTACATATCATTAAGACTTAGGGTAGACTAGTACATACTAGACAAGAAAATCGATTTGCGAGCTGCAATACCTCCCAAATACATAGGTAGATTAAAGCGACATGAAGAGCGGAGCGTAGAATATGAATGACGTCTACCCGCCTGACAGCACGGAAGAGTTACACATGGCCCTAGTGATGATGCGATCTAGTTTAAAAATAGGTTGCTGCCTCAAGACCACAGGAGACAAAGGATTCTGCATCTCGAAGATTGATTGAGTCTTGGCCCATATCAGAAATCTTTTGTTGGATGGGTTGTTGTTGTACATAGAATCTGGTAGGTCTGATGAGTGTCCTATTAGAGGACTGAGAAATTGAATACAAGAGTACATCACGCACTGCGCTTGGAGATGCTGGTTGGAATGATAGTTGCCATCACCTATGTATCCATAAATTAGAAAGTTTGGTATATGCTTTGCCTCTTGGCTATCTCAGTCCAATGGCGAAGGACTTCTATGGACCAAAAATAGAAGCCAATGCGGAGATTGTAATGACTGATCATCCATAACAGCTTCTTTGTCTATGCAATTAAGACCCAATATACATCCTAGTACTACCTGACTACCAAGAAACTACCTAGCCTTTGCCTAGAAATACCAAGACTGGGATTAGAGTTTCCGCCAGCGAGACGTTTGGACGACGACGACGATTGGCGCGCCGATATATGCACTGCCACCTTCCTGGTCCCAATGTACCACTTGCACAGGGAAATGCAAAGCAATTTCCCATTTCCACATTCTCCCACGGTCTAGGCAACAGAGCAGAAGCGTGATAATGACATGACATACTCTATCCTGCACAATACGGGCTCTTGGCTCTTAGCCATTCCCCGTAGTACCACAGCATCAACGGCGCCACAACGCCAAGCGCCAGACTGACGAATGCGAGCAGACTGTTTCCCCATCCCAGACCCAAGGCACGGTACAGACTCTCCGCAAATAATGGAAATGCAAACCCAGCCAATGTTCGTACGAATGCCGCGGCGCCAGTAGCACTGGCTGCATAGCGGCTATAGGCGTCGACAACATAAGTCTGAGCACACTGGAAGGAGATGATCAGCCCGATCGCAAAGATTGCGGCACCAATGTTGGGTATGATCCAGTGCATGTGATATTCAGCGCTCCATCCATAGATGAATAGTCCGATAGGGACGAGTAGCCCTCCTGGGAGCATCAGCGGAATGCGGAATTCGGGCCGTCCTGGATGGTCATAACGTCTCTGCAGGTGCACATATATCTTCAAGTTCTGCGGTTAGCATGCTTTGTATGGAGGTCAGCCACCGTCACTCTCGAATGAAATACTTACTGTGTCAAGAACGCGACCACAGAATTGAAGCCCGATTACAAAGCCTACGCCAAGCGAGATGTAGTTCAAGCTGGCAATGTCCTTTGCTTGGCTATATACTCCCTCCCAGACTAGAGGGAACGATGCTAGGCTGTTGCGTATGAGTAATGGAAACTTGGGGATCACAGAAGTTGGAGATATTCTCACACAAGATACATCAGCCCATACTGGTAGCCTCTGTATAGGGACAGGGCTTGGATAGCAGGCTGAGTAAAAAGCATCCGGAACGGGCGAATCAGGTTCTTCCGAAGCACTTGGCCAAAGGTCCGATCGGGCCTATCATACTCGGTGTGGAGCTGGTGGTTACCTGTCAATTCCTGCAGCTTTCTTTTTCTAGTTGCAAGAATCTTGGGGGCATAGGTTTCGCGCAGAAACAGGAACGCTAATAGCTGCACCAGAGCATCGGCCATGGACACAACCCAGAAGATCCATCGCCACGACAGATACTTCGTCAAGTACCCACCCGCTGCATCCAAGGCTCGTATTAGGTCTTGGGCTTCTTTGTATCGTGGGGCATTACGGAGTTCTCCTCTCGGCACTTACCAATAGGGCCAATCGCGGGCCCGATAAACGGCATCAAGCTATAAAGTGCCGTAGCTGCTCCGCGCTCCTCTTTGCGCCAACAGTCGCTGAGGACTCCGCCACCAATCTAGACAGAAATTAGCGAATCCGCCGTGAAGATGTTAATCTGTATACATACCGCTTGCGGGGCACTGCCACCGAATCCACTGAGGAACCGAAAAGCGAGCATCTGGTTCCCAGAGGTAGCAAACCCACATACGGTGTTGAACACTAAATAAAACATGTTTGCGGATTGCAGTACGACAACACGTCCGTACATCTCAGACAGTGGTGCGATTATAAACGGCCCCAGTGCATACGCGAGTAAGAAGATCGACATGAGGAGATATTGCTTGATATCCGACTGGATTTGAAATTCATCCGCCATGGTGGATAAAGCAGGTGCTACCATGGTGGAGGACACGGGTGAGATGAAGGTAAAACAGGATACTAAGAGTGTTGAGATCCATTTCCTCGGACGACTCCAGTTGAGAGGGTTTGATGGATCGTCTGGGCCGGACCATGTCACCTATTCTATATCAGCACCTCGCATAGGCCAGGGCTAAGAATAGAGTTGAGAGGAGACATACCAATGAATCCTGATCCGCAAACAAAAGACGGCTCTGTTGGCTATCATGAGAGCCTGAATTCGGTTCACCGCTGCTTTTGCCGCGGTCTTGGTCCGATTCAAAATCGACCTGTGTACCATTTGACGGTGTACCGTGCCTCTGGTACAAGCCAGAACTCAGACGAACTGCGGGCACGGGAATGTCATATCGAGAGTCGTATTCCGTGTAGCATTGAACTGAAGGTAGGGGAATCATTCGATCCTCCTCGTCACGACTTTGTCTCGGGACAAAATGTGACATGGTGTGAGCAATGTCTGGGTAAAGCGAGCGACAATAGAAGTAGGGATATAAGGAAAAGAAAGTGTACGCGGGGTGTCTTTTATGTGGTGCTATTGGACCTTCAGTGCAGTTTTATGTTCATCTTCAAGTCTTGCTGCCATCCGAGTTGGTCAACCTGCGCCCACTCCGCAGAGACTCTACATACCCAATATTCTATTTTTGATCCTGTATCAAGCGCATTTCAAATCTGGTACAATCTACTAAGGCTGTGCAGAAGAGTAGACATTGTCAAATTTAGTGACGTTCGAATTTTGTTTGGCCAAGGAGAAAGGCAGCAGTTTAACGGCATGGAGTAGTGGCTTTGCTGTGTGAGCAAGCTTCAAGTAGAATCGGGAAATTGTCCTCGTGGATCCGTAGAATCCGATCTTGCCTCGTAGCCCAGTCCCCCAAGCGTGCCCTTAGACGTCATTCTTGGAGATATTCTGCGGTCGACCACAGCATTGCTCAGGGCTTTCCCCGCCAAGCTGGTCTACCACGGCACGCGGGATCTGTATATGCCTTATGTCCAGGCAACCATATTAAACAATTTTAGAAACCATGCCTGGTTGTCACCTCAGTGGCTTCTGTCTCAGGCTCAAAGGCGTGGTTTGTGGCCGTGCCTCATCAGTTAGACGATATCGACGGCATGCTAGTGGTGACCATGCCCTGTCAGAGAATAACAGAGATGGCCTAAAGAGACAGGAGGACATTAACACATGACTCTTTGTGGTTTCACCCCGCTGTAGCTTCCTGGATTTCGATCTTGTATATAATGGCGCTGCGGCCTCAATGGCATCTCTGTTTCTGTCAAGAAGTATCGACAACACTCGTTCATAATCATACTTTCGTTCATCATCAGAAGAGCTTCACCGATAACATTCGTTTCTCTCTATTGACTTTTTATTTTGACTGTCCACAATGAACATATTGGTCTGTCCGTCTGGCTTCAAGGGGAGTATTGACCCTCAGACCGCGGCCAACTGCATCGAGGCGGGCATCATGCGCGCTCTGCCGTCTGCCAAGATACGCAAAGTACCACTCGCAGATGGCGGCGAGGGGTTTACACACGCCCTAGTTGCTGCTACAGATGGCCAAATGCGTGAGGCCATCGTCACTGGTCCTGTTGGTGCCCCGATATCCTCGTTCTATGGGGTCATTGCACAAGGCCAGTGCAAGACCGCGGTTATCGAGATTGCCGCTGCAGCTGGGCTGAGCCTAGTGCCTTACGACTGCCGAAACCCAAGCGTTACAACCACATTCGGGGTAGGGGAGCTGATTGCCTCCGCGCTGGATGAAGGAGTACAGCGTATCATTGTGGGCTGTGGAGACTCTGGCACCAGTGACGGTGGGGCCGGGATGCTCCAGGCCCTTGGGGCACGATTGATCAATCGTGAAGGTACTGAGATCCCTTGGGCTGCAGGGGGCCAGTCCTTGATTCCACTGGAGAGCATCGATCTTTCCGGATTGCATCCCCGTCTGAAAGAAGTCGAGATCGAGGTTGCTTGTAACTGGAAGAACGTCCTTTGCGGGCCGAACGGAGTGGCGTGTACATATGGTCCGCAGAAAGGCGCATCTCCCAAACAGACGAAGCTGTTGCAAGCTGCGTTGGATATTTACGCTTCTGTTTGTAAGCGCATTTTAGGCCATGATGTATCTGAGATGCCAGGAAGTGGAGCGTCCGGCGGGTTAGGTACTGGCTTGCTGCTCTTAGGCGCGATGCTTCGTCCACGATACGAGGCCATCATGGAGTATTTCAATCTTGACGGATTGTTTGAAGATTGCGATCTGGTATTTACTGCTGAAGGGGGTATTGATTACCAGACTCCGAGGGGAAAGATCCCAGCGGAGGTTGCGATACGCGCAAAGAATCGTCAGATCCCGGTTATTGTGCTGGCAGGTACAATCGGAGACGAGGCAGAGGTGAATTACGACGTTGGAATCAATGCGTATGCCTCAATCCTCCAGCGCCCATCCACCCTGGATGAGGCTATTGCGGAGGCTGAACGACTTTTGACGGAGAGTGCAGAGGGGGTAATGCGTATGGTGGTCATTGGCCGTAAGCTGGCCAGATGGTGAGAATGAGAGGAAATCGGACGGATGATTTACGGCATGTTTATACCTGAGCTAGAGTTGAGATCATTAATTATAGGATGTTGAAACTAGAACTACAGCACACAATCGTAGCTATATTTGTTATGGAAGTTCTATTTTTATCAATCGTAATTTGCTAGGACCTCGATATGATGATCCATCACCCCAGATTGGGAGATTATCACGACGATTTCCTGGTGGTGTAGCACGTCGTCGTAACGTATATGAAGATCACTAGCCTTGGCGCTGGATATATAGCGATCTTTTTCCAGCAGAGCATAGGGTACGGGGCAAGCTTCCAGTGGATTCGTAAGCTCGCTCGTTGAAATCTTAAGCATAACCCAGTCCTTGCGTGGTACTCTGCGTAATTCCTTTAAATTTAGAAATTTGAATTGACTCCTTGACAAGTTCCCCCACTTGTTGGACGATTGAGAGTTCAGGAGTAAACAAGCATGAGGCAGTGAGAGGCATGTATACGTTTGCATATCTATTTCTGTTTCCTTCATCCCCCACATGCCCCCATGGAACAGTGCCACTACTCCACAAGAAGCAGGTACGCTTGTTCCATTCCCTGAAGATAACACACCCTTCATCCCAGGAAGATTAACATCACCGACTGTGTCATCAGGAGTGCTCAATCTCAAATGCGAGCATCTCTTCTCCAATCTTCCAGACGGCGTAGCTGGGTGCTGAACCGGTGCAAATACTTATGCTCTGGGATATTTTCAGTGGTCATATGAAACATGCTCAAGCTCTTTTGCAACATTCTCCGATAACCCTTGTTATGTGTTTCTGTATTGAATGGTAAGGTCTGTCCTATGACTCAGGGTGTCTTACATTACTTGGATCCTCACGTACGGGTGCACCGTTGACGACACGTAGATATATCTATCTCCATAAGCCTATAAAGGATCCTTCCAGAGTATCATGTTGATCATCCTCGTAGGAGAATCCGATGACCCCCCAATCTAACTTTATTGACCTGGAGTGTATCCGTGATATGATTTTGAGCAATGAACTTACCTTCTCGCAGATTGCTAACACAGCTGGCTGCCATTCAAGCACTATCGCTAGCTATGTCACCAATATGACTCCCAAATAAGTGGGGATATCCCCGGAGACTCTCACCCATTATGGTTAAAGCTCCCTGTGATCGCCTCTGCGAGAAGCCCCATTTATACCTTAACAAGATGGTAATTCTCCTATAGGACAGGCTTCAGCTTCAAGTAACCATATACAGCATTAGTCGTACTATCCAGTGTGAAGGGTGGTCAAAAAGGGCGACCAAGTATAGAACAAGACAGAGAAATGTAGATCTACGTGAGACTTACTCTTTCTTGCGATCTTTCGCGAAAATGCCTTCATTAGTCAGTACATGATAATTAATTTTCGCTCCACTGCGAAGCGTTTTTTATGGATATTTTGTTGAGCAGTGGTGATAATGGTAGAGCTACTGTATTCTGTCATGAACGAATCAGTATATTGTCCACTATCCCGGGCAGTAGTGGCAGCAGTAGTAGTATTCGTACGCTAACCCTCGCTCTTGAGGTGTTTACAATTTACGCTGTAATCTATACTAGGCTTGGTACGTATTTAGATTTTGTAGATTCGTCTAGTCTTCTTCAGGGCCCATAATTGGGCCTAAACCTATGAGGAGTCTATATAGATTGGTTCAGTATACCACAACACGAAGACTAGGGAGAATAGGGGGCTGGATGCAGCTTTCCCTCTGTTTTATTCGGAATCCACAGGGAAGCACAGCCCCGTGTCCGTTCTCCGGGCCTATGAAATACGGATGTATAATGTTTATAACGATCGTTTCACTGCAGGATCTATCTGAATAAGTCCTTGATCCATGTCTCTCTAATAGGGCCTTTTAGCTAAAGAAAATTTTCACCGCCATTCCATGCTACCAGAGTAGTGAAAGGAACGTCAGCTAACTTGAGCCACATATCGCCTGCATTCTCACCGGCGTAAGATTTATCACCGTAGTCCTCATCCCCATCGTCATCCCTGTTGTCATGCCCGTTGCCATCGCCGTCGTCATCATCGAACCAGTTTTCTTGACCTTGTTTTTCTGCGGTGCTCACTTTGATCATTTTTGGTGGGAAAAGGATTGCAGTGACGCCATTGCTCCCCAATGCTCCCAGGTTTTATATACTATTACAATGAAATTATACTTGTCAGCCCCAGCACAGCACACATCTATAAGGTGAAAAAAACACTGACCTGCATCTCGTGATAAACATGTCGCATATTCCCGTCTGCGATGGCATGGTAACGAACTTGCGAAGGGTTTGCGTCTCGCATGGTTACGACGTAATCACGCGCTGCTCTAAAAAGCTAATACAAGTGAGCAACTAGAGGGGCCTTTTAGCGGATGAATCTGGTTCATGAACGTTACCTCAAGATGGGCTTCCCTGATACTATCAACCTCTTCAGCGGACCACTGGGCTATCATTTCGCGCTTTATACGCGAATAAAGAGGCTTCACTTTCCCAAATCCCGGAACTATAGAATCCTCTATCTTGATAAATTTGTTCAAGTGCAGCGTCCTTGTCGCCTTCTGTTTGTACCTCTAAGTTAACTGGCTCCAATGCGGTTTCTGCCTTTGTATATTTTCAGGAACAGAGGGCTCAGAACATACCATCCAGATCTTCAAGATGCGGCTTGGACTCCTTGAATGCCTCCGTAGCCAGACGCGTGACCTTCAAGGCCGCTTCGAGTGCCTTTGACATGTTGAATTGTGGAAGAAAGGTTGCCGTGACACGAATCATTCTGTGGTGAAGGCTCCGGCAGAGAAACAGAGCGAGATGGAACGGAGGGAGGGGCAGGGCACAAGCTTTATTAATAGAGAAGACAAACCTTTTAGGTTAACTAACGAAAGCAGTGAGTGCTGTGCTAAACTTTCAAATCTACTTCCGCCCCCGGGCAATCTGGCTGGTCCACAGGCTATCGTGTCGATCTCTGTGGAGCAGTTCGCTTAAAGATCGTGGGGAGAATCTCGATGCTAGAATATAACTAGTGGGCTAAGCGTGGTCCTACCATAACATGATCACGTCGAGGGGCATATATTTATGCAGTTCCTTCCACACGATGGCCTTGCAGGTCACATCCTGAATGACCCCGTTAGACTTTACTGAAATCCTGAGCCCTCTCAGAGCTAACACGCCGCCTCAAGAGAAGTTGAGATCCTCCACACTGGTCGGGGACCACTATTTCGCTGGCAGCATAATATGGTTTCAGCCCTGGTGGGGCAAAGCTTTGCTCGGCGGGGTGCTTTTTCAGCTCTTCAATATATCAGCCAAAAGTTAAAATAATTTATATACGTACCTCGGCTGGGCTGTTAAAGCCTAACCATACCGTGCTATGACTGCCATTCCAATCGGCAGCAAGATAAAATACCTAAAGTCGCCAGACTCGCCACAAAGATGACATGGCAGAGAATAAAGGTCCAGGCGCTCTTGGCTCCCACAGTAGGCGTACTTAAACAGCGGGCATTGAGCGTAGTAGATTAAGAATTGGAATAAAGTTTTAATTCATTAACAACCCCTTGTAAATTTCAGTGGCATAATCTATTAAAGTCTATCGGGAATAGGTCTCTTTTGGCGACGGATACTATATTTGGTCTTCTTCAGGGCCCATTCATGGGCCCTAGCTAGTAAGCCTAAGTTCAATCTTTAGGCTTATAATAGGCCCTTGCGGCACAACCCCATCATGGTGTCCTGACCGTCCTACGCCCACCTCCAAAGCATCAAGCACAAATCGTCGATTCGTGTGTCCGAGCTGTCGAGATAAGTAGCGAAAGTGGGAATGGCATTGAGTTATTCTAGTTAGTCTTTTATAGTCTATAAAGGCTGAAGCTTAAAAAAGGCTTCTTTAACAGACATCTTTCTTTAACCTGATACCATATTAATAGAGGTGCTAGGTAGAACCTAGAAATCTTAGTCCATTAATGATGATTATCGCAACCCCTGGAACAGCATTTTTCCGCATTAATCTGGCTCCTTCGTGGAGCCAGTTGTGGCTTGATTATTCTTGGCGACTTTGGCTATATTAAACCACGATCCCTTGATGTTTCCACACTCTATTCTTCTTTGTGTTTGTTAATCTTTGAGTATTGGTTTTCTAGTAAGAGTATTTCCCAAAATCTGCCACTTGATCAGCAATATGATCCGCTCCCTCACCACTCAGGAAGCTCGCGATACAAAGGTAGGCTTAAATAACCTTTACTGTGGTTGGCAACTTCTAAAGGGGGTTTTTTCGGACAGCCGCGACACGGCCCCATCGACGCCGAACCCGCCCGAATTGACACAGAGCCTTATCAATCTCCTGATGGCCAGTCTAGCATTCGTCAGTTTCCATTTGCCCATGATCCCTATATCGGCCTCCCCGTATTAGGGGTGGGCATGACTGGGATTGTTTACGAGTCGGGACAAGACCGTGTTGTTAAGAAAGCTAGGCAATTGCAGCTTCCAGACGCTGGTGATGCCGAATACATGAACAAGATCAACCAACAAACCCTAGAGAATGAGATCGAAGTCCTTGAACGCCTTGGCAGCTGCGAAGGAATTATCCCCTACTTCAAAATATCCCAGTATGGAATTGAGCTAGCCCGTGCGCAGGAGGATCTGGAGTCCTACCTAGAAACCCATCCAGAATGCGAGGACACTTTGAAGGTTGAGTGGATATTAAGTCTTATCCAGACTTTCTCATATATCCACTCTTGCAAGGTATTTGTGGATGATATCGCTCTTCGGAATATTTTAATTATAGACAATCAGCTTAAAGTTGCAGACTTTGGCCAGTCAATCTTATTACCACTTGATGCCGATATTACTTGCACGGACGAAGATGGTTTAAATGTTCAGATTGAGATACTACACATCGGTTGGATTTTCTACTCTAGTATTTCCTGGAAGGTTCATAAGTACTATTTCTTTGATGCCGAGAACCCTGACCTTTGTTGGCCGGCTTCATTCCCAAATGTTGATGATATTCTCTGTGGCAGGATAATCAAGAAGTGTTGGCACGGTGGATACAGAAGCATGGATCATCTCCAACATGAGGCACTCGAGTTACTCGTTAGTCACTAATTCAAAGCAGAACTTTCTACCCCATGCAAGATAAGGGCCCGAATTGTAGAAAAGCGGCTGAGAAATACAGGCTCCTCGTAAAAGATAAGTAGACCCTGCTCTTTCATGGCATTTCTTCGCTGCAGGCTGGACGGACCCAGATAGCGAGACAAGGCCATCTATCGAGATATGTGGCTACGCCATATGCTACATCCAAGGCTAGGCAGGGTAAGTATTACAACTAACGAACACTGTGACAACCTCGATAGATACCTACAGATACTAATTTGCCATGGGCCATATTTATTGCAAAACCTTTTGCAACACCCGTGGACCACCTGTGTATGTCGAGATTCAAAGACTAATTAGGAGCACTATATTCTCCACTCCCCCAGCATCGGTGAAAGTAGTCGCTTGGCATGGGGTCTATTTGCCGTTACAGAACTACAGTGTCAAGAATAAATCTAAGCAATGTCACTCCATCATTCTACCTAATACGGTACATGAGTGAAAAACCAACTTGAGCGTGATACTTATGCCCCAAGTAGATAGCACCTGCAACCTCTCTGTAACAACGCCCTTGAACATCCCAAGGAACAATCCAAGCTCAACATTCTCATCCGCGGCAGTTGCAGCCAAGGTACTTGTTCGTGCAACGGCCAGCCACACCATTGCACTCGTTTGCATCGCAGGGTCCCACATCACTGCCGCAGTTGTACCCGCATGGACAGCCTTTCCACGGGCCCTGTTTGCCGCCAAGTTAGCCAACCGAGAGTGGTGCGGCTTGGATAGGATCATACCGAAGTACAGGTTATCTTGTCGTTGCTCAGCTGCCCATTGCAGTCGTTATCGTAGCAGTTGCCATTGGGATAGCCGCACTCAGCAGCCGAAACCGCTAAGGCGCTGAGAGCGAAGAGGGCAATGGTGGTGAAACGCATGATTTCGAATTAGAGAATTCTGAGAATGTCACGAGGGTTGGAAAATGATTAGAACGTTGTTGTAAGTAGGATTTACAATCTTTCACAACGCAGGGGAAGGTGCCCTTATTTATATCTTTGTAGTCTTACTTGTGCTCATGGCCGCTCGAGAACCACGGATGATATTGAGACATTTGTCCGGACTCTCCACAGCCGTACATCTCATCTGGGGTGGCCTGGCAAGTGCTGTTCAGCCAATACAACCGCGGGCTGCATTCTATGGCTCTATGCCAGACAACAGAGTACAGGGTATACTCACTACGTTCCTTCCATAATTTGCAAGACATGGAAGTAATTATCCCATTGGATCTTAGCGAGGATACCGACAGTAACCGGGTCCAAGAGTGAACTTGCACTCTATGCGATATGCTACTGCGGAGTCGCTTGCCAAGAGACTAGAGAAGGAGTCCACTGCCTGGCATGGTATGCCATGGAGGGGGCTGTTTACGTAAACTCTTCATGTCTGTGCTATCCAAATATATATGCATGGACCTAGTTGCATACATCCCCTCACTAGATAAACTAGTTTCGAGAGAAATTACATTTGATATCAGCAGTCTTTACGCTGCATACATGGCACCACATTTGCCTCGCGTATATCTCACTCCGCACTGCTAAGACGGGTCCTCACCCTGCAGCATCTGAGTAGTTGTTCATCTGGTATATCAATCCTAGACTGGGAGTGGTGGGCGCGTTCGCCATGACTATGGATACTTCATTTCTTGGGTATATATGCTGCAGACTTGACAGTGCCTGGAAGCTCCGCACGGGCCACGGAAAACCAGTAGTATCTCATTATGTGCTGGTATGGAGCTAGCCGTAGTCAGTTAGAAAGACGCACCCCCCTTGCTAGTCGCGGATTATGGGTTCTTTATCCGAGAGCAAAAGGTCAATCCACGACCAGTGAAGCTACGTACAAGTTAACCCCGAACTAATCAGGGCTTATATTGGTTCTCTTACCTCATCCTTGGCTAAGTCTGCAAGGGCTATCAGCCATCAGATTTTCCTAAGGTTGCAACGGTTTTATAGTGCTGTTCTTGGTGCAGTGGATCCCCCTGATGCTGGGCGAACTCGAACATGTGGAGTCTCTGCATGGAGGCCCACGGGAGAACCATTAATTTTACAACATAACCAAGTGACATCGGGCGGAAATCAATTTTCTTCCGATACAACGTGTAGGGCCAAGGCTGCATGACTTGATCCTTGCTAGATTGCGAACTACTGTCTATTTCGTATGGAAAAGGGCCTTTGTTGCATCTTGTTCCTAATGTACGAAGAGGGGGGACACTCTAAGGTATCAAACTTGCAAATCCCGAACCCTGTACTTCCATCTTGGCAATTCCATGTGTTTTCCTATGTGTAATGTAAACAACACGTTCAAAGATTTTCACAGATATTAGCTATGTTAGGATATTCCATTATATTACTCTATTAATACATCATAGGTGCGGATTCTGCCCCGACAACATTGATGGCCCCTGGGCGAGGATAGTCATTGAGTCGATGCCCCATTTAGTGCAATCTCGGCTTGGGATGATAGAAATCTGCAGCGCCGATTCTCCCTTTTATATATGAAAGCCCCTGGCAAGACGATATTCACAGTTAGTTAATATTTGTTTGCTCAAAATGAAGTGTTGACGAGATGGGGTTTGACTGGACTTATACATAGAGCAGAATGGGGCTGGGAAGGAAGTGGTGCATAGGTAAATAAGGGCATAGTCACATAAAAGAAGTCTAGTGTTGAAGCTATACCGTCAGCGCACACTTGAAGTTGCTTAAGCGACAACAAAAGATGAAGGCAGGGCTGATGATCTGACTGCTATTGTTGAAATGTCTAGGACGGGTTTGCATGTGGAGGTGTGTCGTTAGAGCCGAATGGCGGATAGTAGGGGTCGGACCGAGCCGGCGGACCATCCTAGACAGACAGTGATGATCCCCTAGAATAAGATGTTATACTTCTACGAGCAAAATATTGCGATGTTGGCTTCGTAATTTTCTTTATATGCAGCAAGGAGACTTTCCTCTTGATACTCAGTTCACAAAGCTGAGTAATAATGCTAAAATACAAACACAATTTTCATTCTCCATGCTATTGATGCCGTAGAGTATTAGGGTCTCCTTTCTTGTTGTCTTGTTGTGGTTGTGCTTGATTGTATAAAGATTGCTCAAGGGACTTTGCCTCTGATGTTGAGAAGCCGACCTGAACATCTGTGGTTGCTTATACAGATTGGTAGAGCAGGAGGTACAAACAAATTCAAACAACTGTGCTGATCTGCCTTCTACTTATTTGGGGTATCCTGGCGTTTTGAGGAAACGTAGAAAATCCAAAATATTGCATGTTGTGTGATACTGAAATGTCCGCATGGAAGATATATAAAACTTGAAAGTTATGAATCGCCGGGTAATCTGTGGCCTTGCATTCCCAGTAGTTAGTTAAACGCTGGCTTTTTGTCTGGTAGCTGATTCAGGAGTGTACTGTGTGAGAATAAGTAATAAGTCATTTCTTTTGCTCCTACGGTAACAATGCCGAATTACAGAAATCGTCAGTGTTGAACCATTGTTTAGTTGGCCTCCACGTTGGCTTGCTTGTCTTAGTATTTGGAGTACTTTTGCAAAATGTGCCATATAGGTCTTATAGTTCGAGAAAACTAGTACATACGACCATAGGGTGTGGAGAACAGGGCTTCCCGTCCGCTCAGCCGTACTTAAGCCACACGCCGGGAGGTTAGTAGTTAGGTGGGTGACCACCAGCGAATCCCTCCTGTTGTATGTTTTTTTTATTTATTTATTTAAATGTTTTGCCTAGAACAGCATCGAAGTTCGATGCAATGCTCCACAAAGCTCGGTAGCTTTGTCTTTTTTGCAGCTGCCAAGCAGTATTACTGAGTTCAAGCAACATACAGTGCAGAGTTCGCGGTTTACATATATATCGCGCATCGTGTAGAATTTGTAGTCATACATAAGCAGTCTCGTAGCAGACTGAGGTCCCGAGATAATACAGCATGGTATATTTATAACAAATGGAGTGGTAATTATCGAGTTTAGAGATGCTCTCTGTGTCTTGCTGCTTATGTGATGTTCGTTGTCCTAATTGTCAATGCTTTCAAACTGAAGCCGTTGCCAATGCAAATGCTGACGGGGTAGGACAATTATTTAAATTCACATTCTGTATGGTTAATCTAAATTCGTAAATCAGATAGGTTGGTAGCTAGGGCTCATCCAATTCAAATCGGTCTTATAGTGGAGAGGACGGAGCAACCGTAATAATAGTACCTGATAATTACTAATGATATTCTAACAACATAGGACTGCCCTGGTACAAGAGGTCCTTGGTAGGTGGCGGGGATTTATCACTAGATCGTAACAAACTGTTAAATCGATGCTGGTACTGGCTACTATCGTGGCTGTTCATTGCCATGGGTTTAACATTGCTGAGCGCCAGAATAGTTCTACGCAAAAGACGCAAGTACTAAACGAACAACAACACCGAAACTGGATGACTATATTATATTAAGCTCAAGCAAGACTGCAAAGCGACAGAAGATAAGTATCAGGTCTCTAAAATGGGTATGCCTCGAATATAAATTGCTGGTCACTGCCGAGTGTCAGCACAACATTAGGACATCTTACTCTCACGCCAAGCCCAGTGGACAGCCACAGAACTGACATACTAGTCTATCTAGAATATAGACAAGGTTACATCGTATATAATTGGGCATCAAACGAGCATCCCCACTCAAAGCTACCCGAAGAGGCTGACGGCGCGTATCCGCACAGCCTTGCTTTACCTATCGTTTTGGGGATCATACTGTTTTATCGGGGCCATAGAATCCATTCTTGAATTGTACTTGCTAATTAATCCTTCGACACAACAGCACTTGCCTTGCCATATTAATCATAATGGGGAAAAGACCACTGGATCTGATTGATGTCGAGGAGAGTGAGAATGATACGAAGAAGATAAAGGGCCATATAGTCTCAGGGCCCGAGGCAGGCAGATCCCCGTACAGCAACGAAGAATACACAATAGGTTGGGTCCCGACAGATTCTATAGACATGGCAGCAGCAAAAGGCATGCTGGATGAAGAGCACGGTGATCCACAAACGCCTCCACAGGAGGCTGATCACAATGCATATCTCCTAGTATCCATGCGCCGATTCAGGGTCGTCATCGCTTGCTTACCAAAGGATGAACTGGGCGCTAGCTCTGCAGCTGCTGTAGCAAGAGCCATACTGTTCACCTTTCCTAACATCCGAGTTGGGCTTACGGTGGGAGTCGGCGCGGGAATACCTTACTACGATGATAATGAAACGCGTGACATCCGCTTAGGGGATGTAGTGATAGGCAGTGATAGGGGCTCGAGTGGGGCTATTGTGTATGACTTTGGCAAGTGGCTTCCCGATGGCTCATTCAAGAATATGTATGCTTTGGATCGACCGCCCCGACCTTTGCGTACTACCCTAGCCAGGATGGAAGCAGAGCACCAGACTCGTGAGAATAGGATCTGTGAATACATTGACGGTATGCTACTTAAGTATCCGCACATGAGGATGAAAGGATTTGCTCATCCTGGTTCTCCCAACGATCGACTGTTCCGAGAGGACTATTGCCATGTAGGTGGTAGATCCTGCGCAGGGTGTGATCCTTCCCAGCAAATACATCGAGAAGATCGACTTGACACCTCCCCTGAAATACATTATGGGATTGTGGCCACAGGAAGTGCAGTGGTGAAAGATGCGCCAACTAGAGAGCAAATCAAGCAGAGGCATGGCGCTATCTGTCTGGAGATGGAGGCAGCTGGATTGATCAACAACTTCCCCTGCATCGTCATCCGCGGGATATCCAACTATGCGGACTCTCACAAGAACGACCAATGGCATGCATATGCAGTTGCCACCGCAGCAGCCTGTGCAAAGAAGCTTCTTGGGTTTGTGCAACTGACGACATTGGAAGCGGAACCTAAAGGGAAGGATGTGCTCCAGATACTTAACAACGGCAAGTCGCGACCTTTAATATCGTCTTTATATTTGTCAAGGGATAGTAATATTGCGAAAGTGTCCCATGAAGTCTCTCAAATCTCAACCCATCTCACTCATATCAAGCTACTGAAGAAGCGGACTGAGATGCTCAAGCGCCCGGGCTGACCTGTTCAGAGATCTGGTGAACATCTAAAAGTAATTCAACGGTCTAATATATCTGTTCCATACTCTTGTTCTGATCGAATGGCATGCGAGAGGTCTGCCGAGCCAATATTACATATCCTCTCTGCTCCTCCTAGTTTCCCTCCGACTCTTGACCAGAGACTGCACAATTACATCGCGTATCCTTTCGCCTTCGTAAGCAACGGCCATGCACACGCCAACAATGAACAGCGTAAGAGGAGCAGCAATTGCCCAGAACAGCCACTGATCGCGGTCTGTATTCCTTATGTCACTAGTATTCATACCGAGATAGCTCGTCATGAATGACATGGGTAGGAATACGACAGTGACAATAGTAAAGACGAGGATCGCTTTGCTATTATTATCTTGCTGGAGATCAACTTGGCGTACTACCTAATGTAACGGGTGAGTTCAGGTCGAAATGGGACACGGAATAACTGGGCCGGAGAAGGGTACCAGTAGGTGAATTATATATACATACCCTTCTCCTTAGCTTCTCAATTCCTATGCCCATTTCACTGTACAAAGCTGCCTTGTCATCGAGCTCACGGATACAGTTCTGCATTGCATCTTTTGGTCCTCTCTTGGAATTGGAAACGGGATCGTCGACGAAGGATGTAAACTTTTCGAGCAGTGCCTTCTGCTTCCCCATTATCGTGAGAATGGTTTCCAACTCCTCCTCAAGAAGGTCCAGGTCATCTAGCAAAGTTCGAGTAGGCTTATCTCTCACTTTGATTCTCTTTCCAGGTATATCCATTAGAAACTGAGACCGGGAGGACCAGAGAAGGGGTTAAGTTTTATTACATACCAACTGAGAAGAATACTGCCGATAAACTTCCTCAAGACGAAAAGACCCTGCGCCTTCCAGGTCACTCAGCCCAAAGCAGATGTGTTCCAAAATCGAAGATGCAATACGGGAGGGTCCCACGGCGAAGTACTCATCAATATCTAGAGGGTTTGTCTCCGTTAGTGTGCAGATGATCGAATATTTAGATTCAATCAGTAGATCTTCGGCTTTTTTAATAGTTTGGCTACCGTAAACCCAGGGATTTCTTTCCTCTTCAGGCTCTGTATCATTCTCGGTGTCATCCCCAGCCCATTTCTGAGAGCCTGTTGTCCGCCTTTGAGGAGTCCTCGTATTTCCAATACTACGATCGCTTTGAACAGAAGCAGCGCGACTTGATGTTCCACGAGATGGGACAGGATTGTCACTCCCCCAAGCCCCGTCTGTACCTTTTGACTGACGGGGTGTACTCCGAGAGATTTGTCGGTCTTCTATCTTGGATATTCCAGTGATGGAAGCCTCAGGAGGCGGACTGAAATCAGGGTCCCCATCTTCTGCCTTGGGAGTGCTTTCTGTGGGAACATCCAAGTCTGAAGCTTTGTGTAGGATATCTGGCTCTGGGTGACTCGTTTCCGGTCGGGTCCCCATATAATTTGATTCGGCCGACAGTGCCTGTTGGATAGAGCAGCATAGCTGGCTAACCACCCTGCACAGCTCCTTTAAATACTCTACATGAGCTGTAAGAAGAGGTAGGCGGCTCATATCGGTCTGGATGCCAGCACGGACTTCGCTAGAAAACTTCAACATGTTCGAAGACCAGTCAGCAAAGTCCTTCAGGAGCGGGAGCCTGATGAGCTTTGTTTCCTGAGAGGACATAAAACACTCCTATTACGAAACCTCAGTCTATTTACAGCCTCTCATGTATCCATACACACAAAACATACCTTGAGAATCGTATGAACCCCTCCGTGGATCTTATCTTTGAGTAAGGATTCTGTCCCGTCTGGGAGAAAGTGATCGACCAAGTCGCACAGAGAACTACATAATGCAATTTCCGGATGGTAACTCGCGGCTGGAACCCCACCGAAGAACGACATTTGCAATTCAACTAGATCTTCTTTCTTGGCCCTTGGCAGCTTTGCAAAGGCTTCCTCTTTTTGAAGCACCGCGTACAGGAATTTAACAGGGAGCGAAGGGGAAACACGTTTCGAGTTGTGTGTTTTCTGTGATTCGGGTACTCGTGTTACTGCTTTCTGACCTTGACTGCGCGACAGGGCAGACATTTCAGAAGCTAGTGGCCACGATAGGTACGGCGGGATAGTTGTTTGAGCTCGGCTATCTGTAGACAGTCTAGGGGACTTGATCGAAGCACCCGAAGGATCATGGGCTGAACCAGGGCTCTCGTAGTTGTCAATCTCTGAAAACAAACCATCTAGCCAAGATGATTTTGGAGTCCAGAGTATTTCGCCTTCGGCCCTTCTCAGCTCATCGGCAGGGTCCTTTTCATAGCAACCAGGCCAATGCCAAGCAGGTCCACTTTGATTAACAGATTTCCCATCTTCAGGATCATTCTCTGGCAACTCACGAACTTCATCTTCTAGTCTCATTCTTCGGGACCTCCGGGTGTGCTCGAACAAAACTTCAGTAAAATCGACATCTACGTACGTCTGGATTATGAGCATTGTCGAGTCCTAATAGGCGATTAGAGCAGTAAATGCGAGTTAGGTAACAGAACGGTTTACCTTGGTGTCCTCTGCCCATGGTAGATTAAACGCTTCCAAGGTCTCCACGTCCATAAACCTTTTTGAAACCCTCACCCATGTCCTTGTATCGGTATCTGGCTCGATAAAGTATGCCTCATTCTCCCGATTGGGTCCAGGAGACACTATCAGTTGTGTATAGAGTACAACAATAACGGTGATGCAAGTACCGCATGCCCTTGCTTTATACAAAACAGAAGGCCAGGAGTCAGCGGTCAGAACCTCGCCCGTCTCTGCATCGCAGAACCTGCATTTCTCAGCGTCAATATGCTTCTTTAGCCAACACGAGTAAATGTGATGGATCCTGATCAAGAAATCCTAATTAGGGTCAGCACAAGCTACCAACCTCTGAATCCTGCTATTTGTTCAGTGCGACCTCACTCACAAACCATGTAGGGCATTCAGTCAGATTGATATAAAATATGCTGTCATCCTCGTGCACTAGGCGGATCGCTGGCGGAAATTCTTCTAGGGGAAGAGGGAGAATTGAACTCTGTCGATGGGTATGGAGCTGACTTGGAGCACAGGTAACCAAGTAATCTAGCAACATGTCAGTTGTGTACCATGTTTTAAGATGTGGGATTCATCGTAAAACAAGATAAAGAAAAGCAGAGAAGTGGAAGGTAGGGTACAATCTCCGATTATCAAACCCCATAGCTGCGGGACGTAGACCAGCGTATTCCCCTCTAAATCTAGCACTTTGCGGACCGCCTGCGACTTTTCACGAGCGAATGAAGAGTCGGTCCGGTATGCCGACTGAACCAATCCTCTGATCGGATGCAAATCCGTATTGGCATTTTTATCCGCTACAGACTGGCAGTTTTCGCTGAGAAGAAGGTAGGGAAGGGCGAAGAACACACAAACAAGAGACTGTCCACTTAAGGAAGACAGCCTTTGTTTCTGGAAACATGAATCCAGAGCTTTCCCGCCGAATATCCTTTGCGCTTCTAGAGAATAAATATCTGAAATCCATGTTTCTATCATATTTTTCGCATTCAGCGGAAGGTCTATTCCGTCCAATGCTGTAGACTTTGTGGAAACATGGTGAATCAGCCATCGGAGATACAGCAATATCTGAAAGTCATACCTTGAATGTATCGAATTCAATTCCTTTACAGTGTTGTATATGTCTGGATGGCCCTATTAGTTTAATTGACACAATTTAAACTTGTGTCTTCTCACATCCAGTGAAGTGTTCGGCTTCCTGGGCCCGGACTTCTCATCTGTGAGGTTTCATCCGTTGCTAAGAAAAGGGTATCTTTTCCACCACCAACGGGAATGCGACTCCATGCAATTGGTATTCGCATCCGGTGTATACGCAGGTCAGAATTCTTCACAACGTGTGAGTTCCAAGTGCCTAGGCCTAGTCGACGTTAATCAGGAGTAAACAAACCTCACGGAACTGCTTGTTTAGCTTATCTCTCGGGCGTTCTTCATCGTCAGTGGTACGAGAAAAGTATGGAATCCACGAAAAGCGTTTTCGCTCATTATATGACTTGGTATAGACTTTTTCCCTATTGAAAACTGGACCTTTACTCGTCCGTGTCTCGTCCCGACGCCTGGTTGCTTCACGAGCAAATGCGTCTCGAAAGTCTCCGGTTTTAGCCCGGTATGTCGGATCCAAGAACTTTGGATTGGCACCAGTGATAATGTACGCCATGTAGAAAAGGCTCTCAGGCATGAATCGCCACTACTACGAGGCCACAATTCGATGTCGGGGTCTGACTTGGATGGAAAGTGGTGGGGGGCAAAGAAAAGACGCCAAAGCGCCTTCTCCGCACAACGATCACCATCACGTGCAGGAAGGAGCTAGTCCGGACTTACAATAACAATACGAATAGCCGTCATCTCCTTGATTGTCTGTAATTCTATGTTCGATTGGTGTTTCCAATTCTTTGGCGGCTGGACGGATTGGCAAGCTATCCCCGCTGGCTCGGTTGTGAGATAATGAAGGTGTAGGGTAGGATATAAACTGGTCCAACCCGGAGCAGGCTTACACAAAAGATCGCATCAAAAGGGTAGAAATATAAATAAATTGCATACAACCCAATAATAGTCTGGCCGTCATGGCTGTGTCCTTGAAAGGACCTTCGCAAGCAACTGGAACAAATATAGAACTTCCGACATATATCTAGTATTATTGTGCTAGACTCTGCGATAGAGGCTGCCCGGAGAACAAGAAGGGGTGATAGAACACTACAAATCACGGCAACCTTATACGGTAACGCAAACCTGATTATCCCTGTCTGGTTGGGCTGAACTGGGGTGCCACGTTCGGTTGCCCTTGAAAGCCTACATAAAGTAGTGATAGGATTCCATTTCTTCCAAAAAGATCCTCTGGGTAAGTCATATCAGGCAAGAATATTACGCCATCAATCATCTCTAACCCTAAGCCCCACGGCGGGGAACAAGGAATACGGAAATGGCCTCGTCGGAGGATACGGTCCAAATATTTTACTGCTTCAGTCTCTCCGCATGGCTACCAGATCTTGTACGTCTGGTATCTACCTTAGCACAAGCAGAAGAGAAAGTGACGGACCTACACGACCTGGAATTGTCGTCTATAAGCCAATCGTGGACCAAAGTCGTATTTCCCTCGTAAGTCACGCTAACATGGGCCACTATTCCTTTTGCCATATATCATCTCGCCGGGCAATGCCATGATTCGAGTTGAGTATCGATATCGAAATGCAGAGGAGTGCTAAAGTCACTTCCCTATGCAGAAAAGCAAAACAAAGATATTTTTAGAAGCCGGGAAGGAAACATTCTTTTCTCGCGGGCTGATGCCGATCATCCCTGGTTCAGTTGTTCCCGTTGGTCTCACCATGCGCAAGGTGGGTCGGTTCTTTCGTATCCGCATCTTCACGAGGCGCGAGGCATAAGCTACCATTCCCGCCAAGAGAATGTCTTGTTTAAACTAAGCTAATCTTGGCAGAAGCCACGATGCTTAATTCTCATTCGTGGGCTGGTGGTCTGATGTTCCTCTTCGGAATGTCTAGCAAGGCAAGGGCTCTGCAGATCTACCCTGAAATTCCCCGCTGACTGTTCCTCACGACGGAATTTAACCGAGTAATACGACTCATCTGGACTGATCGGCAATTGGGTTACATGATGCGCCTGGTATGTACTGATATCGATCTGCGGGTTAGCGCTACATGCATCGTGATCTATTTCATCTTCCGTTCGACCAGGAGTGAAAGACCTTGCACGATTTTGCATGACCCGATATTGGACAGTGAAATAACGACGTAGGTAGATGTAACCTATTAAATTTCATGAATGATAAAGGGTGCAGTATAGGACATAGAAAATGATCGATTGTATAACTTCGTAAACTAAAATGTAGCTCACGTAAAGCTCCACTCGGACACGAGATGTTAGCGTGTCCTCCGCTAAGTATAATCAAGTCCAGATATACTGGCGAATATGAGCGGTGCCTTGGTGTGCCCCAGATGCATAATCGATCGATACCCCACTGTAACCCCAGTCTCTATTATCTGACTATACTCGAAGGCTCGACTCCACCGGGTAAGATCCCTCATGTCTATGAGGTCGATAGACACCGTATTGATGAAGATCTCTCGTGTAGCAGTATGCCTCTCGTATTGCTATACCTCGCCATTCTCGAAATAGAACTGAACTGGAGACAAAGTGTGTGATAGCCATTGAGAGTCACAACAGGGTATCATTCTAATACGAGATGGAGTCTGTCATACGCGGGACATCACCAACACAAGCCCAAACTCCATCTATATAAAGGCCTGCCTCACCCTCTCTAGAGTTCTTAATTCATCAACACAGAGATCACATATCCAAACTCCCACCAGCATAATCAAAAACGTCTTTGCCCTTCCAAATCCACAATGCGTTTCTTCCTTGCTATCTCAACTCTTCTGGCCGTTGCCACTGCAGCGCCAGCCTCGACTGCGCAGAACATTCAAGACGTCCAGAGCAACGCCGCTGCTTTTATGGAAGCCAAGAAGGCCTCAGGATGTGATTGGCTTGGTAGGTGGTTGGCGACGGATTTTCACCATGCAATTTACTGACATTATTGAATAGCTTGCGTCTCCTCTCTTGCTGGAGAGAGCGCTGCGTGTGCTGCAGCTGCAGCAGAGCTTGGTGCTAGTATGCTTTCCTTCTTCCATTCTCGATATGCTGGACGTCTTACTGATTTGGGCTCTTAGATCCCATCGCGGATGCGGCTTGTATCGCTTCTGTCGGTACCTCTACTGTGAGCTTCACACTGTCTGTCATTTTATTAAGTAATATTATTCTGACTATCGAAACAGGCTTCCTGCAGGAAGTGTGGCTAAGTAGCTATGCTACAATCTCTCGCCAATACGATTGACGGGCATCAATGATGCCATGGAATACTGAGTGAATGGACTTGCCGGACGCGTTTGTATGCAAGTACCTGTATATGTCTTTAGTGATAAACTTGGAGGAGTGAATTCTATCGTGTGGCTTGGTGATGAATGCATAAATTGAATCTGCTTTTACGTACAAATAAGTATTGAGTCATATCTTTCGTAGCAGCTTCAAAGTTACATAGCAAAAAGCAATAAGTGTACAAAACCGGATAAAGACCAGAAGACATTAACCATTCAACCCATCATATATTCAACGGTCGCACACTCCTGTCGTGCCCGAATATGTTATAAGAAACATATGGTGATCCAGAACTCGTCCGCACTGCATCCTGAATGGATAGTACGGACCTCCATCTACGTCTAAATGCGATACAACTGTGAGAGCGATGGTTTCTGCTAAAAGCCATGAAACCCGCCGAACCCAGCCAAGAATCCACATCCATACCTAATCCATGTCTCATGCACACGGAGTGCATGTCTTTAAGCTGCCTGGGCTATGGAAAAGATCTGCTATTTTCGATGTTCAATGAGATCTGATCATGGATGGATTATACTCAAAGACCAATTCTTGGTGGCGGCCACGACAGGATCGGGCTATATCAACCAGCGTGAGAGTGGCTGAACAGCGTTGTGCTCAACGCATAGCATCTTTACAAGATAGTAATCCTTGTAAATAGAGAATTTCCTCGCTATTCACTATCTATGTCGTTAGTGGCCATCACGATTGTCAAAGTGCCACGTTCAAGAACCGCCACTGAACATCTTCCGCGCCAATTGCGCCGCCAATTCAGCTCATACATGAATACCCGATGCGCAACGATTGAAGCTGGACTCTGAAATGAGGCACCGATCATAACATCAATGGACCCCACAGCGACTCCCTTGATCCACAGCATTGACTTGACCTGGGGTAGGGGTGGGGGGGAGTCCTCTGCCTACAATTGATATTATCTGGAATATGTGGGCTATTACTTGGGCGTCATTCCCACTCTTTCTCCCCGTGATGCTGTATTTTATGAATTGGTCGTCATTGACTGTGGCCGGCATTTTCGCCATTAGTTTTATTTATTACACTCTATTTTATCGACAAAAGCCTGATGATATAAAGTAGGCCATATGCAAAGATGGCCCTTACTTCGGTGCAGTGCTCCCTAAATTCCAAAGGAGTGCGGTTCTCCTAGTATGGCGACTACCCACCAACATTTCAAACTCTCATGGCGCCTTTAATTAATAAATATAAGCAATATAGCTCTATAAGACTCCTGGGATCGTTTTCTCTGCTTCCCAGCTTTCGCTGTAACAAGTATGACACGCTGTTCTTCGTCTTCTTGTCCTAGATCAGCCCTCGACGACACAAGTCAGCACTGGACAGCAGTCACTGCCAAGCAAATAACCAAACAATGCTGTTGAGAGGACCCTAACTCCCAACATGCCTAGTGAAAGCTCATCATACAATGTGGGCCTTATTGTCAGGGGGTGGGTCACCAAGCTAATCCTGATGACATACGACCGCCATCCGAGGTAAACCTGCCAATCGGAAACGTAATAGACCGTGTACAGCCACCCAGAAACCTAATCGACCGAGGTATATGTGGAACCAGGTTGAACCCTATGTCGGAGCCTCTCTACACGCTATCAATCTTATTGGGTAGTATAAACCTTCGCACTTGGAAACTTCGGGGGGCCGAGGCAAGTTGAGATGATCGGGGAGTCATCCACTTCATTTATTGCGTACTGAGTAGACAGGGGCAAACCTTGCAAACGCGAATCTATGCTCGAGCCTCAATTATGACGTCTTTCGACACCTTGTCAATGCTGAATGCTAATCTCTTTATGGGTAAACATACGCCGTACCTAGTAGTGGCTTTTACCTCTTCCATCAACTCTCCGTAGCCATTCGATAAAGTTTGTTGCAGGGATACTGGATCCAGTATAATAGCCCTAACATGCATACTTTCAGAGTTTTCCTACTCTAGAACTACTATCGTACGGTAATCTTACCATGCACTATGCCATATTAAGCTAGTATTTAATGTAGATATATAAAGTATCTTTCATTACAGGCGTTCTAGCAGCGTACGGTGACGGAAATCAACCACCAACATTCTCGACTCTTCTGATTTCAAAGCCGGCCCACGCGGCTCCGGTTCACTGCTAGAAATCGCCCATCAGTGTAGCTATACCCCACAAAAATAAGACAGTAGGGCTGTATATTCCTTGCTGTGGCTGGCATCTAAAATGGCACAACCTTAATTTCGGGCGCAATATTTCCCTAATTTGGAAGTAAGTATAGAATCTCAAGAATGAAACTTCCATGAAAACAACATGGCTCTGGATTGTTTCCACAATATAACTGATGCAGCTAATCAAATCCAGTGCCAAGGGTTATGTGCAAATACATTCTATGAAAGATTATATTATAGTGTAGAGAGTGATTGAGCATTTAACTCGCTCCCACCCAGGTTTTGCCAAGTGAACAATATCTCTCCCCCCGATTTTCTACCATAGCCTCGATTAATCTATTCCAGACCCTACCCGCATCGTACCTATCTTAGCAAATTTATCTTGTGCCAAAATGCCTTTCAACACCGCGTTGACACGGAAGTTAGGGATTGCAGGTGATGTATCCCCCCATATCCGCTCAAACAGTTGCTCACTATCTCACAGTCCCGATCATCCAAGGGGGTATGCAATGGGTTGCTTATGCAGAGCTTGCTTCCGCAGTCAGCAACGCCGGTGGATTGGGAATAGTACGTGTCGCTTACGTCCGAATACCATTTCTGATATGTACACCTACTCTAACAGCTCCTTGGGTTCTTCCTTATCCAGCTCAGTGCACTCACACATCCCACCCCTGATGATTTACGAAAGGAGATCCGAAAATGCCAGTCCATGACCAAGAAACCGTTCGGGGTCAATCTTACTCTACTACCCGCTCTCAACCCCCCAGACTACGCAGCCTACGCACGCGTGATAGCCGAAGAGGGTGTGAAAATCGTCGAAACAGCAGGCCATAATCCGGGGCCAATCATTGCCCAGCTGAAGAAGGCAAATATAGTTATCTTGCACAAATGTACTACTATCAGACATGCAAAGTCGGCCATCAAGCTGGGTGTGGATTTCCTCTCCATCGATGGCTTCGAATGTGCTGGCCACGTCGGAGAGAATGATTTGACAAGCTTCATCCTCCTTGGGCGCGCTCGACAAGAACTCAAAGTGCCATTCATTGCATCGGGTGGGTTTGCGGAGGGGCGAGGACTAGCTGCTGCTCTGGCTCTTGGCGCAGAAGGAATCAATATGGGTACTCGGTTTATGTGCACAGTCGAAGCTCCTATCCACCAGAAGATTAAGGAGGCCATTGTCAATGCACAGGAAACGGATACTACGTTGGTGATGCGGCGATGGAGAAACACCAGTCGTTATTTTGCGAATACTGTGACTGAAGCTGCGCTCAAAATTGAAAAAGAATCGCCATCGGGCGAGTTCTCTGAGATTGCGCCCTTTGTTAGTGGTCAGCGTGGTCGGCAGGTGTTCTTGAATGGGAATATCAATCATGGGGTGAGTTAATGGACCATCCGAGTCAATAATAAACCAATCGAAGCTGACACAGTGGCATTCTAGGTATGGACGGTCGGCCAGGCTATCGGATTGATCCAGGACATTCCTACATGTGAAGAGCTAGTTCGTCGTGTCGAACGGGATTCAGCGTTGGCAATTGAAGGGATTAACAAGCTTTACCATCACGGTGCCTTGAAGAGCAAATTATGATTCATGTTGCATTATTATCTTTGTGCTTTTAAGTGACATCTACACGCGTGACTTGTGCTTTCCCACTATATATATCATTAGATTTGTGTCCTACCTCAATACTATGGACATTGCATACAATGAACAGGACCTATGTTTTCACGTCTATGTTAAGCAAACCCAGGATAAGATATGGTCTGGTGAGGCGAAACCGACTATCTTGGCCTTCTACGCAATGTATTGTACTATACTAGTTCAGAGTTCTCCACGAAATAGTAGCCTTAACAAACCCTAGCGGACTGTGAAGCTCGATTTGTCCCCTTGAGCCAGCAGAAGGAGGTACATGCTTAGGTTGGAAAAGGCTTAATCCTGTGAAGTTTAGGGCTGGAACAACGCTCATGGGTTCTGGGGCCATACCTATATAGGATAACCGAGTTTATCTGGGGACACCGGAACCGTTTACAGACGATATTGATTCCTTTCTTGGCGAACTATTCCAGACTCAGCACTGGACTAGACCTAACCAGGAAATCCCTACCTCGGTACCTGCGGGCTACAAATACGCCTCCTCAGATCCCACATAGATCCCACATTGACTGCAGATACCTTAATACAGGGTTATAACCAGACCATTGTAATTGCTTCGACACTCTAACCTTAAATTCTTGATAAGTTGCCGCGACGACCTCGATTGGTTGTCCATTTTAGGCTCCGCGGCTCCGCGGTGTCTTGCAAAATCTTAACACAATTTTGGGAGACGAACGATTAAGCCCACACTGTATCTCACTTCTGAAGGCAGCTGAGCTGGCTCTGCAATTACGACTAGGTTTTAGAGTTAACCACAATGACCATACGATTTCATTCCCCCAGACTATCTTCCCCACATTACACGTCCTCGGCGACGGAGTAGATACGGGGTAGCTCCGTGCGCCTCCGAGGAACCGTCGGCTGGTTATTCTCTCCGTGTTGACAAATCCATTCTCCTGTCTCACAGCGGCACATATGTAGCATGGACGAAGCAGGGGTCCTTATATCTGCGTCAGCTTTCTCAGGGTATATTTCTCAACCCAATCCGAAGACTTCGCTCATAGCTTTAGGCAGCAAAATTATGTTTTCAGCCCTTCTGCCTCATTGGGTTGGCACGCGCAAAGCTTGGCGATCGATATATTTTTTTTAATTCATTGACCTGCCACAAAGACTACACCTGCTAAGCTGCTCTACCGACCTCCAAATCGCTCAAATTCCGGTCGTCGAAAAATGGAGGTACTACTTGATTATCTAGAAGAGGATTCCAGGAACGTGTTCATTGACCTAACCCCTCAATCACTGTCATCTTCTCCTGAGACATGCCTGGCAAGCGATTTACCGGGATTTGTGAGGCCAATCTCAACTGCTATAGGTGAGGATAGGTATGAACAACTTTTACTACAAGGGGCATTGACCCTACCAAGCTTTCCACTTCAACAAGCCCTACTACAAACATTCTTCGAATGTGTTTTGCCTACTATGCCAATCATAAACTGGCAGACGTTTATCAATAGTGTGAGCAATAAAGAAGGTAGTCAAGGCAAGGTCAGCTTGCTCCTGTTCCAAGCTATCATGTTTTCGGCAACCACGTTTGTCGATCTTGACGACCTTCAAAAGGCTGGCTACTCGAGCCGTGAGGAAGCTCATGAAGCTTTCTTCCAAAGAGCACATGTTTGTAACTCCCAACGTACTTCATCAAGGCTTCTTCATGCTAACCACATTATAGCTTTTGTACCAATCGCATTACGAATCGGATCCACTCACAACTCTTCAAGCCCTGCTTCTCATGACACACCGAGCCAAAGCCACGGACGGGAAAGATAGCCGATATTGGATTGAGGTTGCCATTTCGCTGGCGCTAATGATGGGGCTCTTTCGAGACCTTCCCACTGGTTATGGTAGACACTACAATCAGAAGCTTCACAGAAGAGTTGCCTGGACGTGTTATATGGCGGACTCCTTGATCGCCCTTAGGCTAAGATGCCTGCCGTTGATTCGGAGTGTTGATTTCAACGTTTCCCTCTTAACTGAAGATGACTTTGATGTTGGTCACATAAGCATGGACAGCCAACTCTTGCTTCCTTGGTGCACATTTATTCGTTGTGTCCAAGTTCAAAAATATCTGGCCGATATCTGCGTTTCTCAAACACAGTTATGCTTGTGCATCAGAAGAGTGCTGAACGTGCAGGCCAGGCGCAACTCTGCGGAAATATCCTCCGATGCCATCGCCACACCACCAGAGTCTCCGAACAAGCACCACTCAGACTACCTCAGCAGTATTTGGATGTGTCAAAAGGCATTAACCGACTGGGAATATTCCTTATCACCCATATCTCAACGTCCGCCCACAGTGTTTGGGATCGACAGCCACGAAAGCCCGCTAGTTACGCTCCACCGCAACGTCTTGCACATGATCTATCAGGGAGTGGTTTGCGTGCTGTATCAGTCGCAAATATTCCAATCGTCGACGTCCCGCATGCAGCATGCTGCTAGGCAGATCACCGAGATCGCCACCGAATTAGATGACATGAACCTTCTGCATTCGCTCCCGATTATTGGTTCTACAACTATTCTGATTGCGATGATAATCCACCTGGCAGAGGTTCAGGCCTCTTCCCCGGTAAAGCAACGGGTAACCATGACAGACATTGAATCATGCATTGAAGTAATGAAGAGGCTGCAAGATGTCCATTCATCTATGAACACTGTCACCCATCTTATATTAGCAGCGCTCAAGAAGTGCTCTCCGGAATGATATCGACGCAACGAGGACTTGGCTGAAACAATCGAATGCCGACATACGGTCACAGACACGGGGTCAACCTGCTGCCCTGGCACTCGTGGATCTTGGCCATTAGGTTATTCAAGATATCATTCCGGGGATTATATTGGCTTCCCCCCCAGGCCATTACGATGGGACTGAGACTGCGTTCTCCGAAGGAATTCTCCGGTTTTGGACATATCATCACCGTCAACGCCAGGAACTCAACCAATTATGACACTCTAAGAGACCAGTCCGCAACATGAAGCTGCAACTGAGACCACACCCGTCCATGACCGTTTATTGTGGAGGTGACACGGATCTCGAACCATATGTGTGGACCTTAACATTCCATGGAGCCATTCCAGAGACATTCTTCATCTCTGATCATGTTTGCCTGACATGTAGGCCGCCTTGGGCTAAGGGCAGTACCATTAACGTGCTTAAGCGGCTTTTGGAGCCAGATAACCAGGATTCTGAAGATGCTAGTGACCTCATCGTCAAGCGTCCTCTCATCACAAAGGTCAATTAGATAAAGCAATTGACTTTAGATGGGCGAATATCGAAGCGGCATAGAAAGCCTACTGAAGTGCTTGAATAGTCTATGTCCACAAGTCTTAATCTCCAGAGCATGGTCTGTCGTTCCCTATGAACTGGAAGCCTTCGCGATCTTGACACGGAAGCTCAAGACGGAGCGTACATACATACTTTCTGGAGCCAAATAGTGTCCCGGTTCATTCAGAAGGGTCGTCATCTACCCACGTCACGGGTGCAAGTTTGATCAACTCGCCTCTTTATATTTGTTTCCCCATGACCAGCGCCAATTAACATGGCATGGGCTACCACAAATATTCGTTGCTTTCGTCTATGATCTGTTGTCTGTCTAAGACCAGCAAAAATTCTTCTATGAATGCCATGTTTACCAACTCCAAACCTGCGCAACCTATCAGTTTAGACCCACTATCTCCGTTCTCTATTTCGTCTTCTTATGCGCAGTTCCCTCTCTGGGGGAAGCACACCCTCGTTCAGAGTCCTCCAAATACACTCCTCACCAGTTTCTCCTCTCCACTCTGCAGCAAGTTCCTCCAACGCGCGATCCTTAACAGCCAGTCGCAGCCAGTGATGGTTAACGTCCCATCCTGTCCAGATAGGATTGATGGAGATCCCTCGACACTGCCTACCAGGCGGGAGGTCGTTTTCGGGCGGATGCCACGACAGTGAGAACATGTCGTGACTAATATGGCTGTGTGCGGACCTCAATATGGTTCTCTCGGTCGTGAATACGGCGCTGTACGCATAGGTGATGTAGATGACGACCATACTGTTAGTCTCTGAATCTGGTTAACCGGGTTAAAGAAGATGCTAGGAAATTGGGTTTTTCGTCGCGGAGTTAGGTCTTGAGCAGTGTATGATAGATGTCAAGGCACTGGAAACTCAACTCGGCAGGCTTTCGATGGAATTCTTATACGTTGCAAGTTGACTCCAAGTGCAATCTATTTCATTATGCATATCGCTGCTTTCCAGTACTTCCACTACATACATTTGCTCTACGCGGCTGAAATATCCCAGTGATGGGGGGCATTACTATTGTTATAATGTCTATCAGAGAAAAGGATTGTGAAACCGTGTACAACAATAGACATTGTTACTGGAGTAGCTATGGGCCTTTCCAGATCATAGGTGTAGGCTCGGGAAATAATATGAATTATTACTTATCTCCAAGTGCATACTTCACGTACCAATAAAAACGCTCTTAAACTAAGGGCTTTTGCCGCGGCCTCTTTGTTCATTATTTGTGATCATGGTTTTGTTTACAGCCTCATTGAAAGAAGATACCTAGAATCAGTGTGAATCACATCCAGTATTGGGTAAAAGGATACTACTGGGAAAGTGGTGGACGTTCATCCAGTAAATGTTGTGTCTTTCGGGTCGCATCTCAATTTGGAACTACTATATATGTTGTGGCGGTACAACGAAGGAATCGGTGAGTGTTTATGTGCTCTGCCATAGTTCCACCAGACAACCTCAGATGAGGATAGAGAGTGATTTCTAGAGCTATACAAATCCCACTACTAGAACTAAGCTGTATGGAAATGTCAAGGGGATGGAAATGAACACCTTTGTCTCCTCAGGTGTCTAATCAATCACGTGATTTAAGCACAATCGATAACCGAGGAATAGGGCAGATTCAGTTATACGATAAGGTCACTAAATGTTTGATCAAGATTTAGCGTATTGTTAGCCAGGAACAAGTGTACTGTGTATCGTAAATCAGCATTTCGGCCGAAGGGACAATGGTTTGCAGGGCCGATGTGGGGGAGTCACTCCGTACTCAACGGCGAACAACAGTATAAATCTCGAGAGAATCGACGTCATCGGGTCCACCAGTGAGAGCCACATAGGTCAGGTGATTGGGTGGCTTGCCACCCCGACACGTTTTTCTTGGTTTCCATGTTTCCAGACGAGTCTAGACCCAGTTCCGGCCAATTAGAACAAGGGAATCCTGGTGTACCTCAGGACCCGATACTCCGGCCTCAGGCAGTCAGGTTCCTCTCACTTCTTTTCCCTTTCTCTTTCTTTCCTCCACAATCGTAACAACAACACTTCCCTGGAAGATATGTGAGGATGGCAGCTTCCTTTCCGCGGCCTCCCCCCACAGATGCCGAACGTGAAAGGATCA
Organism: Aspergillus pseudonomiae; assembly: GCF_009193645.1. Lineage (NCBI taxonomy): Eukaryota > Fungi > Ascomycota > Eurotiomycetes > Eurotiales > Aspergillaceae > Aspergillus > Aspergillus pseudonomiae. The sequence continues at coordinate 223,599 of NW_022476003.1, forward strand.
GAGAGTTATCCAGGTAAGTCACTTAATATAGTACTAGTCAATGGTGATTCTGTATGGTTGTTGATCCGCTGATCATTTCCGTCGTCGGTAACTACACAGGTATTACTGCACCCTCGATCGCATCCCCTCCCTTCCGCAGCCCAACAATGAGGAACGGACCACAGCAGGACAAGAAGATGCTGACGAGGATTCACCTCGTTTGTCCTCGGACATCACCCTCACGGCCCTGAGTCAATTGGCCGTGTTGCGCTTCGGATGCAATCGAGCCTTTATCTCCATTATCGATGATGGGAACCAGCATCTTATCGCAGAGGCTACTGGCTCCATCTCGCTACGTGACAAGGATCGGCATGCCCCAGATGATGCAATTTACCTTGGTGTGCGAACGATCGATCTTGCCTGGGGGGTGTGCCCGCATACTATCTCCCTGTTTACCGGCCAGGACATGTCTAAGGCGGTCGAGACGCCTAACATGATCGCGAATAGTTCCCGCTTTGTTGTCAAGGATTTCACCCAAGAGGACTTCTTCAAAGATCGCCCATATGTAGTGGGATGGCCCTACTTCCGCTTTTATGCCGAGGTGCCCCTCTTTAGCCCCTCCGGCGTCGTGTTAGGGTCCTTTTGTGTCGTGGACAACAAACCACGAGAGCACTTTGCAGAAGAAGAAGTGGATGCCCTGAAAGAGATCGCTGATGCGGTAGCATTACATCTTGATAAAGTCCGCATCTCGATTGATCATCATCGGACGGAGAAGCTGATTAAAGGCCTGACCAATTTTGTCAAGGACCATGGGGAGTTCGACCCGGCCGAGGTGCCCCTGCCTACCAGCAGACAATCAACGCTCAACACACTCAACTCTCCTCGCGATCGATCGTCGCTGAGTCTCCCCACCACAGGTGCTGGGGGATCTGGAAACATAGAGGGTCCGATCATGAGCGGTTCGACTGCGTCCGAGGTGGAGTTGTCGTCGCTATTCTCAGGAGTGACGTCCGAACAAACCAAGACGTCGTCTTTTTTTTACAATTCATCACAGTCCGCGGCGCCAACGCCAGCCGAAGAGACTTTGAGCCCCCGGGAGGCTGCACCAGAGCGCCAGGAGCCGCCCACGGTGTCGGTGAAACACGGCGTCAGAAATGCGGACCAAATCGCTCGGGTCTTTACTCGAGCTAGTGTCTCCCTGCAGGATTCCCTGGATCTAGATGGGGTACTCTTCCTTGATGCGAGTCGATGTAACTCGGGCGTGTAAGTGTATTTATTGTCTGCTGCACTGGATTGGTCGCTAACTAAGGAAGTAGGGTGCTATCGGCTGACGAGGCTCGAAGTTGGGAACCGCTTCCCACCACAGCAAATCCAGAATTCCTTGCCGACCCCTTCCCTAGTCCGCTTGATTTACCGGGGGTAGGATCACTATCCAAAATTGCAGAAAAACCATGTGAAGTGCTGGGCTGGTCCCAAAATACACCGTCAACCACAGGTTCTGATACCGTAGCGGTCACCGAGAGACTTCTCAGCCAATTGATTGCAACTTTTCCGCAGGGTCAGTTCTTTAATCTCCATGAATGGGCGGATGAGGATGGATGTGAGTCAGATGGAGGAATACGACAGGATGATGGGGCGAACCCCGAACACCTGCGTGACCTTGTCCGACAGCTCCGTCACCACATTCCAGATGCGTACAGTGTTCTTTGGTCGCCCTTGTGGTGCTGGAGGCAATCACGGTGGGTTGCCGGCACCCTTGCGTGGTCTCGTGGTAGCGATCGTGCATTAGGAGTGTACGACCTGCCGTACTTGAGAGTACTCGGAGATTCCATTATCTCCGAATTGGCTCGGATCGACTGGTCCACCACGCAACAGTCCAAATCCGATTTCATCTCGTCAGTTAGCCATGAGCTCCGCTCGCCGCTGCATGGCATCCTAGCTAGCGCAGAAGTGCTCGAAGGTACTCCTCTTCAACCGACCCAGCTTCACTGGATGAACATGCTAAAGACATGCGGCTGGGCCTTGTTTGATACATTGAATCATCTGTGGGTGAAAATATCTGTCTAACAAAACCTCTGCTTCAACTTGCTTATTCTTCCTGCAGGCTCGATTTTGCCAAGATCAACAATTTAACTACTGAGGACGCCGCACGGGAGGGCCGCATCAGAGCATCCGACGGCAGTCTGGCGACGACTTTTGACCTGGCTAACCTGATTGAGGAGGTCACAAGGGTTCAATATGTTGGTCAACGGGTACCTAAAGCGACTGTGCCTTTTGTGGACCCCTTAGCCACTCCCAAGAACAATGGTTCCAGCGGCGAAACGACGGTTGTTGTTCGCATTGAGGAACGGCATGCGTGGAAAGTGCGATCCCTGGCGGGGGCTTGGAAACGAATTGTCATGAACCTCCTCGGCAACTCGCTGAAATTCACAAGTTCTGGGTTTGTGGAGGTCTCTCTCTCTAAAGTCATGAAGCAGTCGGACCCCGACTCAGTTTATGCTCATCTTTGTGTGACTGACACCGGTAGAGGGATTGATCCGATGTTCCTCAGAAACAAGCTTTTTTCCCCATTCGCACAAGAGAATGCTTTATCGGAAGGCCTCGGACTAGGCTTCAGCATCGTGCGTCAGTTAGTTGACACCATGGACGGGCATGTTAATGTTAGAAGTGAGGTTGGTGTTGGTACACAGGTTGACATCTACATCCCTGTTCAACGCTTTGCCAGTGATTATTCCTCTTCAACTTCCATGTCTAGCGCTCCAGTGAAGGCCTGCCTGGTTGGATTCGAAGGATATCCAGATATAAAGGAAACCCCCACAGGGATTTTGGCTGTCGAGGCCAAGAGGAAACTCGCTATTCGGAGCTCACTGGCCCCCTTGCTGATGGCGCAATGCGGTTGGAGTCTTTCCATAGCGGAGTCTATAGAAAATGCTCACGGTGATGTGGCCATCATTGAAGAGGAGGAATACGCCAAGGCGACATGCAACGGTCAATTACCGCGCGAACTTCGCGAGAAAACCGGAATCCACCTTTTCATCATTCTGAGTGGTACGGAGCCTCATCTACATGACCTACCACCGAATGTGATCCGTGTATCTCAGCCGTTTGGACCGGCAAAATTCCAAGAGGTGCTTCAAAGGACACAGGAACTTTATTTAAAGTCACTTGAAAATCCCAGTCCTCCTCTTCCCACTCCCGACGAGCTAGTTATGTCAAAGCGTCCCTCGCCGGAGCTCATGTTACCAGCCAGTCCAGACGCTCCACAAGATAAGGGAGTAGCACTGCCTCTTCGTGCTCCACAGCCGCCCCAGAACCCTGATATGATACATTGTCTCGTCGTTGATGATAATGACATCAATTTAAAAGTAAGTACTGTTGGCTACGATGTATGTGACCATTGGTTGTGTACTGACGGTTCCCTCGGTAGATCCTGTCTACCTTCCTCCGCAAATTAGGATGCAGCTACGACACTGCCTCAGACGGATTGATAGCCCTCAATAAATACAAAGACTCCCCCCGACGATATGATTACGTCCTGATGGGTATGTTGTGATCCCTATGCTAGGAGCGCTCCTGTCTGACAAACCTAGATATATCAATGCCCGTAATGGATGGGCTTCAGTCGACAAGTCACATCCGACTGTATGAGAAGGAACGGAAGCTTAAGCCATCGCGGATCATGGCTGTCACCGGGTTGGGCTCAGCGGAGACCCTGCAAGAGGCGCTGGCCGCCGGTGTGGATGACTACATGGTCAAACCCATCTCACTGAAAGCTTTGAAGAAGGTTATGAACCTTGCATGACGTGGTTCCTTGCATCCTTTGCGATATGTCACGGACGCTGGTCAACGATATGACACTGTAAATAACGCCCTGGTATACGTTGTACATATTGTTCCTTTGAAGCGACTACTCAATATTGTGCTGGAAGGCTGTTCGTATCAGGACAGGCAGCTGCCGGTTACTCTTACTCGAGTTCTTATCTGAATCCTGATTTCGTGGGTGTTGGTACGTAGATATAGCTTCAAATGATCAACAATGGCTAAGATTGTCTCTGGACATTTGGTCCGACCTGCCAAGTAAGAACCCCACTATTGGGGTTCTCAGTCATCTCTTTTTATCCTGGGTGCCAGTGACCATCAATCGCAAACTTGAGATGTTCTCATCAAATCACCTTCCATGGAGCCACTATATCGTACCCTAGACTCGGCCAAGTCGGAAATCCATGTGCTGGCCGTGCACCCGCCTTCAAAGAGCACCCCAATAATGAAGTGCAATGCTCCATGGCTACAGTATCTCTCGCTGATATCCGGGGCAAATTTCATGCCCTGTCATATACATGGGGGGTTTACCCTCCCAGCGAACAGATATTAATTAATAACCACCTATTCAAAGTAAGCCCGAGCTTGCACAACATGATACTGCGGTACCGACAGATGATCAACAAGGATCCGGAGTATCCAGGAGTTTAACATTGTATAATACGTATCTACACTAGCAATCGAAAGGGAGTCGGAGGCCGACTTCATACGACGAGCCGGTATCCGTCTAGATTAGAAGCCCAATAAAAACGATGGTAGGATATTAGAATTCCTCTAGTTTTTACTTGATCAGGTGGCTGTTGGATTTCTGACTACCTTGCTCCTTTCTCTCTTTCTATATTTTGAGCGTCCAGTCATTTTACTAAAGGCCTCTAGTTGATTTATTCCTTATATGTGGCAGGAGATTGGATCCTGGATTATCTGTTGCTCATAGCAAACTGCCTACTTGTTTAGATTGGCACTTGAAGACAATTGACTGCTCTATCTATGTTTTCCTATTCTTCCAAGATTCCGAATCTGCGATTACAAGTAGTTCTCTTCTGGAATCTGCCACATATGACTCTATCTAGGCAAGACGATACCTGCGAATTAGCCAGCGTCAAAGGTCGCAGTGGTGATGGGCTGTGAGGGAATAATATTATATGCTTCTTATTTATGTATGTATATATGTCTATCCATCTATATACTTGGTTTTATTTTAGCGATAAGCTCTTAGCATTTCACCCACGCATCCCATCTACTGGCCAGAGCCCAGGTGCGATGCAACACGCCATAATCACCCAGCAGCATACGTACTCATCTTCCTCAGCCTCTCACCATAGAGCCACAAGAAGATAGGCGCCGGTAGCCCGAGTCCAATCGACACAAATGCCAGAAGACTATTCCCCCAGCCATAATCCAACGCCTGGTACATATACGGGGCAAAAAGTGGAAACCCGAAGCCGGCGAGCGAACGTAAACAAGCTACCGCGGCCAGTGCGCTGGCCGCGTACCTCGTGTAAGCATCCACGATGTAGGTCTGCATACATTGGTAAGCGGTGATGATACCGATGGAAAAGACGCAGGCGCCAATATCTGGTCCAATCCAGTGCGTGTGTGCTTGGGCGGTCCAGCCGTATATGAAAAGCCCAATGGGCGTGAACACGACGGCGACAACGAGCAGCGGGATCCGGAACTCTGGCTTCCCCTGTCCGGCTCGCTGCTTGAGTCTGCGGTAGATGCGGTCGTTCAGCAGGGCGCAGATCTGGGAGCCGGCCCAGTAGCCCAGACCTAAGGCGATGTAGTTCAAGGACCCGATGCCGATGCTCTCGTTGTAGGGGCCTGTCCAGAGAGTGGGGAATGTGGCCATCACGAGATACATTAGGCCGTACATGAAGGCCATGTAGACGGCGATGAATTGGACGATGGGCTGCGTGGTTAAGAGTTTGAAGGGACGGACTAGGGAACCACGTAGTATGTGGAGGGCAGTTTGGTCGCGCGACATCTCGGCCTCTGTTTGGTATCCGGGGTCTCCGGTTTCCTTACGAAGCCTTTTGGCTTTGCGCTTGAGCAGCACGGGAGTGTATGTCTCGCGAAGGAAGAAGAGGCCGAACAGCTGGATCACAGCATCGGCAATGGACGTGGCGTAGAAAATCCAGCTCCAGGAGGTATTTTCTGTTATGAATCCACCCACGATGGGTCCTATGGCTGGGCCGAGCAGAGGTGCAAGACTGTAGATAGCTATAGCTTTCCCACGTTCGTCGGATGTAAACAGATCGCTTAATACGCCGCCTCCGATCTAAGTACACATCGAGATTTAGTTAGTCATGCCATTAAATGGCGAGGAAGAACAACTTACAGCTAGAGGAGCACTGCCTCCTAGTCCTGCAAGAAAGCGAAACGCAATCATCTGGCCTTTGGATTTTGCTACTCCCCCAACAACGTTGAACACAAGGTAGAATAAGTTAGCCAGCTGGAGGACGGGCACCCTCCCATAGATCTCTGAGAGAGGGCCGAGAAAAAGTGGCCCGACAGCATATGCCAGGACGAAGACTGATAACATAATCTGAGACTCAATCTCGTCGTGGATATGAAAATCCTTCGCCATGGTACTAAGGGCAGGCGCTACCATGGAGGATGAGGCTGGGGATATGAATGTAAAACACGACACAGTAATCACTGCCATCCACTTTTTGCTTGTCTCCCAGTTCTTTGGATTTTCCGGATCGTCAAGACTTTCCCATTTCACCTGAGCTTGTCAGTACACCAGCTTCGAGAAGGGGCGTCCGGGTCTGGTATTGTACAAGTTTCGATGGTGGCTCTGAACCACTCTTCTCATGCTCGGGTTGTGCTTGCTCAAGGTCTCGGTCCTCCCTTTCCTTGGGAGGATTTTGATGAGAGTGTTGATTCATCGCATAAGTAGGCAGGTGGATCTCTGTGCAAAAAACTATGATTATATAGTTAGTTGTAGTTGTTAGTAGATATATGTTTGAGAAACTCACCAGTCAAACAAGCTTAGTAACTTAGTGTCAACAGACAACACGAGGACCACGAACTAGAGACATTCACTAGTATGTCCCAGTTAAGATTTGCTATGAATCGCATGTTTATATACCAAGTTCCAGAAGGCAACAACTTTGGATGAAAATCAAGCAACGGAGTGGATCTGGATGGTCTTCCGAATTAGGCAATTTTACTCCGGGTCCTCCGACCGGACTTCCGTCTTTCTGATTCTTCCCGACGACCACAATTCCATTCCTACTATACTATCATACCATTATACTAGTATCATACTATACCAGCCAGCCTGAACTAAGGCATGCATAATTCTGGCTAATTATGTTATAAGTCTTCATTTATATTTTTCCGCCCTTTTTTCTATGGACTCCCCTTCGCAAAGCTTGTTTCGTCGTAATGGCAGCCGACGTTCGTGTGAAGCATGTCGGAAGTTGAAAACCAAATGCGACCACGCATTGCCCAAGTGCGGTCGATGTGCACAAAAGAATGCTGTGTGTATTTATGCTCCGGCGCCTATGACAAGGGCTTTTCGACCTCTATCAGAAACCAAGAGCAGAGGACGACGGAAGCCAAGGATATCCGGATCACCCGCATCGTGGGTCTTGCCGCTTCTCTGAATGACTGTGAACCTGCTGCTCATTATTCTTCCTTTGCAATAGTCGTGATGTACACCCACCGGGATCGTTGGAGCTAATTCCATCGCATGGGCAGGCGGTCGTGGTGAGTACGCCGCCACTGGAGAGTGCTGGCTTCCTCGGTCCAACCAGCTATCGCTCCTTGATGAGTGAGGGCGTTAGTGATAGTGACCCTGGCGTAGCAGACACTGATCGTACAACGTATACAATCGACCCGCGGCAACTCGATCAGGGACTCAAGATCTTGGATTTCCTGGCCGATAATGCACAGCTCGTGAGCGGTTTAGTGAGAAAGGTGTATGTGTTTGGACGCTCGCCTATTGTCCCGGAAGTGCTTATGTTTCCCGCGCTCGATATGCTATGGGATACCTTTGGGGACTATATGACACAAGATGAACCATCAAGACTAGGCACAGTTGTTCGTGTTTTCGAAAACTCCTACCAACAAGTCCCTCGCAAATTTGCCATGCATGCCGGTGAGCTGAGCCATTGGATCAGTGGGAAGAATGTCAGGTGGGAAACCATCGGCAGCGTGATACAGATTGCCATCATGGGCTTGATCTATATGCCCGAGCGTGATGTTACCCAGATTGACCCCCAGCAGAGAAGCAAGGATGAGTCTCTCGCGCAGATGCTCGAGGTCATTGACCAACTCTTACCACTGAGCAATGCACTGCCCGTTGTCAATCAGCTCATGGTGTGCCTGAAATATTATCAGATGATGCTCGCCTCTCAGAGATTTGGTGACTCAAGTATGGAGCTGTGACGGCCCTGTTTCTTGCGAGAGTAGTATTGACCTTTGACGTCTAGGCCGCTGGTTATACTCCTCGCTTGGGGAACTCTCTTCATGTATTTACGCTACGGGAATCCACCAATACAACATCCCTACGGGACAGTATCCGGGGTTTATCGACCTGTGGCAGAGGAGATGCTTCGCCGTAGTATATAGTATGGATAAAACCATTGCCACAATACTTGGTCGACCACCGTCAATGACTCGACATTATTGTGTCTTAAAGCCGCCACTGGACATTGATGATGACATAGATCTTCCAGACTACGAGCGCAGTCTTCAAATGCTAGATAGCAATGGGTGGAATACTGACGGAAAACGACGTCCCGCGACTATAGTTCGTCTTCGCTTCCTTCTGGCGACAGTCCGAGAGGAGATTCTTGAGCTACACCTTGGGGTTAATTACGTCGACATCGAGGGAAAAACAAGGTATGAGGTATTTGAAGGGCCAGCACCATTACTTGAGCTAATACGTCTATAGCAATATCCTGCAAAGTCTGCAATCAATTTGGGATACGTGTCCTAGTCATATGAAATATTCACCGGACATGTGGTATGAACAGATGCCCAGCCAGGATATTATCGCTCTTCTCTCCATTTATCTGGATTACCTTCACTCAATCTTCCTGTTGCATCGATTCGCGAACCAAGAATGCCAAAATGAGAAGCCCAAGGAGCTTCTCCTTGTGGCAAAGACGATCCTCTCCACCGTCCTGGTGATCAATGAACACCGGGAAAGAGCAAGAGAGGTCAGAAGTGACTTTTCCAGCATTGTGCGTTGAGACTAGAACGATGAGCCCTTCACGGATAAGCTAACGCACGCTGCAGTTCCTACCATACGGTCTTCCCAGTGCCGAACTTCTTGCGACGGAGTTACTCCAATCCTCCAACCCTTTACTGGGTCGTCCCACCTATCCTGGTTTGCCCCGGGCAGAGGTAATACGGGAGTTGACCCTCTACATCTCCTGCCTAAGCTGGGTAGCTAGGCCTGGGAGTGGTAATCTGGGATTTTGCAAGAAGGTCAAGGCGAAACTGACCCGCATCCTGGACCAAATCCTTGACCCCTCGTATGTCGCACCGGACTCGAGTGGCAACCACGGTGGAAGCAGCGGCGATGTTTCGTGGGCTTTCCCGGAACTCCTTGATTCCGACTTTACAATCAACAGTTTACTTCACTCAGATGATGGCAGTAACTGGGACCCTGGATTTGATCTGTTCTGTGGGCCTGGCTTCTAAGTACTCAGCCGTATATCTGGGGTTCAAACTTGCCACACAGCTCACTGTCCACGTATAAAGTCAAGAGATTACTCGAGAAACCATTAAAACGAGTAGCTGTTGCATTAGTGTACGCTGTAATCTCTATCAGCCTTGTCCACAATCAGTGAACCTCAACTCACCTCCCATGTTCTTATACACCAACCAATCCCTGACCTTCGCCTCACACCGAAGAGTAGTATCTCGAACAACATAGTCGCATCCATCACAAGTCGGCCCCCAGATCGTATACCTATGAGGCCCGACCTCCCTATCCCCCAACACACTGTCATCCGGTATAAGAATGGGATGGAAAATCTCTTTCTCCATCAGACAATTCATGAAATTCCCGTACAGTCCATCGTTTTGGTATAACATGTCTGGCTGATCCTTGTATACCTCTCTAACCTGTCGCCGCCGGGATATCACCCTGCAGACTAGGGTATACGCAGATCGAGTGTAAAACCGACCAGGCTCTGCGATAAATCTGGTGGTGCTGGGGAAGTTGTCAGCTAACGAGTCACGGATTGTGCGCGCTATTTCTCCGAAGTTTTTGTCTTGGAATCCGCCCCCGACATCAACTATCCTCATTTTGAAGCCGAGGGCTTCGGCCTGGTCAAAGACCTGTCTCGCTTCTCTGATGGCCTTTCGGAAGGAGTTTAGATCGTTGGCACCGGTGCCTACTCGTTGGTTAGATCGAAATCGTATTATCCACAAAAAGGAGCAGGGTCTTCTCACCAACATGAAAACTAACCCCAACAACATCAAGACCGAGTTCCTTTGCCCGCTTCAGCAAATCCCGAGTCATACCTGCCGGCGCTCCGAACTTGTCTCCAAAATTAATCAAGGCACTGGCATCATTGGCATAAATACGTAGCAGGAGTTGTGCATGGGGCATATAGGTATGCATTGTCTCAAGCTCGTCTAAATTATCAAAGACGGTAGTCACAACACCAACCTCCCTGGCATAGTTGAGCGCAGTGGCTGGTTTACACGGATTGGCGAATATGATCCGGGATGGATCGACGCCCAGAGCCAGTACGGCACGCATTTCTTCTATCGAGGCACAGTCAAAGCCGGTGCCCAGTTCTGCGAGGGAGCGAAGTAACAGAGCATCTGAGTTGCATTTTACCGCTGGTTGAGCACTTAGAACCTCTATTTGTTCAGTTGACAAACGACCGCTTACCATAGAATGGTTGGACATTGGGAAGGTTCAGCTTCCAGTCTCTGTGTTGACGCGTAACCTGCCCTAGGTCTGCGACGAAGAATGGATTATCTTCAACATTTGGCACGCCGCTGTTGATTCTCTGAGTTTGGAACTCAATGGCGAGATTGACCAGCTGTTCGGACCTGAGGTCATCTTCTGTTTTTGGCATGCCGATCACATAAAGAAAGCAGATGGGAGCGAAGTATGGTGAACTAGAGGACACATGATCCAGATGTCAAAATACTCTGCAACAAGGGATGCACCCCTTCTTCTATATTTTACAATGCGCAGCTCAGCCAATATAGCAAATGTCGTACCACGGCCCAAAATGTATGAAGCCTGCAAATCCAGACACGTAGCAGCTGTGTCTGCTTCTAGTCCGTCGTCGAAAACATCGTCTGTGGAGCCGTGCAGGAACAATTCAAAATGACAGGTTGCCTCATCACCGGATCCGGCGCTGACAGGATGAGACTCCTACCTTCTTCGCCTGCAATCATACCCGGAACTCCGGAAGTGAGATTCAATTCCTGCCTCATCCCTTGCATGAGGGACCTTTCAGGCAGCCATGAATATATACCCACAAGCGTCCGTGCACGTCGTTCCAGATTCCGTATAGGTGCATATCTCCTTGTGTATGACGTGCTTGGAGTATGTATATTTCGTGATCATACAATCCGTTCTTGGAATTTTCCTAAAGTAGTAGCTAAGAGTATGATGGCCAGACCACCAGTCCACGTCACAACGTGCATTGAAGATAGTTTAAAATGTTTTATGCTTGTTCCAGTCTTGCGGGAAGGTGTTAAATTAACATGACACCGTGGCACTGAAAAATGCCGCAAGTTGTAAAATGCCTCATTCTTATTGCTACGCTGTAAGGCTTGGTGGGAATGGGCTTTGACTCCTTCCACCACTGGAACTTGTTATGTCCATATTAGGCGAAAGCTTTGTAAGAGAGCTGGTCTTGTAAGGACCACTTGGACACCCACCTATCCGGACATGATGAGATGTGAAAACAGTTGGCGGCAGCAGCAGTGACAGATGATGGATTCAACAAGACTTGATGGCTAATCCACAAGCAATTGAGTGCAATATTATACAGTGATCAGAGAATCAGACAAGACTGGCATACCACATAAAACAGTCCATATGTAGAAAGAATGCTATATTACGCTCGTGGCGCAGGCACCTGCTGGGTAACGCAGTGGATAACACCTCCACTAAGTGGGATCGTACGAAGAGGAACTTGTCGCACTTTACGGTCTGGCAGGAGAGACTGCCAGGTCTCTAGAGCTTTCCGATCGTGAACCTCCGATCCAAACGCGGGGATGATAAGCCCACCATTGCAGAAGTAGCTATTGAGATACGACGAGACAAACTCATCCTGCGGCGAGATCCCAAGACTTTTCGGGTCTGGCTCGTCGATGAAATGAATTTCGAACTGACGACCTTTGGCATCAGTCTCGTTCCGCAACGTCTGCAAGATCTCCTGCCCGCATTTCATCCATTCTGGTCCATCCACTGCGTCAGGGCTATGACGCGTCAGGACCACTACTCCCGGTTGTACGAACCGCACCTCGGCGTCTAAATGACAGTCGGTAATGTCGAGATTCTTGCGCCCAGGGACCCAGATCACTTTCTCAACCCCCAGGAGGCGTCGCAATTCCTGTTCAATCTCATCCCGACTTTGCCCCGGGTTCCGCTGCTCACAGATCATGTAGCTTTCCGCGACGATGAGCGTGCCGTCTCCATCAACGACCAAGCCCCCGCCCTCAGTTCGGATCTTGGGCACAACTCGCTGCGCAGGTGATGGTAATTGATCAGAAGATATCACATTGAGTGCGAAATCAGCATTCTCCTGCAATTCCTTCTTGGTCATCGAGGGGTTGCCATAGCGGTAGTGACCATGTGTCCCCTCCCACCCGTTCTTATTCCCCCATTCATTGAACTTGAAGTCAATAGCTAGCCGCTGCCGTGCGTCTAGGTCTCCCGTGGCATCGTGGACATAGACTGGGCCTGTATCGCGAATCCAGCAGTGGTTGATTGGGATGGGAATAACGTGCACCTTTGATGGGATGCGTACTTTCCTGTTGATGAGATCTTGGGCATATTCAATATCTTCAGGGCGAGTATACAGTCGCACCGGCTCAAACTCTGCAATTGCCGCGGCAAGGTCAACGATCTCCTCGCAGTTCTTCTCCCACAAGAATTCTAGACAGGAGGCTCTGGAAGGGAAGCCCATCATGGTTGCAAGATGTGGGTGCCATTCTGGGGGGAAGGTGAAACGGCCCGTTTCGAGGGGAGCGTCGTTCTTGCGCGGTTTGTGTTGTTCGTTGTTAGTAGTGGACGACGCTGTCCGGTTGGTGCTCAGGTAGCCACCCATTATGGAATTTGTTCAGTGTTCAGTCGAGGAGCAGTTGTCATGTGTTAGGAGAAGACTCTCTGATGGTGAGAATTAATAATATTGTGGCCTGGGACAGGGACTTTATGTAGAATGTCTTGGTTTGCTTTTTGCAATTGCTTTCAGTAGTAGCTCATGGAGGCATAGACCGGAAGCAGAATGCATTTCATCTGATGACAGGTGAAGTGAAGGGTCCCAGCATTGCATTCCAACATTGACGGGGATTCATTAAATATGACACTGTGCCTAATATTTATCACCCACTTTGTTTCCGATGAATGGACTTTCCTTCATACATTCTTGCTCCTTGTTTGCCATCCCTTGCGTTGCCACTGAGCGCCATGGCCATTCACGCGAGGTTCTACATGACCCTTGAAGGGCATGCTTCCTGCCATAGGAAGATAATCATGGCTTGGCCGGGCTGGCAACTTAAATTACAAGAAATGCCAGATTGCCCGTATAAAGAACGAGCTCATCGGTATTGCGACGGCTATTTGCCAGCTTCAAACTGTGATTCTTCTGGTTCCTGCCACCGAGGTACCTGAAGCCGCACGGGTATCCCAAGACTATGACAGTCATGGGTTGGAGATCCCAGCCATTGAAATGGGCGACTTGAAATTCTGGATGCCCGATGTAGTTCCATTATTTGTGATGAGTGAAGGCACGGCCCGGTCGATTCTGCACGGGGCTGATTTTACCTTCAATGGCTGACGGCCGATATCCCTCCACTACCAATACACTTCTCGCGAAGGAGTTTCTGTTGGATAGACACATTCCCCATGTGGAGACTTCAATCGCTCTAGAAGGCGGCGCGTTGGAGACCGACGGAGAAATAACCTTTCTAGCGACAGAACGCTCCCTTCACAACCCTAACCGTAATCCGAGCGTGAGCCGAGTGACAATCTAAAACAAGCTTCAAAGGCTGTTAAGTCTATCTAAAATAATGTGGCTGCCTGGTCTAAAGTATTATGAACTGCCCGACGCGCATAGCGATACTGGGCCCGCTTTGTGGCTCCCGGTAAAGTTGTCCTGAGCAAGCCAAGTTCAGATAACGATGTGTTAAGAGCGGCCTATGGCACAAGTTGGGAGTTCCTAAGCCGAACTACAGACGTGAAAGAGGGTACTTTGAACTTTTTCACATCCAAGAAGCGCGCATGGATGGGCCTATTCCCTCTGCTGCGGGTTTATGCCTGAGCTACGTGAAATTTGTGCTCGTGAATGGTGCAGTTAATTCTCCACATTTTGGGGTTGAGAAGGCTGATACCATGTCCATACGAACACTCCAAAAGACATTTCCAATCCGACAGGTGGTCCAGATCTATCTCGAAGACATCGCGTTGAATGGCGGCGCGATCCACTGCGTGACGCAACAGACTTCCACTCCATAAGATTAGCCACTCCTTAGGACTTGGGTACTGCTCCTACAAGAGCTAATCAGGGATACTTTACGCAAGAAGCAATAAATCGAAAAGCCACATCATCTCCAGGATGGTGTGGATGCCCATTCAATCAGATAACCATGCAAAGGAATAACTAAGAAAAATGATACAAGACAGTTCCCAATATGCCCAACCGTCCTGAATACCATGCCGGTCCAGCCATTACCATCTAAAGCATCAGAGCGACAATAAAGGTAGAGGTCAACATCCAGACAGAAGCCATCCCAGGCCGCAAATCAGCAGCTCCACCACCGACAACATCCTTCACGCCATCTTTGATATCATTGCCAACTTGCCTGACGCCATGGAACCAGGTGCCATTGCTATTTGTGCAAGTCTCTCCTTTGGCACAGCAGCCATACTCCCCGTTATCGTTCTTGTGGCATTCTTCATTCGCACCGCAGCTGCCTTGGTTGCCACAACATTGCTCATCCTTGGAGATGCACATCCAGCCGCACCTCTGATTGTCATCAGAGCACCACAGGCCATCGGGTGAGCGCACTGCGAGAGAATGGGGATTGGCCTCAAGGCTTCGACGCCACCAATCCCAACCGCCAGTCTCACTGTTGCACTCCGTATTCTTGTCAATACACATCATGCCGCACCGCTTGTTATCATCGGAGCACCCGTAGTTCGGGTCGCATTTTTCGTCTTTTGGAATGCACATGATACCGCAGCGCTTGTTGTCCTCAGCACATCCCCAATCAGGCGAACGCACTGCCAGAGCATGAGTATTGTCCTCCTCAAGACTCCTTCGCCACCAATTCCAACCGCCAGTCTCCTCATTGCACTCCTGATTTTTGTCAATGCACATCCAGCCGCACCGCTTGTTGTCGGCAGAGCACCCATAGTTATGGTCACATTTCTCGTCCTTTGGAATACAGAGTAGACCGCATCGCTTGTTGTCCTCCGCACATCCCCAGTCAGGCGAGCGTACGGCCAGAGCATGAGAATTGTCCTTCTCAAGACTCCTTGGCCACCAACCCCAGCCGCCGGTTTCACTATTGCATGGCTCATCCTTGCCAATACACATTATACCGCATCGCTTGTTGTCCTCAGCACATCCCCAATCAGGCGAGCGCGCGGCCAAAGCATGAGTATGTTCCTCAAGACTCCGTCGCCACCAATCCCAGCCACCTGTTTTACTATTGCATGGCTCATCCTTGCCAATGCACATTATACCGCATCGGTAATTATCATCGGAGCACCCCCAGCCGTCAGGAGAGCGTGCTGTCAACTCCTGCGAAGGGTCAGGGCTGTCCAAGCTCCTGGGCCAAGGGTGCGGGCCGTCATTCCAGCCGCAGTGCTGATCCTTGGGAATACACCAGAAGGCGCAGATCTTCTCGTCACTCTTACAGAGCGAAGTGTCGTCGGGGGCGCGTACTGCGAGCGGATGGGCGGTGTTGACCGATTTCAATGGTTGGATTCGAACATCCTCATGGCGGATGGAATCAGTGTTCGAGGTTCCTGCAGATAGAGGGTTGCAAAGGGTGGGAACGGCGGGAAGGAGGAGGCTAAGGCAAATAGTAGCAGATAATGAAGCCCGCATGGTGAATTGTTGCGTGCACCAATGGACCAGGTAATTCGGGGGTTGGTGATGCTGTGAGCTCAGGTACAAGATGTGAGGATTGTTGGTATTTTGGATGTAGAATTGAAGTTTGTTTTTTCTGATTGAGTGATACCAGTTCTGAATGACGCGAAAGAGCTTCATATTTATATTGTGTATCTCAGTATACAAAACTATCCAAATGGTAGTGTCTATACACCTCAGCGGATTCGAGCAGCCCTGCCAAGAAAAAATGCTCACCCTGCATTGAAGCATGTTAGCGTCGGTAGTGTCAGCAAAGGGTCTGCTTAGCCAAGCCCTGGGGACAGCCACTGCAATACTGAGCTAGGCGACCCCTGTTCAGTCGCGTCTAATCATATTGTACAGAATTATTGCGGAGTAGGCCACGATATCCGCCCGTTGTTGAGGTATGTAGAACGTTTCTCACCACCTCGATATACCAACCAAGCAAGACAAGCGGCAAAGGTCCCTGCATGTCAGGGTCCTGGTCACACTACTGGGTAATTCTAGTCTTTACGACTTTTTCTTTAACAACAGTGCCGTAGAGCTGTGGTTCGATTATTTTCATATTTCCCGGATATCCGTTCTACAAGGCCCTACTGCCATCCTCAACTATCGCTCCCCAAGAACAACAGCATCACAGTCCTTCCACTTTTTACTAAACTAAAGAGATATTTGTTTGTAGCTGCCGTGAGAGACACACAATTGGGAAGGGTGGGTTCAGCTGCGCGATGATCTCACACGTATCATGGTGAAACCGTTGCAACAGGCACACACTTCATATCATCTCGATGCATAGTGAGACCCCGGTCAAGATCGTACGTTCAAATTTCGGTACCGATTTTTGCTCTTGATCATAAGATAGCAAGGTCTTTAGTAGGGCCACTGCCAATACACGTCGATATTCGCGCATCAGCTTTCCTCTGAGGAGCCATCCAAACACACCTCTTCCATAAATCATAATATATAATTATATCCCTAAGTCTCTGAGCGGCTGGAGTGCCATGCGAAAGGTGATAAGTGGGAGACTGTCGTTGTCCACGCGACCAATAGAGCCATCTACTCTGCTTACGCTGGAAGGTAGTGTCTATGTGGTACGCCTGAAAAGTCAGTTATGAGGCAGAGGAAGTTCGACCATTTACACTTATACAGACGCGAATTGATGTCCTAAAAAGGGGCTTCATTGCATTTACCATGTTCGACCTATACTACATATTCCAAGGATATTTTTATCTTTTTATATGATCAATAGCGTCGAGCGCGAATTCTCCAGGCACACTAGCCACTTGTTGCAACCTCTTGGCATTCGGATATCTGCCGATCTGCCACCTGGCCAGCTGCAGAAGATTTTGTACGCTCATCGAACAGCCAGGATTACCGAAATCGCTAGTTCCCAAATATGTAACCTGAAATATATCGCTAGTTTAGGATTTCGTCGCAAAGACTCCAGGTCGAGATGGTTCAGGAGTGCAAAAACTTGAACATGGTTACAATATTATACCCTGTACCTTCAGTTAAAAAATATACCATGGCACTGTATGTTCGTTAGTGTAGAGCCAAGTCATATTCAGCATGCCCTACTAAACAGGAACAACTATCTAACCACACAGCAGTCAAGAAATTTGTCATGTCACCAAAACATATGGCCGACCAAATGCTGCATCAAAATAATCCGGCACCAGATTGGCTCGAAACAGTGAGACCAGGCAAGGAGATGAAGGCACCTCAGGGGACAGCTAAGCCTTAATTGGAATCAGTAGTGAAAAATAGCCCTCGGGCATGTTCGAATTTGCATTTCTCGTCCTGCGGACCCGCGGACCCGCGGTACTGACCATACCATGGAGAGCTCTGATAAGCTGTTGCGGCCCCACAAAGTGTATATTGTCACCAGCACAGACCCATCCCTCACAACCTTGACAGCAGCTCTTGCGACGACGATGCCTCGGGCCAGAGGTCTCCCATGTGGGGTCTCTTCCCCGCTCAGTGTCGATCCTGTTGAGACCAATAAATACCAGCGCCCCCGACGCGTGGTGTTTTGGTCTGCAGCGCTTCACCATGAGTCGAAAAAATCGCAATCCGCTATCTAACCCGCTGCACTATGCGACACCGCAAACAAGCGCAGGACCACCGGTCACGTACTCCTCCGCCCAACGCTTGTTGAAGGGATATGACTATGGTGAGCTGAGAAGAAACGCGTATGTCTCTCAAAACTAACTCACCGCTCAGTGATCATCGGAGCGGGTGCCGCTGGCTCTGTGCTTGCCAGCAAGCTCTCTGAAGACCCCAATGTCTCGGTTCTCCTGCTGGAGGCCGGAGGGGATGACACCGGCGTCACGGAGAGCAAAATGCCATTGGGGTTCCCAAAGCTCTTCCACGGAGAATATGACTGGGATTATTACACCGTTGAGCAGCCCGGCCTTGCGTCGCGTCGCCTATACTGGCCTCGAGGTCGCATTATCGGCGGTAGCTCGTCGATCAACGCCATGATGTACCATCATTGCTCCAGGTCAGATTTCGATGAATGGGCGTCTCGTTACGGATGCCAAGGCTGGAGCTACGACGATCTGGCGCCGTATTTCAAGCGCATGGAGCGCTTCACCCCCAATCCAAACCGTCCACGCATTGACCTGCAGCATCGGGGCAGTGCGGGTGAGTGGCAAACCGGGTATTCATACCTGACTGAGATTGGCGAAAAGGGCTTTCTGCCCGCCTGCTATGATGCCGGAATTCCGGCTGTCGAAGACATTAACACGCCCGGCGGCACCCTGGGCGCCACTCGGTTCCAGACGTTTATTGATCCCAAGGGACAGCGGTCCTCCTTGGCGACGGCATACTTGACACCGGAAGTGAGGAAGCGCCCGAATCTCTTCATCGCATGCCATGCCCATGTCACTAGGCTGCTCTTCGACCCGCTCAGCGGCGAGGAGCCAATAGCGATTGGAGCGGAGTTTCAGAAGCAACGAGGAGGAGAGTTCTTTCATGTCCATGCACGCAGAGAGGTGATTCTCAGCGGCGGGACGGTTAACACGCCGCAGCTGTTGCTTTTGAGCGGTATCGGGCCCAAGGATGAATTGGAAAAGCATGGTATTCCCATTGTGCGTGCCAGCGATGCAGTAGGGAAAAATCTCAAAGATCACCTGGTGACAACCGCCGTGATGTGCAAGGCAAAGGCGGGAGCCACCCTCGATTATCTCGGAAGTCCTCTCAGGGCCTTGCCGTCCTTAGCTCGATGGATGCTTCTGGGAGGAGGTCCCCTGGCTCACAATGCGGGCGAAACAGCTGCATTCATTCGATCCTGGGAGCACTATCCTTTCCCGGGTTCATCTTCTGAGCGTAGCCCGCCAAAGGATTACACCTCTGGGTCGATTGGACCGGACGTGGAAATCATAGGCGCACCGCTTGGCTTCATCCACCATGGTGAAGAGCCACCCCTGGATGGGGCTAGTGTATTCACCCTTGCCCCGATCAGCCTTCGTCCGCAAAGCAAGGGAACTGTCACACTAAAGAGCAGGGACCCCTTTGATCATCGTGAGCATCTCCCTTCTCCCATTAATATAACAACGCAAACTGACACGGCGCTCTTGCGGCAGCCTTAATCGACCCTAAATACCTCAGCGATGAAGAGGGTAACGACCGCGCAGTTCTCCTGGCAGGCATCCGCGTGTGCCTACGGATCATGCGGAGTCCTGTGTTTCAGAAGTACCTCGAGCGTGTGCCCGTTAATGACGATCCCTGGTCTTACTGGTGGCCGTACTCCAGCAGCGACATTGATCGCATCACGGATGACCAGATTCTTCGCTGGATGGATGAAAAGGCGTTTACCTTGTACCACCCGGTCGGCACCGCGCGCATGGGAACGTCTCCTGAGGACAGTGTGGTCGACGTACAGTGTCGAGTGCATGGTGTCAAACGCCTGAGGGTGATGGATGCCAGTGTGTTCCCGGAGCAAATTAGTGGACATCCCACTGCCCCCATTGGGGCCATGGCCTATAAGCTCAGTGATATGATCAAGAAAGACTCTGAGACGCAGGCTCCTCTGGCACGTTTGTAATGTTGTACGGGGTGTGAAGACCTTGGAGCTACGGTAGCTGCTGATTGATGCTATCATGATGTAAAGAATAACTCAGTGAAGGTACAGTGAGTCAATTACATGTTATTTTCTGCCGATCATTTTGGTAGACAAGCGATGTATTCAATGGTGTACTTGAAATATTTCGATTATAGCTTTATGGCAGGTTGTTGCGTGCTATTTTGCTTTTAATTCAGTCAATAAATAGTGACAATTGGAAGAGGTAGTACTTGATATATGCCCAACGTGTGCTGACATTATAGCCATAAATTGTGGCCAAGTCCGGGGCTCCGGCCACTGTTGACCATTTCCCTAAAATAGCAGCTGCATCTCTCAAGTGGCTTGCGAAACATGACCAATAATGAACGCAATTATGCCTCCTAGGAGTGAAACTGCACCAGTCACTTGCATTAGTCTCAGCCTCGGAATACTGGCTGATAAATTGACTCCACTCTGCTGCAGCATAGGAAATTCCAGCCGAGCGGATGCAACCCAGCAGGTTAGAGAGTAGCTTGGCTGCACAAGTCCCCACTTTGGACACGAGCAACAACCTAGTTGCGAGGGAGCTCTTTGCCACGTTTCGATTATTACATGAGATGGGGATTCAGAGTACAAAAGTCTCCAAAAGTGCCACCTGGCTAAGAATGACAGGGAGTAACAACGAAACATTGCCCATTTATCTTCCCATTCAAGATGCGCTTTCAATCAGTAATAGCCGCTCTACTACTTAGCCTAAGCTTCACAATCCACGCCACCCAAACCTTCAAGAACACAGGCACCACTTCCGGCTGGAGCTCCATCAACCACGAGCACAAGGGCACGGTGCAACAAGTCACAAATGTAGTCTACGGCGGGTCAACCGCGCTCAAAATGACGCAGGTCTACGACTCGAGCTACAGTGGTCGCTACCACTCGGAGGTGGTGCACAACGACATGTACAAGCTGGGCGACGAAGGTTTCTACGGCTTCACGTTCCGTCTCCAAGAATCGTGGCAGTTCTCGCCGGCCCAATCGTACAATATCGCACAGTTCATTGCCGACTTCGGCGACACAGGCTGCGACGACTACATGCCGTCCAGCATGGTGTGGCTTATCGGGGACCAGCTCTTTACGCGGGTTAAGACGGGCAGCGTGTGCGCGCAGAAGACAACTACCTTTGGCAATTTGGCCACTGTGAGCCCCGGCGTGTGGCATAAGATCATTATCCAGGCTAAGTGGCGGGCGGACGGTACGGGGTACTATAAGATGTGGTTTGATGGGAAGAAGGTGCTTGAAAAGTATAATATTGATACCACCGTTGATGATCCCCGGCCGTTCCAGTTCCGGGTTGGGCTGTATGCTAATGGCTGGTATGATGATGGTGGTATGAAGGGAACCCAGGGGACACGCCAGGTGTGGTATGATGAGATCGTTGCTGGCACGACTTTTGCCGATGCGGATCCTGATCAGCAATAATGCTTTTCTTTTCGAGGTGTATGTGGTGTCAATGCAGGCAGTGAGTTCCTGTTGAATTGCCGCAATATGCAAGTCGCATTAATAGTGGACTCGTTATGCATGTATTGGTTGGACCCCGTTCGTCGATGCTTTATAGCCAGTTCAATGCATCCACCTCCAACTGATGTTCATAACTTAATTCCCAAGTGATACAAGTCCGAGAAGAGGAGTAGGGAGGGCGATGTTAGCTGGTGACGCGAACTGTGTCCTCGTCATGGCGCTCTCCCGTATTCGTTGACACGTACTCAGGTACGAGGGAGTCATTCTCAGGACAGATATACCTTTGACGATCTATAGGACAGCACCAATGATGAGTTATGTTCAGCCCCACACTTCATAGCCAAGGCGTTGATTTGCAAGCTCCGCGGTGGACCCAAGGCATTAAGAGTGCAGAATACGAAATGGACCGCTGATGCCTGGTCGGTGGTCCTTAAATAACCACCCGACCCCTTATCGTAGGGTACTACTATTGCAAAGCCCTATTGGCAAACTCCAACAAACCCCCAAGCACAATGGACCAGCAACTCACGTCAACACAGAAAGCGAACCTGCACGAGGTCGCTGACATCATGCTAGAAATCTACCAAACTCTCGCCAACATGCGCTTTCTCAATTCTGCCGGAATCATCAAAGGCCCACATAATATGGGCAATGTTCTTAACTTGTGTGAAGAACTGGGCCTGGACCCTTCGATCATATATCTCTACAGCATCTTACCGTACATTGACTTCCCCCTTGCTGGCCAAACCGATTTCTTCAAGGGGGGCATTTTCGCAGATTTCCGCCAAGCGGAAGATATAGAGCAAGGACGCGACCCGTTCTATATTTGTCCGGGTGACGATGACTATGACGATGAAGATGGCCCGTACATGCGGCCGTGGGTAACCCCACTCTCATTGATAGGGAACCATCAAAGCGTCATTCTTTATGATGCGCGGCGGCATCGGATATGGATCATTGATCAGGAGAGTTGGAACACAAGTGATCCTGCGCTCAGGAACATGCCAGACAGCGTGGCTGGTGATGAATATGAGTGTGGGGAGAAAAGCAACAACGACAACAGCTTTCAGCATGTACCTAGTCGCCCTGCTGGTGATGTGCTCAGAGATATGACCCGCTGGTATCGTTCATTGGAGATAATGCCTGGTGGTGGTGAGAATACCAGACCCGAATGGGACTACGAGCAGCTTCCTTTGAGAGACCTTTACTCCAAGCATGGTTGGCCGGATCATTTCAATGGAGACGCCTTTGAGGCGGACCAACTCAGGCATTCTGTGTTGATCCAGGAGACGCAAAGTCAAAATGGCGAGCATACAGCGTGATATTGAAACTGAAGTCGTGATCCATTTGACTGCGGGGTGTCAAACGCACAAAGAAGCTAATGGAACACGATATTGAAGGTTATTAGAGGACTGTAAGAAAGGGACAAGCAATCCTCGTGGGAAATAAAGAAATGTCGCCAATGTATAGGAATTAGGATTAGCAGTACATGCAAAGCTAGGACACTCGATTCAACCATGGGCCACAGGCTGTATCGCACAGAAGCGGATAAAACATACGTCGAATCTATCCAGGCAGCCGAGCACCGTATCGATCTACACAGAATTCCTGTGTTATCTTTGAACGGTGACAATGTGAAAGCACTCAGACTTCTAGTATCGAACCCCAGGAAAAACATGACGAGCATGTAGACCCACGCTCTCGTGCTCCCATTTAGGGCAGGGCATGTGCTCGTCATGTGCGGGCAACCCTAAACGTCACCAAGGCAGATGGGTGAGCACCCAGAGCAGTAACTACAATTCGTAGAAGAGGGACATCACATATGAAAAATTTGTTCATTCACATAGTAATCATAATCTAACTCCCGCCCACCAGCCCACCATTTTACATCGAAATCCGACCACACCCGCCAAACAACATCCACCCGCTCCCCTCATGCAACGCTGATCAGTAAACATAACACATCCCCAAACCACCAGAATACATCAAAAACAGAATCGCTTTGTATACCACTATTTTTTCACACTGTCGCAGTCGATCCAGCGAACCGCATTACAGGTTGGCAGACAGCTTTCCGGACTTCTTGCCGGTGTAGGTAGCAATGAGATCCATCAGAGGCGGAGACAAGGCATCGTAAGTCTGCAAGCCGACCGACTGGAACTTGGAGCGAACTTCATCCATTCCGCTGGGGTGGAAGCCTTGCTCGATGATGGAGGACACGAAACCAGCGAACTGGGGCTCCTGCCAGCCCTTCTTGTCCGAAAGCTCGACGTGGACAAAGTCCAGGCCCTTGAAGGGGTGGTCAACTTCAATGCGTCCGAACAAATGGGTGCCGCACTCCTTGCAGGCGTAACGCTGGATGGCAGCGGCCTTGTCGATAATGTGGAGCTTTTCGGCGTTGGCAGCCACAGAGAGATTCTCCTTGGGGATCACACCGACGACGGAGAAGAGTGCGCCAGCGGGCTTCCAGCACTTCGAGCATCCGCAGGCGTGGTTGTGGGCGACATTACCCTTGAGGGCGACTGTGACTTTGTTCTGAGGGCAGAGACAGTAGAGGTTTCCACCGGGAAAGTTCGCGTCGCCCTTGGCGAGGCCATTGTCAACGAGAGGATGGAGGGAGACAGGCATGGCGGCTTTTGATTGGTGTTCAAAAAAAGAAGTGTAGATTAGGTATAGTAGAAACGAAACGATTGGTAAGATATCTTTCGCTATGTGAAGTTTTCCTGAATACTACAAGTCAGTTTTCCTACACGGTCCTCACATTTATAAAGATATAAAGCCATGATCGCGCCATGGTTTGTACGACGAGTCCCCTCATGAGGAGACCAAACTCCAAGACCAATTGGTGAATTATTGAGGGGTTTTCTATCTGCAGTCTCCACGTCGCGGCTGGCAGATCCGTAGACGGACCGTGTCGGCCGGTCCGGGGGTTTCCTTACTCAATGCGGTTGTGCTTTCCGGCCCCGTGGCCGGGCTACGGAGGACCAAATCGACCATCTTTGCTCGGACCCCTTCCCGAGATTGTCTCCATTGCGTGCTATCGGCAGTTCTCACTTCCCTTACTTCCCTCTCACGGGTTATCCGAAGCAGGGCCGTCGTCCATTCTTACGGCGAAGTGTTGGAATGTATATGCATCTACAACAAGTCAATCACCATTATACTACTGAATCTCATAGCCCGAAATATGAAAAGACCAGTGCAAGATATTTAGATCGATCATCACGTTAATTTCATCATTTTCAGTCGTTCTCTATATGTACAATTCATAACTCCATAGTTGACCCGTTGCCTCACGATGCCACCGTATCAACAACGCATCGGATACAATCCCCTTGCTTCATCTGCTCAAAGGCCACGTTGATATTGGCTAACTTCTCACGATGTGTGATAAATTCGTCGATTTTCAAGTCACCCCGCAGGTAATCCTCCACAAGGGCCGGAAGCTGAGAACGACCCTTGACGCCACCAAAAGCGCATCCCCTCCATACGCGACCGGTAACCAGTTGGAATGCTGTTCAAAGTCAGTACACACCGGCACAATAGGAGCTTTAAAGGACTGCACATACGCCTGGTTGAGATCTCTTGACCAGCA
Organism: Aspergillus pseudonomiae; assembly: GCF_009193645.1. Classification (NCBI taxonomy): domain Eukaryota; kingdom Fungi; phylum Ascomycota; class Eurotiomycetes; order Eurotiales; family Aspergillaceae; genus Aspergillus; species Aspergillus pseudonomiae. The sequence continues at coordinate 248,842 of NW_022476003.1, forward strand.
GCAGCCACGCCGATGACGATGCTCTCACCCCAGCCCTTGTGACAGGCTTCCAGAGCAGCGCGCATGACGCTGACGTTGCCCGTGCAGTCGAATGTGTAGTCACATCCACCATCAGTCATGTCAATAAGCTCATCCTGAACGGTTTTCCTCAGTCGAGCAGGGTTGAGGAAATGAGTCGCTCCGAACTTGTAAGCCCACGCTTCCTTTCCGTCATTAATATCCACCACAATAATCTTTCCGGCCTTCTTCTTCACCGCGCCCTGGACGATCGACAAACCGACACAGCCAGCGCCAAAGACCGCCACATTTGCTCCTTCCGTAATATTAGCGGTGACCGTAGCGGCACCGTACCCGGTCGTAATACCGCACCCCAGAAGACAGGAACGGTCCGTCGGACACGATGGAGTGACCGCCACAACTGAAATATCGGCGACGACGGTATATTCGGAAAAGGTCGAACAGCCCATGAAATGGAGTAGATCTTTTCCGCGGGCTTTGAACCGGGTCGTTCCATCCGGCATGACACCGCGGCCTTGCGTGGCCCGGATCTTGCCGCACAGATTCGTCTTCCCGGACCGGCAAAATTTGCATTCTCCGCACTCCGGTGTACTGATTATGTTGTTAGCAGCTCGTTGTATTTTTTTTAGGGGATCGAAACATACTAGAGAGCGATCACATAATCGCCGACCTTAACATTGGTAACACCTTCGCCAACAGACTCAACTATACCGGCACCTTCGTGGCCCAGGATCACTGGGAAAGCACCCTCGGGATCCTTGCCGGAAAGCGTGTAGGCATCTGCAGGTGATTAGATAACGCCGTTACACGACAATTGACGACTTTCAAAGGAATCCCAACTCACCAGTGTGGCAAACTCCCGTGTGGAGGACCTTGATGCGGACTTCATGGGCTTTTGGTGGCGCGACTTGGACATCCTCGACTGAAAGGGGCTCTGCTGCTGCCCAGGCGATTGCGGCCTGTTGGATACTCAGTATCTGTTCTCTGTTCGATACATGGTGCATCAATTCGTACCTTGCAAGTGATGGTCTATTTATTAATTGTTAGTAAATTTCCAAGGAAGGTCAGGGTTTTGGATTTGGCATACCTTTCCAACTGTACTAGCCATTGTGGATGAAGTGCGCTCAGCAATTCTATTCTAGAAACTGAGAAATGCACAAGGAGAGAAGAGCTCAAGAAGAAAGGAAGAAAGAAAGAAAACAGCAGCTATTGAAAAAAGCAGGTGCATCGCATACAAACAAAACTATGAGGCAAGGAGACGGAAATGAGATGAGACCCACGACGGAAAGAAAATAATTTCTTTAGTGAGGGGTGAGGGGAAACACCATGAGGGGATAGCTCACCGACAGAGATAGTCGAGACTATAGTTGTGGGGTTCTAGTTGCTTTAAGCAGAGCCTAAGTCGACATCGTAGGAGATTATGGGTACAGAGTCCGTAGACTGGCGGGAGGAACTATTCTCGGAAGACCTGCCGAGATATGGATACGGATACGGCATCCAACAACCCTAAAGGGTTATGAATCCCGGACGTTCACAATTTCTTTTCGCTTTTATTAACATCGAAGGATTCTGACAAGGGTTACGATGCATTGGATAGCATCCTATCAGTCAATTCCCAACATACACAATCGCAGAAATTGCCGTTGCGTGTTGTTGCCAGACAATTCTTCTGCGCATCGACAGCCAAGAGTTTCTTTAGACCTACGGTCCGTAGCCTACGGCGGAGATAAGACTCGCCTACCGATACGATCGAAGTCTCTCCAATACTGCGGGCAACCAGAAAAGGAAGGGCAATCGGTTTTCCCCCGCATGCAAAGCAAGATCCTCCCAGAAAAATACCAGGACATTGATTCCTCCCAGGTCCCCAGTTCCGAATGATCCAAAAAGGTTTATGTCGACCTTAAATGCCAACCCATCTTAGATCTATAGAAAATATTTTTAGATAACAAGATTGCGCTTCGAAACTCCCGCTCGACTATAATCATGGCAATTTACATTCTGCTCCCTACAGATTCATGATATGTGCTCAAGTGGGCTAATCTAGGAAATATCACGCACTATACAACGTCTTCTGACAAATAACCCCTTTTTTTTTGAAAATATGTAACCGGGAGGACGTGTACCTCAAGATGACGGACAATCAAAGAAATCGGTCGAGATTTATAAGAGGGGGTATTTTGTGCAACGATATTGGCGCTTCCCCCAAGCTTTCCGGATGGCTTGTACTGAGAGAGCAATTGCCATGGCGTCCGATTGAATGTACTATGAGTCATAAAAATGGCTCATGGAGATAATGCTTCTGGATTTTGACTGGTTTATCAGAAGTCTTATTGAGTCTTAGCTGATGTTCAGTTTAATGTTCAGCCTTACATGATAGGCATGTATGTAGTGTGGTCCAAGTGAGGCATCAAGCCCTCGGCTCGGTGGAAAGAGTAACTTATCGCACCCGTGAGTAAGTTGGGTGTCCAGTTATCATCTGATGTTATTTTGACCTGGAGGATTGCTCGACTACACTTTTCCAGTTAGCTCTTCCCTTCCATCGCTGCACAACTTCTTAAGCTTCTGTAGAAACATAGACAGTCTAACCTGTTTAGGTATCTTCTAGTCCATCTAGCGTTAGTGTCCATTCCTATATGGGTATAGCGCATTCTATACGCGATGCTGGATGGAGACAATGAACACCACCGAATGCTGGTTGTCTCCCAAAAGATACAAATAAATTTAGCACATTAAAGTAAAGAACTCGTATTACTTGTTCTGTTCACGATTTATTCCAGTTATTTTATTACTCCCTCTAAAGCCTATTTTGTTGTTATGAGGATCAATATGTTATATGGGAAATATATATATATTGGCTTTTCGTGTCTGACTGTTCTGATTCTGTCCCGAAAACGTCAGGAAAAGTAAGCAGGGACACACTGGGACATGTGATAGCCTTCTAAGACTTCTTACTCTAGGATACGGCTACAAGGTTGGTTCTTTGGGTATGTCAAACCATCATTGAGGCGACAGGGCTCATCAATGAATTATCACATTGTATCTAAACGGGTAAAAGCTACATGACATCTCCCCGCTATGTTGTGTACTTTCTCAGATTCTTTCTAGCATCATTATATCTTGGTACAGAACCAGGATCATACTGTAGAATGTATAAACCACCATGGGATTGGTAGAGCACGATCAATGAAAAACTAAGGAAATTATGGCCTTTGCTGTATAGAAATTTGAATCCTCAAACATCCGATGTGACTAACGACTGTCTTTACCGGGCTCGGGCAGATATAAGAGCTTCCTTCGTTGAGCAAGAGGTTATTCCTATGGACCGCTACTGACGAGAAAGCATAGCGGAAGGATCTCGGAGAAACTCAGATCACAACCCCATTTGACATGGCCGCATCCTTCGTACCATTGCTTCATCCTTCCTTTCCCTTGCGTACCCCGCCTGTGACCTTCATCAATGAGTGAAAATGGACTATTCTACGAAGCACGGCTAGGGATACCAGGTCTCTGGACCGCCACTCCCTCAGGCCTTGATTTTCAAAGCACATCCATGGAAGAACCTAAACATTTTCTATTCTAGGGATGGTCGAAACAACTTTTCTATTTGGCATGATAGGCCAAATGCCGAATAGGGCGTTCTGGGCCATCTGTCTTCGATCTATCGCGGAACATATTGTGTGATGCCTTGATGGGTAGAACCGTCTGGACCGTATTATTCAGCGGAATACCTGAGTGCAGTTCCATGGGTCTATATAGACTGTTGTTTGTGGATTCGGCTTGGAATCCCGTGTTATTGCCATGGAGTAGTATATGAGCCGATCGTTTATTAGTGGAGTCGCCATAGGCTAGGACTAATGGAATACTTGAGACATTCCGCAAGGATTGGATATCCTGCAGGATCTCTGGTGCTTATTAGGTACTCGGAATGTAAGCGGAGAGTGCTATGACCGTCATCGTCTCAGAATCCTACAGATCATCGTGGTGGAGACCAGTTTAGAGACGGAAGGATGCATTCAAAGGCACACTGATATTGTGTGGCTCTGATCTGGAAGAGTTAGGCCCCAGGGTCGTGATCGCATTTAAGATAGTGTTCACTCAAGCACTGTTGAGCAGCTTGGCGCGCACATGAAGCATCGACAGAAACAACCGCGAGTTGTAGGATAGGGGAGCAATTTTCCCTACTTAGATGCAGGCACATATTTCTTAAACTGCACAATGTGTCATAACCGGCAGAATGATATTCAAATACAGAGCAACACTTTCCGTGATATAGTAGTACAAAAATAGAACCATCCATGATCAAACATTGGGCCCGGGTCAACTTCGGTTCTTGATGGTTATTCCCCTAGTCCGAACCCTATTGAGTGGGACTTCGATCCCGAGCTTGAACCCGAACCACTGACCACAACTAACCAACCACAAGCACCAGGGCAGAAGGCTTGTCCTATAATTGGGAACAGACTGATTTACACCATTGGGAGATCATTATCCTATTTGTGGAATGTACGACCAGAAACTCCTGGGGTGGTTCAGGTAAATTAGGGCTCGGCATCGATCCAGGGGTTCGGGTATTTTACGGTTGATCCACTTCCCGAGTGGTCGATGAACCTCCCCTCGTGCGGGCGATGATGCGTTCGTCCCTGCTCCAGATCGGCCTTAGTGGCTGTGGTGGATCTTTTAGAGTTGTTTCGACTTTTGAGTCCCCAAAAGGGTTGAGCAAAAGGAAAACTTAAAAAAAGGGGGGCACCTTTCGAGCTCTAGAGATCAAGCCCCATTAAATGGTCTCAGTGTGGGCTAGTCTGTTTCAATCATGCGGGTTGTCTTGCCTCGAAATACGGTGTTGGCAATATCATTGCTTCGTGTCAGTCACTCTACATGCACTGGCTGTGAAAGAATATTCTGCTGGGAAGCCGTTCTAACAGTACGCTTCCTCTCTTGCCAAACATCTCAACTCTTCAATATCCATAGTATACTTCTCCTATAGACCGGAAAGTAGAAGAGGTAGGCCTATTGCATCATGCTGAATAGTCCTAGACTACTGGCCCGGCGATATCGGAAGGAAGTTCTCATAATTGAGTTTGAGTCCTTCAGGGCACCAAAGAGCTCGACCCGAAAACTAGCCGGCAATCCCGGCTTACCGATTATGGTTAAATCACCGTGGGTAGCCCTAGCACAAGAAAAGCGAAGACCCTCCCCGACCGTTTCACATTGAAGATGCGTTCTCTCTATTGTTCCTTTGCTGCCATATTTCCCCACATTAAAAAGTTTATTTGCGCTTGTAGCTTGATTCATGCAAACACGGTTTCTAATTATACTTCAGATCGATGGTCGATGGGCATGATTCATGGAGAGGTTTTGGAGTGAACCGACACTAACCCTGACTCCGAGCCCTAGGGGCCAGGGCATCCCGTCCGTCGGAATGGGGATAGGGTGTTGGGGTACGCTGACTTGGTGCGTTTATCGGGTTAAGAGATATGGTGTTTGGAGAAGACACTGCAGAGCCGCTGTTGTTTCTCGAGTTCAATTGCAAAATATCGTGATTATCAGTCAACCTACTTGCATTCTATGTAGTAAAGGGGATCACAAATATAAGACATTAAAAAAGCAGGTCACCGTACACCAGCGCCTATACTGTTCTTGAAGTATAAACCGAGGACCCCAAAAGCCCGACTTACCAATCCGGTCTAGCTAAGCACATTTCCACACTAGGGTTGGGTCTCTCGATGGCGTCCTTCTGTGAAACGCAGATCTACAGCTAATCTTGCCCATGCCATGAGTAGAATGGTTTCATCGTTAGTTCAATTAGGAGGTATGGTTCCATCGGAGTCTGGATAGCAACATCAAGTGCGCAAAAAGGGAGAAGTCACGTCTATATAAAGGCCTGCAATGCACTCCCATTATCCTGTCATCCAGCCAGCATCAACATTCTTTCCTTCCACTTCACTCAAAAATCCACAAAAAAGTCATTCATCTTTCGTTAAACGGTTTTATATTTGTTAATTTTCGATATGCGTTACGCTCTTTATACCCTCGCCCTTGGGGCAACCTCGACCCTGGCGGTCCCGGTGTCTGTGATACCGCACAATGGTACCCTGCCGAACGTCCCCGGCAGAATCGGTACCCCCATTACCCCCCCATCCAGAGATCGTGCTGGATTGCAGTCTCGTACCTTCCTGCCTCTTATTGAATGGCTCGGCCATCACGGCTCGGCCACTTCCACTACCTCTTGTGAAACATGCGAGGCTTCCGGTAGCGCGACTAGCAGCGGCGCTGTTAGTGTGACTCCCACCGTCTGCGAAAAATGTGAGAATGGCCATGGGATTGGCGTGAGCGTCAGCTTCGGAACCGACCCTAGTGCCTCTGCAGGCGCCAGTGTCAGTGGTGGTGTTACCGGAAGTGTGAGCGGAGGCGTCAGTGGTAGTGGTAGTGTCGGCGCCAATGTTGGTGGTGGTGCCAATGCCGGTGTTAGTGGTGACGTTGGAGCTGACGTTGGTGCCAGCGGCAGCGGAGATGTTAGCGGTGGTGCTAACGTTGGAGGAGATGCCAGTGGTGACGCCGGAGCTGGCGTGAGTGCCACGGGCAGTGGAGATGTTGGCGCCAGCGGAGATACCGGTGCGAGTGCTGGCGGCGACGTTAGTGGCAGTGCCAACGCTGGAGGAGATGTTAGCGGCGGAGCTAACGTTGGTGGTGATGCTTCTGGTAGTACCACTGTTGGAGGAGGTGTCAATGCCGGCAGTGACGTTGGTGCTAGTGGTGATGCTGGAGCCGATGCTGGCGCCAGTGGAAGTGGAGATGTCTCCGGTGGTGGTAATGTTGGTGGTAATGTTGGTGCTAGTGGTGACGCTGGCGCTGATGTTGGTGGAGATGTTTCTGGCGGTGTCAACGTTGGTGGTGATCTTGGAGCTGGCGGAGATGTCAATGGAGGAGCCAATGTCGGCGCAGGTGTCGGTGCTAACGGGGATGCTGGTGCAAATGTCGGTGGCAACGTTGGAGGTGATGTTAGCGGCAACGCTGGCGCTGATGTTGGTGGAGGAGCCAATGTCGGTGGTGATGTCGGCGCTGGCGTTGGTGCTAACGGTGATCTTAGTGCCGGTGTTGGAGCCAATGTTGGAGGTATCCTCGGTGGTATCGCTGGTCTTGTTGGTAATGCTGGTGCAGGGGTCGGTGCCAATGTGGGCGGACACGTCGGTGGAAACGTCGGCGCCAATGCCGGTGTTGGCGCTGATGCTGGCGCTGGAGAGGACTGCGACGAGTAAGGTAGCCAAGAGCTTCAAAAATACATGGCTTACTGCCAGGCCTCTTCTTACATCACTGCGTCCTGAAATATCTTTGATCTCATTTTGATTGTTATCAATGCAGCTGGCTCTGGCTTGGACCCTCCTTATGATCGTTCAAACAACATGTCTCTCATTTCCATGTCATATAACTAATTCGATTATCTCCATCATTTTCCATCTCCACCCAGAATAGCCTTAGAGAACCAACTGGGATACGCGAAGTTTAGATTTTGGTCTCAAGATCAGTGGTAGAAAGTGTAAGGGCGCAGCAGCTATCGGCATAATGTATGTATGGCTAACGTCTTTTATATTTGTCTATCGAGGATGATGCCTTTGCAATGAGTCTATCGCTGTTGCATTGTACGGATTGATTGAGGCATAGCAAGACGGTGAACCGCTGCACAAGCACACCGTAACTCTAGAATACAGATGTAACCTTACAATGAGTGCCATCTAAACGTGACAGTGTGAGAAATAGAACCCAGCCACGTCCTTGTTCCATGGTCCATGCTACAGAAACAGTCATGGAAACAGGTTTGGCTCCTATTTCTGGTTTCACGTGTGAATCAGCTCAGTACCAAATCGGTACAAGTACATTGGCACAAAGCCCAAAGCTAAGAGGGAATCCCTACATGTCTTTGTTGGAAGACCTGTTGGTGAATTGGCTATTAACAGTGCACAGTCTACCACCGGATGAACCTATCACAATGTGTGCCGAGTATTTAACTTAAGGTTCGTGCCGCCCGGGATGCATATTCAATACTCTTCACATTGATGTCCTCTACCAATAACAGCTTCTTGGATAGTCTAGAACCAGGGATTAATCCTGAGCCACGAGAATATCCTGCCCGAACTGGCTGATGGTGGTCGATCCCGAGGCCAACTGCGACCGTGTGGCAACGCAAGTGAGTATGGCTTTGCCCCTCGCCAGTATATATCGGATATAAAATGCCATTCAAAACCCCTCCCCATCGTAAGTCATTTGGCTGATCATCCCTTTTCAAAGCAGAAGATCTCCTTTTGCTTATAGCTACCTCACCACGCCGAGAACAAAATGTCTACTTTACTCTGTCCTCAACGCGAAGGTTGTCACCATGTCCATACCCTCAACAGGTCGACTTTTCCGTCATGTTGCCGATATCATAAACCTCCACCCTGGAGAAGACCCTTGCTGTGCTGGATACGCCACCCCACAAGGACACCAATGCCATCAATATATCCCCGCTTCCGATTCCACCGCTGCCTGTAGGCTCCTTGACCGGGCCACTGAGGATCTTCATGTCGGACGCCCCATAGATCACTACCTTCAGGATTTGGCATCACTAGTTCTTTGCAGAACTCACCGTCAGGCACAAGCACCCGATCTAATTGTGACCTGGGGCGCGCAGATACAACGCTTCCAGACGGATCTAAGGGCGTTGATGGATCAGATATGGTTGGAGGACGACCTTAGCACAGAACTGCGGCACACGATGGACCGGACATCTCAAGTTGTCACACAGCTTCACACGCAACTTTCTGAACTGAGCGCCACAGCGGCGGGCCTAAGGACTCTTGGCGCTCATGCGACGAGGGCTGTGATACCTGCAAGTGCTACCTTGCAACGGGAAAGGGAACGATACTTGTCGACAATGGCTGGTCATACTGGACACCCACTCGAGTCGCTAGCCATAAGAGCTGGAACCACAGGGACCCAACATCTCGACATCGCGGCAATGACAGCTCCAGGAAGACTTGGATCCACGGGCTCTGCAGGGTCCTCGGTAATTCGTGGGCAGGTCGACGGGGAGTGTTCAATTTGCTTAATGCCATTAGGGGAGTCAGAACATTCGACCAACAATGGCGAAGGGCCCAGTGGTAACAACGGTGGGAATTCCAGGGGGGGAAACCAAACAAAGCAATTCTCAGCCCCTAACAGCTCCTTTCAAGGACATGCCCAGGTGCTTGTCTGGTGCAAGAGGCGATGTGGTGCCAACTTCCATAAGTCTTGTATGGACCAGTGGACAAAAGCATGCCAGAAGGATGGTCGTCAAGCACAGTGCCCTATGTGCCGATCATCTTGGAACGCATGAATTGTATCATGTGGCCAGACATATGTACTCTCTGTATTACTTTGTTTTCACTACAGGCGTTTGCATTTCCATGCTTGTCGCTGTTAATCCCTGTTCTTTTGTGCTGTCTCTTTCTTTTGATGGGCTTATGATTATCTTACCTAAATGAATGCTTTTTGCGATAAGCAAGCTTACAATATGGCAAATAATGCATCCAATGTTGACATTATGATCAAAGAGACCTTTGGTGCTGGGCGAAATCCTACTTACAAAGAATAGCATTATAAGCTCAATACGCTTTCTTCAGAAAGCATGAAAGATTCATACCTGACCTATACTTAAAACAAAGCGTGTTTGATCAGGTCTCCTCCAGAGCCATGTTTCGCATAAATACGTTTTCTCCTTTTTAACAATGGGTATTATCACCATCAAACCAATCCTATGCTGGGATCGGCTGCGATGCAATTCATTCCTAAGCTACGGTAGATACTGTGATGTACGAGACGCTTTATCTTCCTTTTCAATTTGCGTTCTTACAGTATGAATCCGACATTGTCCTTCATATTATTCATTCAGTGGCCTTTGTACAAGGGCTAGGTCAATGGGGAGGACCTACTATGTCGAAGCTCTGTATGGATTTAAAACCCTGGCTGTTTCCAAGTTGAAATGTAGTCATGTCAGTCTATACTATCATTAATAGCGAGAAACATTCATTGTCTAAGCGTTCTTAGTTAAATCTGAAGATCCCAATCTGCTCTGCTGTGCAATATGGCTGACGAAGCGGAATCCGCCAGCTCACGCGAAGATGCAATGGGGCCGAACTACCTTACGCAGCGTGTCCCGGTGGAGGTGATGAGAAGAATCATCGACTTCGTGCGTATGACGGACCTATGGGAATTGATTGATGTAACTCAAATCCAGTCAGCTGGCATTCGGGTTCTCAGCCAGGTCCGGCTAAGAGAGCTACTCCTCAGCAACCGTTTTTATGTTTTCACGAACGATCAAGAATGGAGAACTTGGCGCAATGACAACTATTTCCGACAGCTGGAAGAGGACGGCCATCTTAGAAGACCCGTTGTCTATCGAGACGATGACCCCGTAACGCACTGCATTGCGCTGGATCGTCACGACCGACTGCAGTTTATGCTGGAGGGCGGGCTACCGCCTGAATGCTGGACAAAGTGTGGTTGGAGTCCCCTCGCTGTGGCGGTTCATTACAGAGCAGACAGGTGCTTCGATTTGCTTTGCGCTGCACAGCCTGACGAAGACGTTCTACGACAGGATACCGGAATTCGGGCTAGCGCTCCTAACTGGTTGATGACCTTTACCGGGGACAAGACGTATGAATATGGGTATGAAAGGCTGCTCGATCATTTTGACCACTATAACCAGACTCAACAGCATAGAATACTGCTTCCAAATATCACTCCAGATGCCACCTACAAAGTGGTCAGGACATTTCCGGTTCCTTTAATCGAGCGTGCGGCTCGTATGGGACTGAGGCTGGCTTTAGCCGCACATCGGACCTCACAAGAAGGAGCATGGCACGTTGCACCACTCCGCGATGATGCAATGGACCTGATACACGTACTGTGTCGTGAGTGCGCTGCCAGCCTCAATAGTTACGACTCCGAAGGTCGCACCCCGTTATTCCCGGCTGTAGAGTCTGGGAAGCCAGATGTCGCGAAACTCTACATTGAGCGTGGCGTCGATGTGGGTCATATCGCTGGGATCGCAGAAACAGCTCTCCACCTCGCCTGTAGACAAAGGCCAGTGAATCTGGATATTCTGCAGGAGCTCCTTCGTCATATCGATGTCAATATCGGTGCTGGGAGCGCGCAGGGAACACCGTTGCACACACTACTGGCGAGTACATGGGGCCACATATATAACGAGAATCCGCCCGCCCCAGCACGTAACCCAGATGGTACTGCCCAGAATCAGCAACGGTGGCGCCCTCGTCCACTGTCAGCCGAGGAGCAAATGATCATGGACGTCGCCTGCGAAGCTTGCAATAGGATGCTGGATCGGTATCCTGAACGGCAGGCTGTTAACGCCAATGGAAAAGCTGCATTGAAATTAGCTCGGGAACTTCATCTCAAACGGCTAGTTAATAGAATTCTAGGAGCTCCTTCTCAGACAGGGCGATGGGAGAGACGGCTAAGACCTCGGAGGAGAACCTGAGTCCAGATCAGTAGTTTACTTTTCTACATCTTTTATATTTTCTGCATATTCGCTAGACATTGTACTTATATCTCCCCTAGATCAGTGGTTCGGGTATTGTAAGCACGGTGTAGCATGGTTGATTGTCTTGTTGGATACCCTTGGTAGAACCGGGCATATTCTTTTCTTTCACCAGTTCTTGTATTTATCATGATTCTTTCACATTTCTATCTGCATGTCGCAATTGACTCATATAGACATTTATAGAATACCATTTATCACATAAACATGACAGCATTGCGACAAGCACAGGGATTGGTCTTGGAATGCAACGTGATCAGCTGATGAATTAGGGCATATGACACCCAATCCCAGCAGCAGATGACATCCGCACCTGATTCTAACATATACGTATAAAGCAGCCCTACTATCTTCGAGCTAGAAAGTAGATTGAATTAACGTCTTTGTGTCTCCGTTATCCGGAACCGACTGAGATCCTACCATCCACCATGAACTTAAAGTCTATCACCACGATGCTCCTCACCGTCGTCGGTGTCGCGAGTGCCGTGCAACATCAATACACTTGTACTACTTACCTTCTGATGGGAATGGAACAGATATGCTAACAAATGCAGCGTTACGAACGACATCAAAGGAGGGTCATAAAATCCCAGCCTTGAAGTCGGAGCAGAGTGTTCTAGGGCTCGGGACCGATGAGAGCCGTACGTTACGTCTTTATTCATCTTAGCTGTGGAGATGAACTGAGCATTCTAGGCTGCTACACATGCTCCTCCCCTTGTTCACACGCGGTGTGTTGTCATGGACGGTTTCCTCAGTGCTGCACAGATGGGGTGTATTGTTACTGCTGTGATGACTGATTGATGCACTCGGTTGCACATGGTATAATATTATACAAGAATAATCATCATTAGTTGCACATCGATATAATATCGTCGGGGATGAACGGCTTCAGGATGTTGATCAACGCAGCCAACGGGATCCAATCCAGGGTACCATGGATGGTCTCAATCGCAGATCCACTGTACAGAACTCTAGCGTAGAATTCCGACTCGGAGGTTTCCCTGTTGTCTGATTAGCTAAGGTCGATCACAAGAAACGAGCAAGAGGAATCAGCGTACCAAATCTCAATAGCAATGTTCGATGCCATTCCCGGCCAGCGAAGTGATCTGATCCCCAACGCACCAAGGATTGGTCCGATATCGCCATCATGCACGAAATTATGGCTGTACACTAAGTCGGACCTGGACTGTTCTACGGCCTCCAGTTTCCTCACGATTTCTCCGATAAAGAGTCCCTCCACTAGTTGGATGTATTGCGTGGCGTTCGCGTTGGTCCGCCACCAGTAGTTCCATTCCCAGTCGCCGGCGCGGAAAACCTCATTTGCCTGGTCGGTTGTCACGCAGTCGGATTCATCCCCTACGCGGCAGGGAAGTTCGTAGCCGTTGCATAGACGGGCCTGGAAATTGTCGGCGAAGTGGTCAAAGGTCGAAGTCCAAGACCCAGTGGCGTTAAACATGGTAGATAAGCGCGTGCGTAGTGGCTCAGTGACGGATAGATGTTCGTTCCATTCCGCGGTGGATTGAATAGATGAGAGCAGCGTGTCCCGAGCGGAACAGGGAAAGCCGCGGTCAACAGTGTCAATACTGGAGGCCTGCTGGTGGAGCGGGATTGGCCCTGAGTGCTCGGGGAAGATTCCACGGAGGACACCGCCCGCTGAGCCCTGGGTTAGGGCGGAGGAGCTAGAGCGGAACCAGACCTTCCCCTCGGGCGAGTCGGGAATCAGGCCGAGCTGGTCGCCATACACGGCGCGGAGATCGCGACCGTGTTGGTAACCGTCTAGAAGGCCGCCGATCGTAAGCTGCGGATACTGGCAGGATCCATTGACGTAGCTATTCAAGAATGGGTTGGACGGGTCGGAGTAGGCTTGACCATAGACTGTCGCCGGAAGGGTCCACTGAGAAGCTGGTGCTGCGTAGAGATGGGGATGAATGTTGTCGCAGTTGTACTCTTGGTTCTGTGACAATCAGCAAATAGTTGGAGAATGCTACCGTAAACCACGACATACCTCGCCACCCGGAAGAATGTTATAGGGAGTGCGACGCTGATGGCGCTGGAGATACTCAAGATAAACAAGGCGAGCGGTAATGGAGTGATTGGCAACAGGAGGTGGCAGTGAGTATGTATCCTCGGTAGGATGAGGCATACTGCAGTAGTTGTATACATCACCTAAGGGGCTGCTTTGGTCGGCCGGCGCGTTGTAGATGCCGCCGTACGTGCCAAGGGAGGCATTGGTGATGAAGGTGGTGTGGTTGAGGGGCGGATAGAAGGTATCTCGAGACGCGAACGATGGCGTCCCGGAGAGGAGGGTTAAAATGAGTGAAATCATTTCTAGAAGACCTTCGTACACCGATAGCATCTTGTTGCCATTGTGCGTGTGGCTTTTATTTATAAATTATGAGTTGAAGTTGGACTGTGACATGTCCACCACTCACGTGCGGCCATCTCCCACGTGGTGCAGCCCTCGGAATTTGCCGAAACAATCAACCGATTTGACGCTACAATTCAACGACAATATAAACAGTTGCTATAACAGTGCCAGAGCACGTGTGTTCTGTCAAAGCTTCTTGTGGTTCAGCATGGTCCATGGTTTCTTCCTGTGGGGCTGCTCGGCATTCTAGGCGCACCTCCTACCCGAGGCATCATTCTGCATGTCCAGCTTGACCTAGCCCAGTGGGCCAAGAGTTCAATACTAGACAGCGCTGCAATGGCAACGATCACGACTCATGTCTAAGGTATTCACAAATGCAGCGAGGCAAAAGGTGTAGATTCTATGTGTGTATGTGACCCGGCTAGAAAAGTTGACCTTAATGTGTACGTTAGACTATAGAAAGAGGAAAGAAAAAAGTCCTTGATATTTCTGATTAAAACATAGACAATAATGGAAAATCGCCATGGGCCATCACTTTACGGAGTAATTCTGTCCATATTCTGTTCAGTGGTGTCTATCTTGACTGATATAATATTCGACGCGACACCAGGATCGCCCAGGTACGTAATAAAGAGCACTAGACGGTCTTGGCAAGCATGACACGACACGCCTCAGGCAACAGTTTTAATTCCTGGCAAGTGGTCCAGTGACCGTCCGCCGCCAGGGCTCTTGGCAGCAGGTGAGGTGATGGACCCTGAACCTCATTTGTTTAACGGCCCATCAAGAGGTTCCGCAGTGGACCTCCAGCTGGCCTATAACAGGGGCCTGGGGCTGATTCGCTGGTTCTCTCTGACATGATGATTGACTTTGTTTCCAATAGCAACTGTCATAATGCCAGGGTTTTTCCGCCAAAGAACGATATGACAGGGTGAGCCCCTTCTTACCATGCGAAGAGCACTGAAATGCTTCAACAGTGACGGACTTCTTGATATTCACTGTAACGGGATGATCACAATCCATCTACTCTTTTCCATGGTTCTGATATTGCTGAAAAGGGTCCCACCATGACACAATGGATCGCCACCAGTCACTTTTCCCTACGTAAATCAATGGGCCCAAACTCCCCACGGTTACCATGAAATTTAATTTTCTGGCCCAGGGACTAACTCTTCATGTTGGCTTAATCCGTTTAGATAAGTGGGATGGAGCAATAGATTCTTCGCCCGCTATCGTCCGTTAGCTGGGTCTGGAGATTTGACTTTTAAACCTAAGTTAACCCACCTTTATCAATTTCTCCGCCACCTATCCTGTTCTTTTGGTTCCTGACACTTTCTCCGGTCTTCTTTTCTATTGTACCATGGTCGCTGTGGATACTTCTTCTATATTGTAAATTCTTTCCCATGTGACCAAACGTGCAACAGCACATTTAGTGACCTTTTGCCTGTTTAACTGATTGATTCATACTACATGGATGGAGGCTAGGCCGATCACTTTTGGTACTATCTTGAACTTTGTTTTATTGAGGTCAATATATAATCCCTCGACATTCCACCATAGGTAATGGCGCGGAAGACGTTGTCCCGCAAAACCACGAATCTACTGATATTCATCCTGCTGGTGGCGATCGTGGCCTCAGTGCTGAAGATCAGTCTGCATGGTACTTCCCTACACCCGGCAGGCCTTTACCACCATACCACCGGTCAGGATAAAGGCGAAGCAGACTACTGGGAATGGGAAACCACCACGCGTTTCGCTCCTCCCAAAAATCAGTTCACCGCCAGTTCCAGCACGGATGACGACCATCTTTGTGACTCCTTCCCCACCTATGTGCTGTCACGTATCCAGGTCGTGCTGAAGATCGGGGCGTCCGAGCCCGCTGATCGCGTGGACGCTCAGATCTCGACCGTCACCCGCTGTATTCCGAACCTCCTCATCGCCTCCGATCGCGAAGGCGAGCTTAATGGTCATCGCGTGCACGACATCCTCGCGACACTTCCCGAATCGTTCCGCTTCAATGTGACGGACCTTGAGCCCTATGAGGCCTTGAGGCGGGGCGATGAGCAAGCGGTGGGAAGCGACGAAGGCTGGTATCTGGATCGCTTCAAGTTCTTGCCCATGGTCGAACGCGCCCACGAGATGAACCCGACCGCGCAGTGGTACGTTTTCCTGGAGTCCGACACCTACTACGTCTGGGACAATCTCTTCCGCCTCCTTGATCAGTACGACCCGTCAGAGCCCTTGTATTTCGGGTCGCCGTCACCCGGACAGGAGATCGCCCAAGGAAAGCCCATGTATTTTGCGTACGGCGGCGCAGGGTTTGTTCTTTCCAGGGGCGCGATGAACAAGGCGGTGCACAGGCGTCACGGTTCTATGGGTGAATACATCGAACCATCTTTGAGTATGCAGTTTGAAGATATAGTGAAGGGCGACTGCTGTGGGGACTCCGTGCTGGGCTGGGCGCTGTACCAAAAGGGCGTCAAACTGTCGGGGTTGTGGCCCATGTTTAACCCGCATCCGCTCCATAGCATCCCATTCGACCATGCGTATTGGTGCCAGCCGGTCATCAGCATGCACAAGACTTTGTTGTCAGACATGAAGGGACTGATCGACTGGGAAAACCAACGTGATCGCAAGGTTTGTCCAATAGCAACCATTTTCCCGTCAATTACAACTAACTGCCACTGTTAGAAACCTTTGCTATACGCGGATCTGTTTGAATACACGCGCATGGGGACCTTTGAAAGCAAAGCCGACTGGGATAACGGGGACTGGGGTGGTTTCAGAGAGCCCAATGAGTCGCCGGCACACGTCTCGATGGAAGCCTGCCGGACTGCCTGCCATGAGCATCCAGAGTGCCTGTCGTATACCTACGATCATTCCGGCCATTGTATCTTTGTGCGGACAATGCGACTGGGCCATAGTAAGCCGCCTACGCAGGAAGTGCGGCTCTCTGCCGGGTGGGATGTGGAGAAAATGCGAACTTGGCGGGATTCGCATCGATGCGAGAAGCCTATGTGGGTGAAGCCAAGCATTACACGGATATTCTAGGGCGTTGTGTATGATGACTTCTTGTTAGGCGTCTGGATATCCTGGGTTTATGTGCATGTTACGATATTGTCATTCAATACCTAGCGGTTACGATGTAGAGATACATAGTTGTCCTTTTCATAGATTAGCAGCTGATATTACATACACATTCCTTTTCGTTAATTCGTAGAGCCCTATGAGGAGCAGAATAGCATATCCTCACCCTTGCTCCATGACAAACGCATAATATCTCCTACTTTGTCTAAATAGTCCAACTCCTCCCTGAATGATCATATTAACGTCGGTCTTACGTTTTATCGAGAAACCGATCGTGGACCCTTGGACAGATATGGTACGTCTTGGGCAGTAAGTGCCGATAAGTCTTGCATAAGACATAAAACCAGAACTCTCCCCGACTCCAAACCAACTCGGTGTACTATAGACTCTACGCAGCAAGCTGCAGAAAAAAAATCATCTATATGACTGTAGTTAAGTATCATGCCATAGCAAACGCTTCAGCTTAACTTCACAGTTTCCAGCCCAGGCCAGGTCTAGTTACAGATGACTAATCTAGGGGGCTAGTTGACTAAATTACAGACGTGAACTTTAGGATAGCCTACGTTTCATGTTTCTAGGGCGCCTCCACCAATGTCTTTGAACGATCACGCCGATATACCATGGCCCGCTGCCTGAAAAGAATCACGAACTCTGTGTTGTTTTGTGTACCGCTTCCCTCACGTAGACCTTCAATTGCAATATTCCAATCCCTTTCCTTCCCTCAACAGCTCATGCCAGGGGCGCGGCTGGACTCCACGATGGCCGAGAACCATCGCATCGAGTACAACTGGATCAAGGGTGTAGAGACACTGGAAGAATATCAGCCTGGAGGCTACCATCCCATCATGGTCGGGGACGTGTTAAATGACAGATACCACATTGCAGACAAACTTGGCTTTGGGGGCTATTCGACGGTTTGGCTTGCTCTAGATACTCATCTAACGCGATACGTTGCAGTGAAGGTCAATATAGCAAACTCGCTTCCATGTGAGGCAAAAGTCCTCAAAACTCTGTCTGCTCCTCTTCCGTCATCCTCACCCGTACACCCCGGGCGTGGTTCAGTACCTTGTTTCCTGGACGAATTCAAAGTGCAGGGTCCAAATGGAAAGCATACGTGCTACACGGTGAACCCTGCTCAATGCAACCTCAGAGAGATTTCCTTTAGCCGTCTTTTCTCCCTCGACGTTGCTCGGGCACTATCATATGGACTCACGCAGGCCGTGGCTTATACACATTCTCAAGGTTATGTTCACGGAGGTTCGTTATGCGATTACGGTATCCACTCCGGTCTGATATCAGTAAACTGACACTTAGAACTTGTGGATTTAGATATTCATCTAGGCAACATTTTGGTCAAACTCCCGTCTAGCTTCGATAACTTATCCATCGAGCAATTATATGAAAAGTATGGCAAGCCTGAGACAGTCCCTATCACCCGATGTGACGGGGAGTCATTACCCCCTAATGTGCCAGCTAAGGCGGTGGTGCCGCTGTTCCTGGGGAAATATGCGGAGGAGTTCTCACTATCCGATGCGCACCTGCTTCTGAGTGACTTTGGTGAGGCGTTTTCACCCGCTGCAGAAGTTCGTCTTGGGCAAGACTGTCATACGCCACCCGCGTTTCGAGCTCCAGAAGCCAAATTCGAACCGCAGACCCCCCTGGCATATCCCTCTGATATCTGGAGTCTGGCTACGGCAATCTGGGAGATCGTGGGAATGAAAGCTATTTTTAGCACCGATTTCGTGCATGAGGATGAGATAGTATCTCAGTGCATTGATGTACTTGGACCTATGCCTTCGGAGTGGTGACGGCAGTGGGAAGGACGATCCCGATTCTTCAATGAGGAGGGGTCTCCAACGGAATCTTATAGGGAAAATAGATGGCCTCCGCTTCAGGACTCATTTGAGGTCGGTGTGCAGAAGTGGAGACGGAAAGTGGGCGACGAGTTTGAAGAAAACGAAAAAGCTGCGTTCCTGGATTTGATGCGCCAAATGCTGTCATTCCGGCCGAAAGAGCGGCCGACTGCTGAAGAGGTGCTAAAATCGGAGTGGATGGTCAAATGGGTATTACCTGATTATGAACGGAGCTTAAACTATTCTTTGGGAAATGCTTAACGCTGAAGATCCATGTGCAGTTCTATACCTGAACACGAGTTAAAGACAGCACGTGAGACCCAACATAGCCCTGATTTCGGCGATACGCATGCTGGCATTCAGCTGAAAAGTGGAGTCACAGTATCTAAAGTTGGCTGTAATAATATCTAAAGATAATAGTCCCACGTACTATCCCTTCCGAGATACGAACTAACGCCCCGCTATTAAACCTTGATATGCATACGGACGATATCTTCAATGGTTACAGCTATGTGGGATTGTG
The DNA here is from genome assembly GCF_009193645.1 of Aspergillus pseudonomiae. NCBI lineage: Eukaryota > Fungi > Ascomycota > Eurotiomycetes > Eurotiales > Aspergillaceae > Aspergillus > Aspergillus pseudonomiae. The sequence goes on from NW_022476003.1 coordinate 268,260, forward strand.
GATATCCAGTGAGCTGTCCTCGCCGTTGTCCACAAAGGGGTATTTCAAGCATTCCAGTGTGATCTGTCTCCATTCTCAATGGCTGAGGACCCCACCCCAAATTTCGATTTATATTTTGCATTGAGGCCTCTGGCTCACGAATTCCATGTTCACACTTTTGTTTTCTCCCATGCTGTGATCGAGTTTGCGACTGTTTCTGCTGACTCTGACCAACCCACCACAACATCTCGCTGTTCAAGTCCTAGTTTTCTCTGATTATGAATTTCGGGTTGGACAAGGTATTTATGTATAATCCGTGGCCATGGAGACAGCCTTCACACTCTTCGCCCAGAAACATGCCGGTCGAGTTCGTCTAGCAGGATTGTTATTTCTCACGGTCTATATTGCCACCCGCTTGTCATGTTTGATATTTGCAGCTCAGACGAACTGCTGGATGTGGATGATCTTCATATTTGAATTCCTTTATTCATGTATACCTCTTGTTCTATTGGAAATATCAACAGGGGTGCCGTGACTGTCTAACGAAACTGTAAATCTGCCAATGACTATAGATCAATCTCTGGGCATAGAGCTCCCTCAAAATCCTGGCAAGACTACAAAACGACTTCATTTAGCAACGGAAACTGCGTTGCCGTCAGTGGACATTTTCCTGCCCTGTTGTGGGGAGCCACTAGATATGCTTCTTGATACTATACGCGCTATTTGTGTTATCGACTACCCCAAGTCCTCATTTCGGATTCTCGTCCTGGACGATGGAAATTCCATGCAGTTGAGAGAGGCGATGGAGGAGCTACGCGATACTTGGCCAAATCTCCTCTACTATAGCAGAGGAATTAAGCCGAGCCAAAAAGTCTTCGCCAAGGCAGGAAACCTAAACCACGCCCTCTTTGACATCCATGGGGAGATGGAACAGCCGCCCGAATTCATCGTTGGATTCGATTCTGATTTTTTTCCTGCGCCGAACTTCCTGCGCGCCACGCTTCCCCATTTATTGAAAGATGATACTATTGGACTAGTGAGTGCACATCAAGACTTTTATAACCTACCTCTGGGAGATCCGCTTGGCCAAGATCTAGCGTTTTGCCGGGAGATCATCTTTCCTGTAAGAAACGAACTGGGCTCAAGTATAGCAACTGGCTCTGGGTTTGTTATGCGCCGCCAATTGGCGATCCAAGTGGGAGGCTTTCCTACAATCAACGAAATCGAGGATGTTACTCTATCGGTAATACTACCAGCATATGGAAAACGCGTACTAGCCCTGGAAGAGATGCTTCAGCTTGGACGCGTGCCGACCTCCTTGGAAGGCCACGTCTGGCAGAGGCGACGGTGGGTGACTGGTTGCACCCAAATGATCGCCACTCCTTGGGCGGCAAGTAAGGAGTCTATTCCGTCTGCCTCGAGGTCACTTCTGACATGGATTGGCCTTGCGTGCCTTTGGGGGCCTCTAAGCCACAGTGTCGGGTGTGCCATGATCATTCCTGCTTTGATATCAGGGCAACATCTGGTGCCAAGCATGTTCCTAAGACTTCAAATTGCCTTATCTCTGGTCACCTTTGGGCTTGTGTGGCTATACGAATGCCTCAAAGCGGCAGCAACTGGATTTCGTCTACCAACGTTCGCTCATTTACATGATCTTTGGATGTGTGCTGGTAAGTTTGTTACAAATGGTAAAATTTCAATACAAATGACTGACAGGTCCCAAAGACCAACTATGCACCGTTATTGGGTTTCATGTCTTCAGGTCACAGGACGGAAGATGTCTAGTGACTGGAAACTCTCAGAACAATTGGAACAATGCCAACAACATGTCTACGCGACTTGCACAGCTCAAATGTGACTTATGGGATTGTAGAGTCGGTTTTAATCTACTTTTCACGCTCGGAACCCTGACTGGAATAATATATTCCGCCATAGCCTCGATCGAGAGCAACTCCCGCTGGCAGATTTACGCAATGACTACCCTCCTCTTCCCTCCTGTTACCCTCATTTGCTACATAACACTGTCCTGCCACATGGCTGCACTTCGGTGCGTGGTTTGGCCGCCTCGCTATCCCCCTCGCGATGTTACGCTAGACACTCATCCAAGTGATGTCCGTGCAGTATTTCCTTGCGAGGAAGTCCGACAATACAATGCCCGTCAAAGGCTTGCGCCTCTTGGGTATCGTGGACATTTATTGCTCATCCCGGCTTATGTCACCGTTATGGCCATGATGTATTTTCTGTATCTTTGAGATCGGGTGAGGGAGGTGCTGCAATAACGATCATACGCTCGACATTGCAGAAGGCGTGAAGTAATATTCACATCACACAGGTTTTATAGCCTATCGTCGAGTCGACAAACTAGGACACCTTGCTATTATGCCTCTTTCGTCTTTTAGCTTTGATGTAGATGATAAGGAATCCTTGGATAATGGCCTGTTCTCTTCGAGTTCCCATGATAATGATGATGAAAATTTCAGGTCAATGGTTGCATGGATAGACTCACGGGGCTCCGACTTATGAAATGTGTCTTGGTAGGCAATAATACCGAGGGTTTATTTGCACCATGTGTTGGGCCACAGAGCCGAAACGAGGCACAGGTTAGCGGTTCGGACGGTCAATTAAAGCACTGCAATTGACGTTTGTTGTCTACCCTAAGCTCTGTTTCTATATTTGTACGTCCTTTAGCTTGTTTGATGTACTAGCACAGACCCTCATGCTTTCCATGATGTAGCTCTCGAGAAGCCACCTGACTATGGAAAACCATTGAAGAGCTACTCATAGTCCGCAACCTCTTCAACAATCTGATCTTCTTGAACCTCGAATGGGTCATCACCGTAGTTCTCGTCGCCCTCATCCTCATCGCCCTGACCTTCCACGCCATCAATGTCCGCAACACCGATCGTGGCATTAGAAAAGGTAGCCTGATAGACCAAATCTCCCACCTGTGCTCCATCAGGAACAAAGATAACATCACCACTGGCGAGACGGTAGTAGCCACCCGTGTCAACCTCTTCCTCACGCTTCGCTGGTCCTTTCTTGGTGTATTCGTTCCCGTCGTTCTTGCAGTCTGGCTTCTTCTTGCAGTACTTGTACTTACTAAACCGTTTAAAGCCAATTCTGAACTGACACGGCGCCCTGCCTTTGCACCCTTTGTTCTTGAACTCGCCATGAGAATAGTAGAAGTTCTGCAGGACGTGCCCTTGACCTGTACTGTGTTAACCACTATTTCGCAAAGACGAAGGTCGGGTTGAACGAACGGCTGTTGTAGTGGCTCTTGACGCATCGGTTCACCTGACCGCCCTTGTCTGCCTGCCTGACAGACTTGAATGGAAACTCGTCACACTGGTACCCTTTGCCATAGGGTGCCTTGCTGCATCGGTTGCCAGACCCACAGCCCGCCAGACGGCTACGCTTACCCTCGGTCGATTTACTCGGGTGATCCCAGGTAAGCGTCGTGCCAAGTTTCTTGCATTTTGCGCCTGGCCATAGAAGGTTATGTTTTGTTTCCTATATATGAAAGGGAAAGCATACCGTAGCACATATTCAGGCACGTATCTGCGTACAGTTAGACTCTCAGTTCCAGCGCCTTGAAGATTGGTAGAGAATTGGGTCACATACCGCCGACCTGTCCATCAGAGCAATCAAAGGTCAGAATCTTCGCGGTGGCAGCAGCCACCTGTGAGTCTGGAGCCTGAGTGTCGGGGGCTGGTGAGCCGAGCGAAAGGGCACAAAGACCAAGCCAGAGCAGGGAGGGCTTCATGATGTCGACTTTGCGATTGCGATGAATTCTTCTTTGCGAATATGAAATTTGCAAACCTTGTACTGCTTCTTGGTCTCGTTCCTGTTGGCAGTCAGGGCCCTATTTATGTGTTTCCTGTCCTTATACTACTCTTCCATCTCAGCTCAGAGAGCCTTGGAGAACATCCCGTGCTCACTCATCCTAACTTGCAGGTGGCTGTGTATAGAACTGATCACAGAGTCACAGAGTGACGGTCCTGCATGTGCGCTAACTTGAAGATTCGAAATGGTGTAACATTCATGCTGCAGGGCGCCTTGAACTATTGATGACTGCATTGCATGTTGGGAAGAAGACGCTGATCATCTGTATCTATCATTTTATTGAATAGGGGCACCTTTGTGCCCTTGGCTGCATATTTATGGGTCCACTGTTTCATTGTTCCTTCCATGACTGCCCTTTCATGGCTTACAGTGTTATGTTGGCTGAGTCAGATGCCGGAATTGTCGGCGAGGTCGTTCATCAGGGGGTGTCTGGAAGCGCAGATCGCTTGGAACATCAACTGAGACATATATTTGTCTCTATTAAGCAGGAGTAATACACGCGTCAGGCACCCTAAACACAACAGCGTGTGAGGCTCCAAACCGGCTCGGCGATGAGGAGAGGGTTACATTGAGAGGCATGACAATTGCCCTATTGGGCTAGTCGGCCATGATAAGCGACAGGCAATCGAAGCCGAGAGGAAAGAAAAAAGCAAAACGCAGCAAAATGGAGGTGGAGAGGGTAAGCAATACGCCCTGGAAAGGACAGTAAGGCTGTGCCCTTGCAGGGGTTCGTGGTATAACCTTGGTACTAATGTCTATGCTTACGCATTAAGACAGAGCGGAAGAGAGCTGAGTGCATTTTGACAATGGCCAATCAGTACCCATGTATGATCATGGCGATTCAATTGGCTTTGAGGAGAAACAATGATCTCATCGCCAGCCTCACTGCCAAAACACAGACGAAGTCCAAGAATTAGGGTTGGAGCGGTCGGAAAGCAGCGCTATTGGCCCCCATCGCTGCCGCCTGACCTGATCCCGACCTAAATCTGACCGACTAAATTCAGGCTACAGTCCATGCATCCATGCATCAATATTTGCTACGAAGTCAGCTGTTGCAATTCTTCACTTCCACCTCCAAAGCATCGACCTCAATCTACAGCAGCCTGGAGTCGAAAACTGGCAAATAAACCTCTCACAAACATTCCAGCCAAAACAACCAGCCAACAGCATGTCCCTAGATCTTTCACTCCCCCCCACTTGCCCCGCTCTCTGTGTTTACGGCGACTACAGCTGGGACCAAGCCTCCTTCGCCCTATATACACTCGTTGACCTCTCACCAGAGGAGATAACCAAGCTCCTATCCACGCTAAACAAAGAATGGCTCGAAGACAGCCCTAATCCGATCGTTCGCTCTCCAGAAGCCCACAACCTAGCCGGCAAAACACTCAAGGACGTCGTCCAGGCTCATGTCGACCTAGACAAGGGAATCACTCCCATCTCCGGCGGCGAGGCAAAGGGGAACCTAGGATGGTATCCAACGGCGTTCATTGTGGTGACGACGCGAGACTGGGCCGATCGGGGATTACTGGTGGTATACATGGATGATACGGATGATGACGATGGTAATAAGCCGGATCCCGAGGTTCGGGGAATGGATAAGTTTTTCTTTGAGATCGGGGATGCGCCGCTGTTGCTGGCAAGCTTTAGTTTCGGGGACTTGGCTTTTGTGGATGCTAAGGAGCAGTATGGGGTTGAGTAGGGTGTCTCTTTCGCGACTTGTGGTGGATGTGTTAGCTCTTCGACAGGAGTTGAATATGTATGTACTAGTCTTTGGTCTGCCCCCAGGACCAACAATTTGATAATGAGGCAATATTTGCCATGCAATAAAAAAATAAAAAATAATATAATATAATCGGAAGCACCTCTTCAAGTCAAAGAAAACTCTGATATCGAATTCTCGTCTGGCCATGAGCCGCTTTACTCTCTGTCCATGTATCTAGACCAAGACGGCTGCGAAGAGGAAAAAAGCTGAGACGAATTAGTATGCATCGGAGTTGTGACTCTGGGACGTGTTGGGCCATGATTGATTAGGGTACAGCTTGCGTATACCTTCGTTATAAAATCGGAAAGGTGCCTCCTCTATTCCTTTCCTTGACGAGCCTGTCTAATGAAGGACAGATATTATATGCAAAACAATACAATGTTACTATTCGTACGGTATAAGTCGTAAATATGGTAGCACATTGTCGATTCCATGATTGGGCTACCCTACCCGCATTGACCTCCCCCCGGGTTTGCCAGACTTAATCGATCTTTTCACGTTACATATTCGTCTCTCATATTTTCCTGGCAATCGAGAAATCATCATACAGTAGTAATAACAGCTGACAACGAAGATTTGTGTTCTGCACTCCGCTTCAGAAGGTCGCGTCGAGGACACGGGAGGATTATGGTCCGATCCTGGCCTATATATCGCCGAGCACACGTTTGAGCATCGATGTATCAAAAAAGACACTGCGGAGGCTCATATTGACGCCGCTGTCGTCGAAGGCTTCCAATTCTATATCAACTTCATGTGGGGTATGTTGGACGACAACTTCGCCGGGATAGCTGCAATCAAATACCTAGAATCTCTACACCTTCCATTTGCAGGCATCCGGAGTTTCGAGAGAGAGCAGACCAAGTACCAGTTTTATGTCGAAGCAAGACGGTTGGGTACCCCGGCGGTTCCGGGCAATACCAACTTCCCTTTATTTGTCAGACCGGCAATCGATTATGCAAGCCAGCTTGTCGACAGGCATTCTATCTGCCACACGGAAGAAGAACTGGAATTCACGATCCGTCGTCTGCATGGTAAAATGAGGAATTCCCGCGTACGAAGGGCAAGAGCACTGGGTGTGGACAATCCAGATCGCTATGTCTGAGAGTGTGAGCCTGCGGGAAGAAATAGCAGCGACCTTGTGGTCCAGGAATTTATCGATGGGGAAGAGTATGCAGTAGCCGTGCTTGCGATGGGCGACGTTCCTGTACCTCTGAGCCCCCAGGTTGTCAAACACACGAAATGACTCCCTGGCAAGGAACAGTTTTGAACCTTCGATGTCAAGTTCGACTCTGGGACTACCTACGAACTTCTGAATGAAGAAAGCTCCCCCGACCTCTATCGGCATCTCCAGGACCAGGACGGGTTGCGATGTCGATCTGCGGGTTGGTTCAGACGGGACGGCGTATGTTATCGAGGTGGACCCTCTCCCTGTGCATTTCTTGCCACCTGGATCGCTATTTGAAGACAAAAGACGTCATCCGAGATCTGCCGGGGGGCTACAGGGCTGCTGTGAATATCTTTATTACCAACTACTCCCTCCATCACCCAGAAAAGCACGCAGACAAGAGACGGCAATTGGCAGAGTTTCATGACCAGGAAGCTCCGTGGTACGATACTCTGCAATTAAACAGCTCCATTATATTGGAGATCGCAGACACCATATCAGGCAGCGTTCTTGATCTTGGATGTGGAACTGGGGTTCTTGGTCACATCCTCCGTGGAAACCAGCAAGAAGCACATCGTATCTCCCGACTTATCGGAGTAGATATTTCCAGCGGAATGTTGAATATGCGTAGACAGGGTGGATGGTATGATGAAGTCGTTATCGAAGATATGTTGCGATTTCTGGCTCACTATAACATGCCAGTAGACCATGTCTTTTGCTTGTCTACACTTCACTTCTTCTCTGCAGAAGAACTGGATTTCATCCTTGCACGATGCTTCCTGCTCGCCAAGCGGTCGATTACCCTAACAATCGATGAAAGCCTTGATAGTGTGTGTACTCACACGCAGCCAACCCTTCCAATATTTGGTCATTTCACAAACCATATAAATAACATCAAACCTTGCGCGTTACCACGCAGTTTCGGTTTATCTTCTGAGACCCGATGCGAATCTAGCTCTACACGCTGTGCAACTACGTTCATCTTTACACGACGGAAAGCTCAGTACTAGAGGAAATGTCGCATTTCGAGGGCATCGGATCCCGCTCCTTTTAGGAAGGTCTATGCTAGGTATCGCACACCAGAACATGGTGAATCAATAGCAGGTATAATAGTCCTGAGCTGGTCTGGGGATTTATACCTCCCACACATTTCCTATTCCAAATGGCTAAAACATAGTTCAAGAGCTGCATGGAGTCTATTCGAGGTGCCCAGCAAGAAACATAACAGTTCTGTCCGGCCGCTGCCTTTTGGCGGGTAGACGCCATTTCTTTCGCTCGCTACAGTCCCCACCATATATTTCCATCTAACCGAAGATATATCTAAGACAGTATCCTAAAGATCGGGTACTCATCGGACTTCTCCACTGGCACAATATTGAACGACACATAGGAGTCAATGTTCTCCGGCTCCAGCGCCACCATCGCCAGCGCCGCATTCTTCTGTCGTGTGCTCACGCGAAAGCTACCCTCCGGTAGCCTTACCTCGCGGTCACTTGCTACTGTCGTCGTCGTCACGCGAATCACACCCTCGTAGTAGGAGGTGTCCACCTCGGCCGATGTGATATTCAGCACCTCCACGGTCCCCTCAAACGGCTCGTCCAGCGTCTCTACTTCCAAACCAGCCACCTTGAGGCGCTCGGCGAGGTCGGCCCAGGCCACGGGTATAAGGTAGGCCTCAGGGCGGGAGCGCGTGAGGTTGGCGAGGGCGGGGGTCGTTGATGCGAAGCGTACGGGTGGGTGGACCACGCTACCATTCTTAACGTCCACCATAGTGAAGGGACGAATCTCAGTCTTGCTGTAGTCAGTGACAATAATATCGCTGTCTGACGCGATAAACTCTTTGATGCCGCGCTCGATAGTCTTGTAAACCTTATCGGCGTTATCGGCCGCCGTCTGGACAATACTGCCCAGCATGGTCAGACCGGCGGCCGTCCGTCGCTGGAACTCCTGGTCGGCGATCGCAATGCCACGCATCTCAAGCAGGAAGACGACAGCCTGGGTGAGGCCCATCGCATTGCGACCAATCTTGCCATCAGTGCCTGCCTCGGCGAAGTCGGCGACGAAGTTGGGATCCGAAGACGAAGAGCCGGTTACATATGGCTCGGCGCGGAGACCAGCGGCTTCCATATCTTCGCCAATGTTTTTAGCGAAGAGCTCCTCGGAGAGGTTGCGGATACGCTCATTGATATTGAGGTTCTTGGCGGCCGAGTACAGGCCGTCGGACCCTGGGACGTATTGCCCCTCGCCATAACGAGTCGGGGCACCATACTCGTGCATATCGACTATCACATGGGGATTGAAGTTGTTCATGAGCTGTTTTATATCACGCGTCTGCTGGCGGGCAAGCTTGATATGGTCGCGGTTAGGGTCGTAGTTGGTCGCTAGCGTGCGCTGGAAGTAGTAAACGCCATCGGGGTTATACCTCGGCAGAATGACGAGCTCCAGCCTGTCGAGAATCGAGGCAGCCCACTCCTGGTCGTCGTCGAACTTGCCCAAGAGTGCAAGTGTGGTCTCGTCGCCTGCGGGCTCGTTGCCATGAACAGCGCCCTGGATCCACACGCGCACTTTAGAGACAGAGTCATCGCGGCGAAGGGAGCTGCTGCGACCGGAGGAGAGGTGGATGTAGGGGAAAGAGCGACCCTCCTCTGAGGTGAAGTTAGCGGTGCGATAGGTCATATAATCGTTGCGATGGGCCAGTTGCTCGAGGAATTCCTCTAGTTATGTGTCAGTCTCAATGGCCCAGTGCGCGTCCGCAATGGTAGTTCACTCACCCATGTCGTCTTGAGAAGACGACCCTTGAGTACCGTTAGGGAACCCAGGAAGCCGGACATTGGGTGTGAGAAAAGCTGGGGACAGGAGCTTAATGTCGTCGACGTTCTCGAAAGCACCGGCAATTGTTTCAGTATCCGGCACGACAGGAACGTGGTTGTATCCATACATAACAGCGCTCACCATAGAGGCAAGGCCGAGAGAGAGACCCGTGGAGGCAATGGTTCTCATTTTGAAGTACAATTCTTTCTGCAGGCCCTATTCATGCGAGACAAGCAGTGACGTAGCCAAGGAGAGGGTGGACAAGACTGAAATGCTTCTGAGTAGATCCGTCATCCTTTTATGTATCCCACCGCGTCCGTCGCGACCATCGCAATGCAACCTCAGCGTCGGCAATCAACCTCTCTCCAACTCCACATCTTTCCTCCGCATCCCCTCATTTCATAATTTCCCCGCTGTCTTTCTAACTACCGGCGTTGTGCCAAGAGCGGCGGTGGAAATTTGAGTTGCCGGTATGGCCAGTCATATTAATACAATCGCTTATCACCTCGCGGCCAAGCTCCGACCTCCCCAGTTACCGGCTAACTCCGCTGATAGCCATATAAACAATAGATGGAATTCCCCTGTAATCCTATTCTTCTCCTATTGCGCATTGCCCTCTTTATGGGTCCGCTAAATCATGGTCTTCCGCGCAGTGGAGATTAATGGTCACTTTCCAGCCGATCTATAAAAGGCGAAGACTTTTGCGGTGAATCTTCGACAGATGATGGGCATTTCTATCGAATCTACTTCATTACGTTAGTCGTCTAAAGATTTCCCTTTGAACACAGAGCGAGGATAAATAAGGAGTATGAGTTTTAACTTGGTGGAGTGCGATAACTAACGAGACCATCTTCTAGATTCTGCTCGTTATATCCAGTATATTCACTCTCTACCGTCCATAGCAGAGCAGCTTCAGACTGGTCTCTGTCTAATCAACTGGGTTAGCTATCGGTAACATATTCTTCCCTGTGCTTCATTTTATCAGCAAACATGACAACTGACGAGAGGGAGCAGGCTCTCCGTAGCCTTGAAAATGGACCCAGAGTAGAACAATCGATGGCGGCCCGGTGATCAGTAAGGTAATGAGGGCGATAATTGCCTCCAGTGACCACCCCATTCTTCGGATCGTTGAAGAAGCTTGTCTTAAACCATTCAGATGCATGAAAATGAGAGAACCCATTGTGAATCAGTGTGAATCCAGCAAGATATCCATCCTCTTATACTCCTCGCTGACCGGGACGCGCTGTGAAAGACTAGACACTACAAAAGAGGTGCCTTTGCCCAAGTTTCAATGGCCGTTCTTATGTTGGTTTCGGATGATTGCGGAGCTCGTATTCTGGCCGCTGCCAATAGAAGAGACACACACGTCAGAAATAGGGGAGATGGTCTCGTCGCCAGCATCACTCCGGTTTCATACACCGGGCCTGATCGGATGCTTCTGATTCTTGCTATTGATTGCTTGATGAATTTGGCTGTCTGTGGAGTAGTTTACTGTTTTTGGGCCGATATCGATCTAGGGCAGAGCTAGTCTTTTGATATTAGTAGAAGTCGTAGTAGCTTATATATAGCGACCGCGGATAATCTCCAGACCCTTACACTTTATAGCATACAGAAATACAGACCATTAGCTAAATCGCCAGATACCTGAGCAGATTACTAGTAATAAGAAGTAAATACTAGTAGTATACCTGCAGTTTAGTAGCCGTAAATCGATCGGCTATAACTAAGAGGTAGCATTTGGCTACTTGTATTCTTGTGGACTTTTATATTCCATATTTTGCACTTTATCCACACCATGTCATTTGCACCTCAGTCTTGGCAGGAGGGCTAAGGCTACAAAGCTTGCCATATACATTTGAAGCACTGAGTATCACTAGCAGCAAGAATTGGAACATCCGGACGCGTTTCAATAACCCGATGCCAGGCCCCAACCCAGCAGTGGACTCGCAACATTCTCCGAAATGACAATCCGCCATATTGTCAAACAAGCATCGAAGACATTCCCCAACCAAGCCCTAGTTATTGACCCGACAAAACCACAAACGCCCATGGACTAACAGGTCCTAGTTACACGCCCAGGCGTACTCATCCTTATAGTCGATGTAAAGACTCTTCGAGCTCTGCCCCATCTTCGCGACCAAGGGTGCACAGGCAAAGTTGCTGATATAGATCGGTCCCGCATACTGGCTGAATGTACCAGAGTCCTTGTCACAGTGTTTCCCATTCGTGTCGCACACGCCTATGTACATGTACTGTTCTTTGCCAACATTGTTGTCGAGGAAGGCGCACCCCTTGTCCTTGCCGATGTAAGTGTAAAGAGTGCCCAGTCGCTGCTTGGGGTCTGTTCCTTTAGGTAGGGGAATTGCTTTGTTCAGTTCGTATCCTGATCCGCAGATGGTGGCTGCTCGCGCTGCGAGATTGGCTTCGTGTGCTTCTCTGGTGTCTAGGCCTTCGGCAAGGGCCAGGGAGGCTGTGAAAAGGAGGGTGATGGTGCTGAAGAACCTCATTTTGTTTGGAGGGAGGATGTAAGTTTGACGAAGTTTGACGGTTATATGTGGATACTTTGAAGGGTAAGGGGCGGGACTGGCGAGTTTATATTTCCAAAGGGCGTTTCACAAGGCTGAGGCTCATGTGCCATGAATTCTTAAAATAGCGAGCATTCAAGCCATACGAAGTGATCTGCAATGCCTTGTGGGTGGCTTTGTGGCAAACACGAGGATTGAATATGTCTATCTGGACTTCGCAGAATCTCAGGAGCCTTGATTGGGTAATAATGTATAGAAAATTGGGTACTTCCCTGAACAATACGTATTATTGGACGAAGCTTTCTCCCATGCAGAAGGGGTGGGCCAGTTTTGCTGCCCTTCATTTATTATACGAGAGAGACTCGTATTAGTGCATTGGCATATCACGAGGTGATCAACGTATATTCCATATCAGGGGGCCAAAAGGCTGAACACAAACCATTCCATCACCGGAGTGGGTGCGGTCTCTTGGCAGAGACATACAGAGAGACACAATCCTATCGGCCACTACCTCGCATAAATGGATTTGAAGAATTACTGAACAGAGTTTCGGCGAAATATTCTAGGTGAGCAAGTCATTTCCTCTACATTGTGAATGCGACCCAGGCCAAAGGAGCCTCGCAAATTGTGACAGAAGGGATAAGACCGAAAAGGATACGAGCGGTGCTTTCTCCACAAACAGATATGATCGCCATACCGAGTGGAGAGCGCCTTTATCACTATCACACAAAGACCATTTACCTGCCACTTATTGCACACGGCGTATAGATCCAATTGACAGTTCTTTGTGTTGAATCCTGGAGCCCTACAAAGATCATCCCAGTGTCCGTGGATAAAGAGCTGGCATTCCAAGCATTAACGTAGGAATGCGTCCCCATTGCTTTTGCATATATGAATAGCTATCAGCTTGGCTCCACCCATGGGTTAATACTGCCCCAAGCCTGCTGGCAAAAAGCCAGCAGGCGCTAACACGATAGAGCCTGCCAGGACCCCCAGTCTGGCACGCTTACAACCTCTCGAAGCACACATATTACAAGAGTGGTCCTAATATGGTCCGTACGAGCCGAACCTCCTGTTTAGCCTCACTCAAGTACAATTATATTGGCGATCACCAGCTTCGTCTACCTGGGTGTTTGCTGCTATACTCATCTGTCGGGCACGTGACGCGATGTACCATAGCTCCTCCCTCCGCTTGGATTCACACTTAGGTCGATGTACTCCTTTCACTGGAGAGACAGAAAATGGACTTTGCAAGATACAGATTGTCTTGGCATGTCTGTGAAATGCATTCTAGATATGTTAATGCCTGGCAGGTTTCAGTGGGTATGGATGAATTGTATATCGCTTTTCGCTTCCAGGTCCTCATAAGCTGACAGCTTGAAGCTAGATATAGTTCCATAATTGATTTTTATAACAGTTGGGTGCTGGCCTTTCTGATAGTTAGGTGGTCTGGGCTAATGTTCCAGAACACGACCGTTGGACGTTGGATCGACTTCTATATCTATTTGAGACGTCGGGAGCTGCTACCGGCACACTAAGTCTCTGCACCACCGACTCAAAAGGAAATAACATACTTTGAATAGTATATTGATCAAGATCTATACTAACACTGGGAGAGGTTCCTGACATTCTAGATAACGTCCTGATTTTGAAGACCAATAGTCTAGTGTCCGCTAATCTATGTTATGATAGAGTTGGGACCTGACGTATGCTGTAAGGATGTCTATCCTCCCTTGGAGTGCGCAGCCATGTGGGGAACTTGGGTCACTCTGAGAGAAATAATTCAAGGCAGTGATCTGCGCTGGCTGTGTTTAGGCAGATCACATAGGAAGCCTTCTGAGTTCTGATTATCAGATACTATGGAGCTGGTGGAGCTCAATAGTGGGGCAGCTGAATGGCGGGGCGTTGATGAAGTGGCAGCCAAGCAGCTAAGTCCTCTGTACAGTACTACCCCTCGTAGAATGGGCCCAGAGTATTTGAATCTCGTGGCCCTGTTAGAATTGCTTTCCTTCTTCTTTCATCTTATCCTCTCTCCTGATCTTAAATTTCAAACAGAAAACCACCATGTCTTTCCAAGAATCTTGCCTGGATATTCGTATCGAAGTCCGTAACGGTTATACTGTACTCCTCGCCGGAGCTGGAGTCGGTGGTGATGAGTATGTTCCCGCCGAATTAAATCTTGATGAGGGAATCGGCAATAGCGATGGTAAGTTTCAGACCTTGGGAGGCTATGATGATCATCTCTAATCAAGCATTGTTCCGATGTCTTTAGGTTACTTCAGTCGGGAAGACGTAAATTTCACAGACAGCGCTGAAAACATTGAGCTGTCATTCCGGGACGATGGGGTTTGGTTAGAGGCAGATCTTCCAACTGCCGGTGGAGACGAGAGAGAGCGTCAGGGCATCAACTTGTCCGAACATATCGAGAACCAGGGTGGCCAACTTGTCTTTATTGTAAGTTGGATATAAATCCGAGGTCCTTTCGAGTCTGATTCTAATATTGTTGTGCTAACCTGTGCCCTTCCCTTGACAGTAATTGGAGGCATATACCAGTTATACTGTTAGATAGAGACTGCTGGACATCATCTTGATCAGTATTTTTATTCTTAGTCTACAGTCTTATGCAAATGATTCACCCCCAGGGTAACCACGGCTAAGCCGAATTTAAAGATTCTATGTCAGCTCTTTTGGCTTTTCTTTTCCCTTTCTTTTCCATTAAAGTCGCTGAGGCCGAGAGGGCAATGATTTGGGGCGTCGATGTGCGGTGACTGAGCTGAATGACGGGGCAGCTGAACAGATTGAGATGATCCCGGTGGGGATGATCGTCTATCATTTCCATTTTACGCATCTGGTCCACTATGGATGGTCGAAAACATCGTAGCCCCCCTCTTGGTACAGTACAGTGGTTCCCAATCACGATCGATACACGAGGGATCAACACCACGATCTTTTTTGCACGATCTCAGTCCCCATTTATAAATCTGGTTGCCTCCCGGTGGAATTCCCTCCCTTCACATCAGCCCTTTGTACGATTTTCTCTTTCTCCCCGTACCAAAGTCTTTCACAGAGAAAACCACCATGTCTTTTCATAAGTCCTGTAAAGATATTCGTGTCGAGCCCTATGAGGGTCAGACCATGCTCTCTGCCGTCGTTGAGACGGATGATGAGGATGCTTCTGCGGGGGATCGCTGGGTGCTACTTCTTGACGAGCAAATTGGTAATCACAATGGTATGGATTATCGATCTTGAGCCGCCGTCTTGATTATTTCTGACCGAGAATACTTTCGATACCTTTAGGTCAGTTCTGTTTTCCAGGCAAGAACTTCACCCAAACCGCGAGGGATGTCAGTTTGGAATTCCGGGACGGGGTTCCTTGGTTGACCGCAGCAATGCTTCAAGACCAATATGGAAATTGGGCAACGCCGAGGAGCTTCAACTTGGCTGAATACGTCAAGAACGACCGTGGCGCGCTTGCCTGGGCTGTAAGTTGACTAGAAAAGGTTTCGCAATATATTCCAAGGTGGTGCTAATCTGTGTCCTGTCGTTGGTAGTGATTCACGGAATACACTAGTCATATCATTAGGCGTGGACCACTGGACACGGCATGTTAAGAATTGATTCTGTTTATAGTCTATATTCTAGAGTCATATTGGAATGACATAACCAAGGTTATACAGAGATTATATGCTGATTCTGTTGGGTTTCTTTTTTTTTTTTTTTTTTTATTTTTCACGCGCGATAAATAATATTGGACATAATCTACCAGTCAGTTAGGAGAAGGACCAAAATCATGAAGACTCTGTAGGTAGTATGCCCTCTGGTGTACAACTCATGACGCATATATGGCCAAGGTCATTCAGAATATATATTAGCCACAACTACCAATGATAAGTACAGTGCAACACCAATGCTAGAAAGTAAATATCTGACTAAGAGAGGGGTTCGGGGGCCGAGGATAAAGAAGTTCCACAGAGCCCTGGTCTCTCGCTGCCAAAAGTACAATGAATGACTTGCTCCATAGTTAAGCTATGCATCGATGGCCTATCAGATCGATAAGGCAACAGTGACAATCTGCGGGGTCTCTAAGGAAGGATTCCGCGCGCCCCGAAGGAAACCGTCGGACTGCATTCCGACGTTCCGAGCAGCGATATGTGGGTTTATCTCGATCGGGAAATTGTTACGCTGACTTCAAGCATATTAAGCACGCCTCGCCCTTACTTCTTGTTCTCTTTCTTCCTCAGACTCTCATCACATTGACATTCACCATGGCGCCTCATCCCTTGGCCATCCTCTCCGAGGAGGAGACAAACATTGCCCGCGACGTCGTGGTCGCTGCCCACCCGAACACAGTCCTTCACTTCCGCGAGATTTACTTGTCGGAACCTCCCAAAGAGGAACTACAAGAGTTCCTGGCTCTGGAACATGCGGGACGTCTCAGTCCGACTACTCCTCGTCCCGCCCGTCTGGCCTTGTGTCAGTACGACGTGATCAGCGGCGACCGTATTCCGGTCTATCAAGAGGCGGAGATCGATGTGAACACCCGCAAGCGCGTGCAGCACAAGATTATCGGCAAGGAGCATCATGCTGCTTTAACCCTGTACGTCTCGACTGGACTCATACATTGTCAACAGATGGCTAACATGCACCGACAGGGCCGAGTTCGACGTCTTGGTTGAGCGCTGCCACGCCTCCCCCTTGTTCCAGAAGGCAATGGCCGATTTCGACCTCCCCAAGGGCTTCGAGGTGGTCATTGAGCCGTGGCCATACGGCGGACGAGACTATTCCGACCCCAACCGGCGGTTCTTCCAGGCCCTGTGCTTCGCCACAAACGCTGCCAAGAACAATGCAGATGCGAACTTCTACTCTTACCCCCTGCCCATCATCCCGGTGATGGACGCCGTCACCCAGGAAATCGTCCGCATTGACCGTCCTGCGACCGGAGGCAAGGGAGAGGGATTGCACGAGCAGACCTTCTCCCGGGACATCATCGGCCATTGCAAGGACTCCGACTATGTGCCCGAGCTGCTTCCAAACGGAAGCCGGAAAGACCTGAAGCCCCTGAACGTAGTGCAGCCTGAAGGCCCTTCGTTTAAGATCACCAACGAGTCGCTCGTTGAATGGCAGAAGTGGCGCTTCCGTGTCGCCTTCAACCCGCGCGAGGGTGCGACGATCCACGATGTCTGGTACGACGGCCGCAGTGTCATGTACCGATTGGCTATCAGCGAGATGGTGAGTTAACCGACTTTAAGCACACGTCTATGCAAGTACTGACAGTAGCAGACGGTCCCATACGCCGATCCCCGACCCCCATACCATCGTAAGCAGGCTTTCGATTTCGGTGATGGTGGCGGCGGGAACATGGCCAACAACCTGTCGATTGGCTGCGACTGCCTGGGTGTCATCAAGTACTTCGATGCCGTGATCACCGGCGCAGATGGAAAGGCCCAGAAGCTGCCCAACGCCATCTGCCTGCACGAACAGGACAACGGCATTGGCTGGAAGCATTCCAACTGGCGGACGGGTCGCGCTGTCGTGACGCGCCACCGGGAGCTCGTCGTGCAGTTCATCATCACCCTGGCCAACTACGAGTACATCTTCGCCTACAAATTCGACCAAGCCGGCGGCATCACGGTCGAGTCGCGGGCCACGGGTATTCTGAACGTGGTCAACATTGACCCGGGCAAGACGAGCGATTACGGAAACGTGGTCAGTGGAGGTGTTCTGGCGCAGAACCACCAGCACATCTTCTGTGTCCGTATGGATCCGGCCGTGGACGGGGCGAACAACTCCGTCGTCATCGAGGAGTCCCATCCCGTGCCGATGAACGAAGCCACCAACCCCAACGGTAACTTCTACAGGGTTACGAATCAGACGATCGAGCGCGCCACGTATCTGGATGCCGCGCCGCAGCTGAACCGAGTGGTCAAGATGGTCAACCCGAACAAGACCAACCCCATCAGCCAGAAGCCTGTGGCTTATAAATTCACCCCTCTGGCCACCCAGACGCTCCTGGCGGACCCGAACTCCATCCAGGCTCGCCGGGCCCAGTTTGCCCAACACCATGTCTGGGTGACCAAGTACCGGGATGCGGAGCTGTATGCTGGCGGTCGCTACACACTGCAGAGCCAGGTCGAGGTGGACGGTGTGGCCGACGCCGTCAAGCGAGGCGAGGCCGTCGATAACACGGATGTCGTTGTGTGGAGCACGTTCGGTATCACTCATAACCCTCGTGTGGAGGATTGGCCCGTTATGTAAGTTGACTCTGCTCCCTCGTTATTGGAAATCTAATGCTAATAATTAAACAGGCCAGTCGAGATCTTCCAGCTCATGATCCGCCCATCAGACTTCTTCACCGAAAACCCGGCGATTGATGTGCCGTCCGGCAAGAATGCGGCCTCTCGCGTCGTGCAGTCGGAGTGCTGTCGGAACTCGCATATTTAATGATGGCACTGGAAGGATAACGAAGTTGTGGAGTCATGACTCTTTGTATAGTACATAGTTAGCGTTGGACTTGGCAGTTTCTGTACGGTCGGACTGCCAGCGTAAATAGGCCGATTTGACTTTCGAGCGATAGAAGATTGGACGCTTGAATTCAATTATATTACATTTCAACATATTTCCTCCCACTTTACTTTTTCAGTTATCAGGTTTGTGAAATAAGATGACACTGGCACAAAACGCCGTAAATAAACCTCAACAATCATATTGCATGGTCCTACGCGAGATGCAGCTGAGGCAAACGACTCGTATCAAGAGCAACCGTACCCAATGAATCCTCAGCACAGCCACCCCACATTCACGACTAAACACTGGCTTGCATTAGAGCAACTGAATCCTACAAATTGAGGCTAAGCCGCACAGCTACCCCTCATGACAATGCCCTTTTAGCCGGAAGTCAGCCATTTTCCTAACTGTTCATCCTTTGCAAGTTGGCTGTGAAGCTATACCGTTGGAAAGATGTTGGCATCACCATATCGTACCCGCTCCAGTCGCTCCATTGTGACTATCACGCCCCAATCGGACTCGCCTCTAACGGAGTCATCTGACTCGGAGAATCTATCAGATCCGTCAGATTCTAGCGATGCTTCCGACTCCCCTGAAGCTCCCGGCGGGAACAAGACCTCCTCTACGCCCGGGGCTCGGGGGAAGCGGACCTCGTTGCCGCTCTTGCCTGAGAAGACTAAAGTCGAGACTAGTCGTTTGGCTTTTAGGGACCCTGATAGGGACAGCGCTGGGGGGAGGAGTCTGGGGCTTCCCAAACAGGTGGAGCAAGCAAATGAGACATTAGCGAAGCTTCGTGACAGACGAGTCAGGAATCTCAATCGATTGAAATCCCTAGGGAAGGATCTTGAAGTTCAGGGACTGCCAGACATAATCCAATGGGAGAAGAAAGAGAGCAAGTTAAGCGAAGAGAAAAGAGACAAAGTGAGCGATGTGGAGAATGTCCTTATCAAGGCGCTGGAGGATCACAACCTAGAGACGAAAGTCGACTCAGAGAAGTTGCTGGAAAAGGCACCGGGGGATCACCACGTAAGCAAAACAATACAAGAAGATGACAGTCCTGGATACACACCAGAAGAGATGAGAGCACGACGACAACGACCATCATTACTCAAAGAAAAGAGAGTACAGCGCGCGTGGATGAACATAGGAGAAAGGCTGATCAAGGCCGAGAAAATCAGAAAGAGGGTACTTCACGCGAAGGCCATACGAGACGTGTTTGCGAGGGAGTTGTACCTGGAACGGTCTATTCCACGGAAGACCAAGGCCAGGGTTTCGTCCAACGGTGCAAAGCCTTACAACGGCACGCGGCAAGCTCAGTTCTCATATGATGCGATTGAACCCGGTCAACTCAGGATCCTTGTTCTACATCCCGCGAAGAACACATCGTCTCCTCTTGTCTGTACACTTCAGGCTAGATCCCTTAATGAAGGCCGCGGCCTCAACTATGCTGCACTTTCGTATTGTTGGGGGACAGATTTGGACCAGCGTCGACTGTTGATCTTCCCCGGCTCTAAGCAGAAGGCCACGAAGTGGAAATATGTTGCACGACACGCCAAAGAGATGCCAATTCGGAAGAACCTCTTCCAGGCATTGCTTCGATTACGAAGAAAGGAAGTACCGGTCGCTCTATGGGCCGACGCAATATGCATCAACCAAGAGGACCAGAAGGAGAAGACAGAGCAACTCCAGCAAATGGCCACCATCTACCGGATGGCGAACCATGTGTGTGTCTGGCTCGGTGAGGCAGATAGCGAAGGGAGAAGTGATCGCGCGATGGAGTTTATCACAAAGATTATGGACTTTGCGTTTCTCGAGAGGTTAGCAAACGACAAGGGACAAGCTGGGAACTGGTATGCTCTGGCTGAGCTTATGAGAGACCGCTGGTTCTCTCGTCGTTGGGTGGTTCAGGAAATCTCACTGGCGAAGTCGGCAGCAGTGCACTGCGGAACAAAGACCGTGCAATGGGCAGAATTTGCGGACGCAGTTTCGATTTTTGTAGCCACTCGGGACAAGATTAGAGAGTTGTTTGATTTTGAAACTTGGAAGGAGGGCCCGCAGACGTTAGGAGAGGTCCAGTCGTTCGGAGCAAGCATTCTGCTTGAAGCAACAAGCAGGCTGTTTTTACGAACACCGAGTGGCGAAATCCTTCGACCTCTCAAGGGAATTGAGGCTCTGGTTACCTCTCTGAACACGTTCGACACAACCGACCCGCGTGATATTGTGTACAGCCTTGTGTCCATCGCCAGCGATACACGAGACGTTGCTGCGTATGTCGATAAGAAGGAGCCCGAGCAACAAACAACATCCCATCAACTCGTCATTGATTACCGACTAGACGAGATTGAAGTTTACCAGAACTTCACTAGATACTGTATCGAGACTTCAAAATCGCTGGATATCATTTGCCGCTCTTGGGCCATGC
This sequence comes from Aspergillus pseudonomiae, assembly GCF_009193645.1. Lineage (NCBI taxonomy): Eukaryota > Fungi > Ascomycota > Eurotiomycetes > Eurotiales > Aspergillaceae > Aspergillus > Aspergillus pseudonomiae. The sequence goes on from NW_022476003.1 coordinate 289,271, forward strand.
CACCGAAGGCCGCAAAAGGACCCTTACCCTCATGGATTCGGCTTCTCCGTGATTCCGAGTTCGGAGAGCCGGAAGAGGTCTATGACGGGCGGAAGAATGGAGAGTCTCTGGTAGGGCCCGTTGGCCAATCCCGCTATAACGCCTCTGGTGGTACGCAGTATGAGCCGGTAACATCCGAAATAGATGGACATGGCTCTCACCAAAAGGGCAGTTCGCCACTGCATGCACAAACGGAGACGGCATCGTCTGAGCTGAAACTTATCCCAGACACGCCATCTATCCTAAGGGTCAAGGGGTTCAAGCTAGCCAGCATTGAGCATGTATCATTGGTAAATGCACCAGGCCTAATTCCACGCACATCCCTACGGGACATAGGTGGCTGGCCAGGCATTAACAAGAGCCCTGAAAGTGTACCAGACCACATATGGCGGACGCTGATAGCAGATAGAGACTCCGAAGGCCAAATCCCACCGGCCTGGTATCAAAGAGCGTGTCTGCGATGCTTAGAGATTGCCGATACCTTTAATAATGGCGATCTCAACGTCGGTCAGTTACTGCAAGGTCCATCGGATATGCTTCGGGGCTACCTGACGCGAGTCCGCAATATTACGTGGAACAGGAGGTTCTACAGGGCAGTGATGAAAGCTGCCCAAGGGGATGTTACTCAGGGAAAGGAAACCCCGGAAAGCTCAGGCAAGGTGCCAACATCACGCTTTACAGCAGATGCAGAGTCAGTATCTGACGAGGAAACTGCTGAGAGCCTGGGCGGGGAGGGAAGAGATTCTAGGACTGACAATGGTCTTTTTGGACTCTGTCCGCCAGGCACCAAACGAGGGGACTTCATCTGCATCTTGTATGGTTGCAGTGTCCCGCTGATCTTACGACAATCCTCAAAAAGAGCAGGGCAGCCCTGCTTTAAGGTGATCGGTGAAGCTTATGTTCATGGTAAAATGGATGGAGAGGCACTGGTGGACTGTAAGAGTGAAAAGGCCCTGGGCCGAGAGGAGGTGTTTGCCTTGATCTAGAGTGCGATCACTATGCAGTGGAGGCCGGTATGGGGTCTAACATTTTCAACTTCAGCCCTCAATCCAGGCCTTCATAAAATTCCAGTTCTACTATTTTGCAGCGATGTGGAAAGAAGCGATTTAATATCGTGTTTAATTAGCCAAAAATGCCTGGTTCGAATACTCAACTTTACTTCAAGATACATAGTGTGGCGCCAATTGTTAAAAGGCTGCAATGCTACAATGTCATATGCTTACACAATTGCTGATCTATATTAATACTACATTAGTGAGCGATCCTTGACTGGATGCAGAGTCCGTCTCAAATCTTCAATAGGGCACCCTTCACGGCACGACTCAGCTGAGCAGTCCAGAGCGTATTCTCGTTGAGAATAAACATTTGGCCATTACGGCCAAAGGAAAAGTTAGCCGCTCCATCTTTGATCAGAATCTTTCCCAGCAGGACGCCACCTGGCGACCAGACGTTGATGCCATCGCCACAGCCAGCATAAACGTTGCCATCCATATCCAGCTTGATTCCATCAGGGACACCGGTATCAGCCATGGCGAAAAGACGCCGATTGGTGAGGAACTGTTCCCCGTTGAGGATAGACACGTCAAAAGCGTAGCTAATGCAGGCAGTTAGAAAGGGAATGGTATGATTGAATGGCTGGATAACATACATGGTGGACGGCCCTTTGGGATCATTGGTGCCATCACCCAAAGTAGACCCCGTATCAGTGATATACACCGTCTTCTCATCCGGCGAGAAAGCAATACCGTTCGGCCGACCGAATCCGTCAGCGACGACTCGCACGTTCTTTGTGACAGGATCAAACCGATAGACTTGATTCGGCAACTGAGGCTTTGGGCGAAACCCCTGTTTCGAACCGTAGATCGGATCGGTAAACCATATTGACCCATCACTATGCACGACCACGTCATTGGGTGAGTTGAATTGCTGACCGTGAAAGCCACTAACAAGTAGTTCTGCCTCGTACGGAGATTCAATTGACATCTGGTATAAGCCGCTCGTTTCGGTTTGGTTTCCCTGGCCGCAGAAGAGGATCCCGTCGCCATGGTTTACCGCTCCGTTCGCCATTACGATAGTAGATTTGATAACTTCACTGGTAACCGGCTGAGCGTTGACCTTGACTTTGGAAATTTGAATCGTTGAATGGTTCGTGATGGGGTCGGTGAAGATGTTGCTGCTCAGGAATAGCTCGTCGGTAGAGGGGATAAAGACGCTCGCTTCGTGCGCAAAGGGGACATCATCGTTCTTGAAAAGGACCTCCAGCTTAGGAGATGAGCCGATAATATTGAAGAATCTGTTGTCATGGATCGCAAATACAGAGGGGATCTGCGAAATGTTGGCTGGATGGCCTGGGAAGGTCAAATTGCTGGTCATTGTGAGCAGAGGCTGGTTGATACGTAACATCAAGGAGCTTGGGGGAATGTACACCTTATATTGAGCCACGGCCCGCAACCACGCTAGTGAATCATATATCGACTGGGCTTCCTATTTCAGCTTCATGGTCGATCAGATCCATTGAATTCGGATTCTGGCTCCACTTCCCAAGATTGACTTTTCGAGTATCGTGGGAATATTCTCCGAAGTTCCCCCGTGCGGATCAGTAGCTAGATGTCATTCTGGAGACACGATATAAACAAGAACAATCAAGGGCAACTTGCATCGATTCTATAATACTACTCTTTGTTGTAGCACAGGATCCTTATAGCTAGCAGTGAGCCACTATCAAGATGTCGACAAAGTTCCACTGCGGGTGGAGTCCGGCGGGTCCTCGTACATAAAAGCGGAACCATGCTGGCATCGTAGTTTCCTGGTGTCATCGTGTTCGGTGACCAAGGCACTAAATAAATACTCCTGACCAATTGTGGGTAAATAGGCAGAAAATGGGACACAAGTGCCGATGGAGACACGGTCTTTTCCAGACTTGCACTACTTATTGTACACAAGGTTACATTCTTGAAGCGGTAAATATCTTCGGGACCAAACTACTCTGGAATCCGTGTATATAGACAGTTATAATTGGAGTATAACATAGTGGAACTACTCTAAAAATAGATCTAATTTGCTAATATACTCGGCGTATACCACATCGACATCGGTAAACTTGGATTGTCCTTGAGTTGCCTGTATGATGATGATAACATGAAGAGCACACTGATCAAATCTTGCCAGCCGCTCCTGCATCGCCAATGATGAGCGACCCACATCCAACGTGCGAGAAGGACAGTGAAATCCTGTGATAAATCATTCTATCTGCCATCCCAATGGCACAAGAGTCCGCTGGCATCGAACACGTCGAGAAATCATGATCGATTCTGAATTCAGGTAGTTCTTTGCCGGAGACAGAGTAAACGATGTATCTTAGCTCATGAGGTATATTCTTTCAGCCCTGTATTTGTTGGCACAGGTATCTGAAAGACATCACACTCGGACCCGTCGATGAAAAGAACGATTTCCGCAGGAAGCCTGCCCGTAGTGGTTCACTTTGGGTGCGACGGAGAACATAAAGCGGGTACCTATAATGCAGAGGAATCCTTTCTCCTTTTTCTCAGTTGCTCATATTGAATCCTTAAGAGTAGGTAACTTTCTCCGGAGAAATAATAGTGGGAATTACATGACTCCAAAATGTCCGAAATAGCCTGAGCAGGTAATGTATGGCGATTCATACAGTTTGGGCATTATCTATTGCATGTTGGTATATCCAGTATGACGATAATTATCCAGTTCGATAGCAAGAGATGTGCGGGGCCCCGGTGAAACTTTCGAGAGTTGATCGGGATATACTACAGGAAAAGAAAAGAAAAGATAAGAAAAAGGGAAAGGAGAAGGTAAGGAAAGGAAAACCAAGACAACGGTCAGGATATGCCCGCAGCCATTCTGCCTGGTGTCACCTCAAAGCTTATATATATATATATAATATGTTCATCTTCTCTTTGCCTGATATGCCGGAGTTGAACAATACCGGTCTTTTTTGGGCCGGAGGAATCATTTTGTGCTGCGTAGTAAGTCGAACAGATATCAGCTAAAAACTCCATAACTTGTTTGGCTGGTGATTATGGTGTCTGTTTTAGTGATGCAGCTCGTCATTTAGAGCCTTTTCAGGGCAAGTGCAAGGTTTACAGCATGTCCAACAAGTGAAGAGTATACCCACTTGGTCTAGGGTCGACCCGTCCGACGATCTCCCGACTTGGGTTTGGAATTGGATGGATCGAAATAGCAGGGATTGAATCCCATATGCATTGAGTCATTCGCACAGACCATCAACCATGTTCATATGCAGAGAACGAGGCTGGCGGTGGTTCGAAATATTACGGCTCACCCCACCTATCTCCCTCACACCTGTGTAGACCAAGTACGCGTTACTTTGTTGTGGCTCCGTGAGTTGCGAAACATGAACCCCTAGAAAGAAAAAAAGATATAGGCTGAAGTACGACGACCGTAGCAACTGGCTTTGCTGAAGTGAAAGGTCAACGGAACCGAGATCGACAGTCCACTCGCAGTTCATGGAGAATCCTATATGTTGATTCGACCGGGCTCCACTCTGGTCTTCCTGCATTGATGACTTGGCGCGTTCTGCATCAACTTCCCGAATAGTTTGGCAAAGAGTTCCAAAGGCGGGGTGGGCTCAGCTTTATCATCAATCGATCAGAAATGAGGTAGTACTATACAAAAATGGCCATATATATATGGGAAGCTCGTGGCAGCGAAGGACAACACATCCGGTTCATCGTCCTCTACGTGTCGCACGACTTCGGAAATGGGCTGGTTCCCAGCGAAATTAGACTCAGAAGAGTCCCAATGGCATTTTGAGATTCTCATTCTTCTCGCTGTCATTGGCAGCTCCGCCACTCAAAAACACATGCCCGCCATCACGGCGTCAGCCTTCGGCCTATTTCCTCGCCTTTTGCCAGCACCCGAAGCCCTCCTCGATACTAGGCGACTGCATCGTCTACCCTCAGCTCCAAATGTCGACGTTGTTGGCGTACATTCTGGTACCGTTCTTACAGAACTAAACTACTTTGCCACTCTACTGCACAAAATCGAAGATGTCAAACCATTTGAATTCCGATCCTGCGTAATCGAACACAACTTCGGCGATGATCGGGAAAAAGGCAAACCAAACAGACCTCTCCGCATCAAAACTATGTCCCTACTGAACGTAGTTACAATTGTGTCGATTTTCATGTCGGTGGGTCTCTTGGTCTTCGCCGGTGTAATCCACGACGGCGTAGCGCTGGTTGGCGTCAGCACCATGGCCCTGTCCACTAGTGCCGCTAGTCTGTCCGCCTACTGGTATCCAAAGCTATCTGAGCGCGACGGGGATGCCAAGATGCCTCCTGGAGATGTGGTGATTCGCACTCGTGGAGGGGGGTTCATTGTCGTCCGCGGTGATGAGTATGTGATCCGAGAACTGTACACGGGGATGGACTCCTGCCAGTATAGATATCCGGACAAAGTGCGGCAGGTCTTCCTGGCTATGAGCACACTTTTCTTGATGACATCGGTGATTATGTTCAGCAATAGCAGCGAGAAGATCCAGATCGCCGTCGGTGCTGCGTATTTCATCCTGAACATTCTTTACTGGGGGTTGGCATTGCTGGTGGAACCTCGTGATGTCTGGGATATGAGCAGGTATGATATCAAGAACGCCGTATTTAAAGAGACTAGTAATTATACGGAAGTGCTATGGTTGGCCATTTTTGAGACCAAGTCGATTGACTGGGTGAGGAGGGCAAACATAGCACCGAAAACAGGCCCCTGGGATGAATGGCTACGGGAAGCATTCCAGAACGCTCAGAGCAATAAAAGCGACTGGCCGGCAGTTACCAGAAAAAATGTAATAATAGGGGAGCATTCGCCTGAGCCTTCACGTCTGGATGAGAAGGGGGTACTCTCCCAGGAATGATATTTTTCTGGACGTCCTTTTCCTACAAGATTTATATATTGGTGTGAAAGATACTACCATTGATAATCCAATTATTTTCATGTATATGAATTCCAGTTTAAGATATTAACATGTATATGATTTGATCGACCAAGCTTTTACTCGAAAATCATAACGCCAGGTATACCGTTTGTTAAGTTTTCTAGATGCACTTATGAGTACAAGGTAATTAAAAATACAATATTTTAGATTTGAATGTCCAGATCATGCTTTTTCCAAACTATTCCCTGAAGTGTAGAATATATTATATGGAGTACATATATTAAATCAGTAGTTGTAAAGTCTATCCTAGAAAAAGATGGTCGGTCGGAAGACGTGTATGCGAAGTCTAGAATGGGGAAGCTAGACAGATCACTGAGTGGACACGCGGCTCGAGTCTTGATGTGGCGGAGCGTCCTCTACGCATAGACCTCTGTGCTCTATTGGCTAGCCAATATATATCATCCTCACCGCTATGGGCCAGTAGCATAGCTTATTTTGTGCAGTAAAGATCTATCTACTGAACACGAGGCTGAGTGGACTCTGTCTCGAGAAGAATATGATATCCTTTGAATAGTCATGAGAGTCAGGACTAGCAGTACCAGCTGTCGGGTCCTCTGCTTTCCTTCTTCTTTTACTTCTTGTACCATCAGATGCCAGGTCATCAGCGCTAGGATTGGACGATCATTGGCCACGGATCCTGCACTCCACTTGGCTTCGTATTTGCAGTCTGTGCCTGACTGGAGCCATCGTTAGTGAATCAGGGCGGTGGCAGTCAGGTGAAATTCATAAATGACCCACCATAAGTATATCAGAATAGAGATCAAGACGATATTGCAACACCTCACATCCGTCTGGACCATTGTCAACGGGCTTCATTCCCTCTGAGGCTGGGCTGGCGTTTAGCGCGGGCGCACCGAGGCGGAGTCAACTGTAGGGCTTTTTACCCTCCCTACATAAACCCCTCATCTCCCCAAGTGCGCTGGCTTACGGCCCAACTTCCTTCCTGACAGCCCTGCGCCACAGTCAGAAAAGCCGCCATGCCGAAAACAAATTTCCAGTCGATCATCGATTGTATTATCAACTGGTTGCGAAGAGTCAAAAATTTCGATAATGGATCGCAATTAGCAGAAATTATCCGTCGCGGCGACCTGGAGACTCTGAGCGACGAAAAAGCCGTGCAGCTTTTGCACCGCCAGTTCAAATCCGAATTCGTCCGACTGAAGCGTGTCGTATATAGCCTCGAGCAGGGCGACGGGGATCCTCCGAAGGGAAGTTTAGGTGGGAACGCCCTTACACCGTCGCGGTTTCTTTTTCAGGAGGATTTCACCGAGATAAACCGAACCGTGGTCAATTTCTTGTCATTAAAGTGGCTACTCGAGGATAATTATCAGGCTTTCACCGCGCATCAGCCCGGCGTCGTGAAGCTGTCTCCAGAAACATTCACGCGCTTTCGCCAGCTAGCGCGGGATATCTTGAGAACGAATGATGATATGCTGGGCTTGGTCGTATCATTGATACTAGGAGACGCGGGGAAAGATCCTGACCTAGAAGACTTTGTGCACAAGAAGGATGGTAAAAGGCTAAATCATGACCAAGTCTTAGCCAGGGCCATTGAGCTGGGACAGTTTGACAAGCCGCTGCGCTTACTCTCGGACAAGAAACGGGAGGAGATGCTTCTGGGGGTGGAGGTCGGCGCAAAGCTCAACATTCCACAATTGACGCAAGGTGAGAACGTCCCAGGGAGTTTGGTGAGTATTCTCATGCTACAAGGAAAGCCACAGGCATTTAGGATGAAGTATCTCGAAATTATGTTGGATGTATCGGGCGCAGGCGGCCATGTTGACGCGCGTGGTGCCGTTCGCATGATCGAGCCCGTCTGCCAGTCCTTTCTCTCCGCCTACCCGGTGCTGATGAATGTCATTACTGGCAAGCTTTCAGTGCGCGATGCGTATAACACGGTCCTGCAAAATCGAGGTCAGCTACTAGCTGATCAAGGCTTCCATACATTATCCACAAACAGTCCCAGCGACCGGGCCTTTCTCCGCCTATGTGCGATGGGTAGAGTAGCGGATAAACATCTAGCAGAACTGTTTGAGAAAGCATTCATAGATCTCCCACAACCTACACGAGCAGAGCTCATTAATGGATTGAACGTCGACGGGTGCAATGGCGAAGATGCGGTAATCCTTTACTACATGCCTGCGATCTTCGCAGAGGCATTAAGGGTCACTCGTTCGGCACCAGATTTAAAGAAAATCCAAGTTCTTCAGAGCCTCATGTCATTCATGGCACGAACATACCATGATACAAAGCCCATTGATGGCCATCCCGGCGTCATTCTTGAACGTAATGTGTCTGGGGCAAAGGACTATATACTACGAGACGGTTTCATCGACGATCCTACTATTTTGAACCAATGCGTTCCTCCAGTGGCGACATGTTAATACAGGCCTTCTGTACTTGAATTTGTCCTCGGCGCTCCCTAATGTTAAACTTCAATGACTATTGATCAACCGACATGCGAGATTTACGAGACATGAGGTCATGAACTTTTGACGATTCTTACTTTAATTCTTTACCATTCTGTCTATCCGCGCGGATTAAGTTATTTGTCGATTCTTACTCGGCATTCCTATGATAAGACCTTTTTTGTACTTGCTTATAATGACGCTGCCGCGGGTACTGTGCATCTTTTAATGAGGGAGGCTGTTTTCTTTATCAATTTCAGTCTGATGGTCTGTTTAAAAACGATATCAAATGTTTGGATGTGCGTGGCAGATACTTTGATCAATATAAAGAAATATCTGATTCAGAAAGTATTCAACCTCCTATACCAAGGGCCTTTGACCGCCTGGTCTAACCACATACAAATAAAACAGGCAAATTGTAGTTTTACTAACAAAGGGCCTGAAGCGGTGAACCCGAGGAAGTACCGATAAGATAAGCTGCGGCGATAAGATAAAGAGCGGTTGAATCTCAGCCTACAAGGTTTACACTTTTGCATGGCCGGGATCGCTCGGAATGGAATTCCACTTCTGCACTTCACCATCACTGTTGGTGACCCCGTCATTCCGCACCACAATTGCCTGATCACCTCTCGGGATCGTCCAACCGGTCCATAAGAGCCTATACTACGATCTAATTGACTTAGTTGATCCCTCTAGATCTCATCCATGCAGTCGGAATCTCCCACGCACAGCTACGCCACCTCGGAACCCCCTCGGAAAAAGCGAGCCAAATACACTCAGGTCGCTTGGTGCGCCCATCATCTTATAACAACACTACGTTGGAAGATACATAACTAATTGAATCCTGCCAGTAATGAATGCAAAAGGCGTAAGTTGAAATGCAGCGGTGAGCCAACGTGTTCACGGTGCGCCCGTGATGGCGTACCATGCGTTTATACGCCTAGCGCATATGCGCCGAGTAACCCTACGACTTCGGTGGAGGAACCAAGTGATGAAGGGTACGAGAAACTTCTTGTCGGAGTTGAATACTTTGGGTTGACTAGAATAGGGTATCTGCGAGGTTCCAATCAGTTGATCGCCAGATCGAGTCACTTCAGCATGAGATGCGCGCGATGGCTGCTCGTTTGCGCGAGCTCGAATCGTCTTCGCCGGCTAACAGTAGCGCAAATAAGCCGCCTCCGAGACCGGCTTCCATCGTATCTTCTCAAGCCACGAATACTGGTCTACAGCGTATGATGAATCGGCCAATGTCTCCATATCACGTTGGACCCACGAGTGCGGAGTTCGGTCTGACCGCGCGCCGGAAGCCGTTGGAGGACGACGATGAATTTGAGTCCACTGCTGCACCGAGTCCCGTCGCAGCGCCTGATGCCGATATTGTGACCGATGATCCATTAGGGAACCTCGGGCTGACAGAGGCTCTGAGGCTGGTGACGGTCTATGAAAACACAGTGGGCTTGATGTACCCTTGTGTTGATTTGGACAGTGTGCGCGCATGTATTGTTGACTTCTTTCGAGATGATTCTCGTCAGATTCTGAGCTCGGAGCAACAGGACTGGTTCTTTGCGCGCGATGTGGAGGTGCTGAAAATTATCTTGGCCATAGCTTTGCTGACGGAATCGCATGGGCGGAGTGAGCGAGCTGCTGTGTTGGCAGAAAGTGTTGAGGATCGTTTTGCGACTCGCGTTAATATCCCCGAGGTTGACATGAAAGAGCTTCTTATACTGACACTGCTGGTGTGTGGCCTATCCGCTATGTCCCCTTCACATATGACTAACAGTAATCGTCTCCAAGTCAATATTCCATTCGTACCGGGATGATGAAGTTATTTCGTGGCGTTGTATTGGGATGGCTTGTCGAGGCTCAATGCAACTAGGCCTACATTGCCAAGAGACCTGGTATAGAACGGGAGGTGTGTTCCCCGGCGAGCTGCAATGGATGTGGGCTAGTCGTCTCTTTTGGTGTATCTACGTGTTGGATCGAAAATGGTCCTTTGGCACTGGCCTTCCTTTCGCTATTCAGGACACGGATATGGACACCAACCTTCCCGTGCCAGGAACCGCCACTCCTTATCTCACTTGTATGATCTCGTACGCACAACTCAGCGGCAAGATATGGGGGCTCGTAGTCGGCTGGGGCAGTCGATCGCGTGCAGCGACGTCGGACTACTGCTCGTACCTTGACTTCCAAGTCCAGCAATGGATCCAGTCAATTCCGCAGGAACTACGGTTCGACCCTTCACGACCCTCATCCCCCGACTCGGTTCAGAATGATAACATGATGATGCTACAAGTGCTCCTTGCACTGCAGGCTAACCAACTTCGCATTCTCGTGTACCGCCAAAACCTGCTCAGTAGCGAGAGCATTGAGACGAATGTCTCTGGCGCATCCGTCGCCGTCGAGACTGCGAAAAGTACGATCCACATGCTAGACTACTTCACTCGCGTTTCGGATATCTATTTTCAGCGTCCGGAGCCGTTCAATTACTTCCTAATTTCGGCACTGGCCGCACTGTTTCTCGCCGTGTTTCATGCACCGAGTCGATTCAGCAACGTCTGCCGTGCGGAATTCTATGCTGCCGTAGACATGGTGAGGAAGTCATCCACTCGGGCCAGAACATCCAGACGACTACAGAAAATCATTCGCAGTTTGAAATTGATTAAGCTGAATGTCGGGAAATCGCCTTATAAACACGGACAACCGCCGGAAAACCTTGGCAAGGTACTATCTCGTTTCAGCCACGGACAGCATGACTCGAACCAGTCCAGTCTGCCGCAGTCTCCGTTGGTCCCGTCGCACCAGCACCAGCCATCCGGCATTCCGACTCCACAGCCTTCCGCCTCCCTTTGGTCCGTGTCTTCCCCACTGGCTACGGCGCCAGTGAATTATGGCAACAACGATGATAGCTGTGACGATTTGACTAGTTTCTTTGAAATGGCTGGAGGACTTTACTTCGACCCCAAGACGGGTCCCCCCGAGGAGACACCTGCAGCCGACGGCGCTAGTGCAGGGGTTGAAGGGATTGATGCGTTTCACGCCGAAAACGAGGCGCTGACCCGGGTAATGGCTGGCCTGTTATAAATGAAGGTGGCGGTCTAAGGATTGGTTTACCGGATGGTGCTTAGTATGGTCTGTTTGACCAGGAGCATGCGCAACTCAGTCTCTCCGTCCTAGACCGGTCTAAGTACCCCTGCCATTGGTGGAACTAGTCTAATGCACGGGAGCCAAATATTCTGAAGCTAATGCATCTCAATCCCGAGGTTTCTGCCTGAAGAATCCACTCGGCTAATTGGCCAAGCCAAGACGATCAGCACTCCCCGTGACAAGTGTGTTCGATTACTATAATGGGCAAAACTCCTGGACGAGTGTCGCTATGAGCCAATCATGGCAGAAGCTATACCTTGACCTGCAGAATACCCCAATGATGTAATTTCTCCGTTTCTGGGGGAGGAGTACGTACTGGTGATTGGCTAACTAGCCATCGAACCGTGTTCCTCGGACATTCCTTGGCTTAATGGGAGGGGTCATTGTATCCTGCGCGCGGTCTATTCTCTTGTATGTTATGTATATCTCCCATATCAGCTGTTATCTTTCTCAGATGAAACTTTCAGTGGAGTGCACATGAAGCATACATAGAGTGGAATATCTCCCCGTCACGACCAGTGACTGGTACCATGCATATAATGCACGCACTATAGATCGCTACGTCTCAGCGCCGACAACCGGGTCGGGCATTACTGGAGGCACACGGGAAACCGTATGTCGGAGGATTGCATTCCTCGAATAGATGTAGTCGTTAATCTCCGGCGGAGTAAAGCACGTCTTTCATGTAAACTGAGCGCACATACACATCGAGATAAACACAAGAAACTGGATCTCTAGTATATATAGTACCATGTATCTCACAAGAAAATCGAGTCTTCAACCCACACATCTCTATTTCTTTGCTAACCATGTATCTCCAATCTTCTCTGGCCTTAGCCCTTCTCCGGGTTGCGGTGGTTCATGGTTACGCTAACCCGGGGGCTTGCTCTGGTGCCTGCAACATCCATGATCCTGCCTTGATCCAGAATAGCGATGGAACGTACTATCGCTTTTCCACCGGGAATGGCATCTCCTTTGCTTCTGCTTCATCCATCGAGGGTCCATGGACAGCTCTTGGGTCTGTTTTGCCTAGTGGATCGTCGATTGAAAATTCCGGGAGTGATGATCCTTGGGTAAGTATTTCTTTTTTTTTACCTTGCCTTATCGGCCCTCCCCTATTATCTACTTCCGCTATTCTGATCTATTTCTTCTTTGTATTTTTATTTTTATTCTCGCTGGTGTCATTCTGCGAATGATGTTGGAATGAACAACCCTTACACGCCTTCCCGCACTCTCTACCTAGCAACCTATGGCTAACAACTCTTAGGCACCCGACGTGCAGAAGGTTGGCAACCTTTACCACCTCTACTATGCTGTATCGACTTTCGGCAGCCAAGAATCTGCCATCGGTCTCGCAACCTCCGAAACCATGGAGGAAGGTACATGGACCGACCAGGGTTCAATTGGGGTTACATCCACAACGGGTAACCAATACAACGCCATCGACGCAAACCTTCTGATAGATGGCTCGGCCAACTACCTGACCTTTGGATCGTTCTGGCAAGACATCTTTCAAGTCACACTGAACGGAGACGCCACGTCTTCAACATCAACGCCGGTTAATGTTGCTTTCGATCCGGCTGGTACACATCCCGTTGAGGGTGCTTACCTGTACAAATACGGAGATTATTACTATCTATTTTACTCCTGGGGAACGTGCTGTGGATATGACCAGACTATGCCTGCCGCAGGAGAGGAGTATAAGATCAAGGTTTGTCGGTCGAGTACGCCGACTGGGGGCTTTGTGAGTTTTTTCTTGTTTTCTTCTTGTTTTCTTTACCTCTGGACTCTGTAAAACGGGTAGCTAATGATGCAGGTTGATGCGAGCGGTGTTGCATGCACGGATGGCGGTGGTACCGTCGTTCTTGAGAGCCATGATAATGTCTATGGGCCTGGTGGACAGTATGTGGTATCACTATCTCTACTTACGTTCATGTTGGCTAACTTTTACAGGGGTGTCTACACCGACCCGAGCCTTGGCCCTGTACTCTACTATCACTACGTTGATACGACTATCGGGTATGGTGACTCCCAGAAGCTATTCGGATGGAACGCCATCGACTTCTCGAGTGGATGGCCTTCTGTATAAGTGGATCATCTGTTCGGGTGGCGAGAAGCAATCTTTGTACATAGTTCAGCTTCTTTGGGGAATAATTCCAGTATTAAGAGTCAATTGACCTTATTTTCGGCCAGCTCTCATCCCATCCTACAAACCTTGCCTATTTCATACCTTAAACTCGGGTAACCCGTGGATTTACGGGCATAGGGGTGGGTTTAGGATCTGCATCCGCGGGTTGGGTACTGTTCCTGATGTTGGACCCAAACCCGACCCGTTGTCGAGGTCGTACTCAATCTTGTCACGATGCCAGATTAGTGTCTTATCCACTCCAACACGGTCATCCTTTAGCATTAGTCTACATTTTCAAATTCGCATCATACCCGATTCATCCTTGTTCAAGCATGACTCATTCGAAGCTCGGCAACTTGAGACTTGGCATTTCCATTCTCAAAGGGTTCAACCCCTGAAGCTGAAGTTGAACCCCTTCCCCTTCTCATACCACTCGTGGCAGTCCGTCACCTTAAGATGAAATTCATTTACTACCTAACTTGGTCAAGACTTTCATACAGCAAACTAGATTGTGTATTTAGTCTGTAGGATTGGTCTAGTAGTCTATGGGAGTATACAACGATGTAGATGACTCGAGCTCAAACACTTGTGAACTGGTCAGAGTGAGATATATTTATGTTGCGAAAGTGGAAAAGCTTGGGATCCGGCATTACATGTAGGCTCCGTGCCTTTTCCAGCACCTACCCGGATCGTTAGCTTGCAATTGACTTTTCAAGCATACAAGCTATTATTAAATCTAGCAAAGAATTTTCATACCAGGAGCTCTGCGAGGCCATTATCAAGGGAGGCGGAGTTGACGCTGTCGGCCTTCGCCGGTCTTCGGGTACAAGGCAGTCACGAGAATTTCTCGGCCGAGGGAACTGGATTCAGGACCATGGAAATTGGTATTTAGCATCAACTTCATCCAACAGCCACGAAAGTCATAGAATTGCCTTTGATAACTATCGATTGGACAATCGCTCACTAACCCATGAAAACTTCATCTCGTCAAGATCAGTCGTTCAGGATGGAAAATAGTGACTCGCGTCCTCATGCAGGATCCCAAAGGAAGAAAAGCCTTTTGAAGTATACAGCAGGTTGGCGGAGAATCGTTAGCAACTTCAGCCCATCGTACGTCAACATCTATATTCCTGCTGGAACAATTGCACAATGACTGATGGGTTGATTCACAGATGGTTTTCCACGACAATGGGGACAGGCATGGCCGGAATATTGTTCCATCTCATCCCTTTCGAACATGCCGCGCTAGATTACATAGCCATTATCTTCTTCGTTCTGAATGCCTTGTTGTTCCTCACCGTGCTCAGCATGTCAATTCTCCGATATACTCTTTATCCTGAAATTTGGAAGGTCATGATACAAGACCCAGTTAATTCGTTATTCCTGGCAACTTGTCCCATGGGTTTTGCCACCTTGATCGAGATGTGGGTGTTTCTTTGCGTACCTCACTGGGGAGATTGGGCGAAGACAACGGCCTGGGGATTGTGGATTGTCGATGCGCTCGCGGCGGCGGCGGTCACTGCATCCCTCTCATTTATTCTGTAAGTCTATCCACTGTACTGAAGATTGTCTGTTAATATGAAGCAGTATATCACAAAATTACGTCACATCGCTGGAGCGGATCACCGCACTGCAACTATTGCCGATCGCTGCCACAATCGTCGCGTCCGGGGTTGGGGCCGAGATCGCGGATATTTTGCCTAACGCGCAGCACGCCATGGGAACGGTGATCGTATCTTACGTGCTGTGGGGCATGTCGACGCCCATGGCCATGATGATCTTGGTGATCTATTACCAGCGTTTGGCGGTCCACAAGCTTCCATCGAGGGAAACCATCGTGAGCTGTTTTCTTCCACTAGGGCCACTTGGCTTTGGAGGATTCAGGTTAGTGCAAGCCACAATACAACCTTGAGAGAATGAAGCTGACTCCCGAGGTAGTATCTTGTACCTAGGCAAGGTGGCTCGACAGCTCCTCGGCGAGTCTAACGTAATCGACCCCATGGTGGGGCACATAGCATACGTCCTCGGTCTGTTGCTGTCTCTGTTGATGTGGTCTTTCGGACTGATTTGGCTCGTTTTCGCGCTCGCTACGATCTATTACCGATCACCGTTTCCTTTCAACATGGGCTGGTGGGGATTCACTTTCCCGCTTGGGGTATATGCGGCCAATACGATCCTACTGGGCAAGGAAATGGAGTTAATGTTTTTTAAGGTTTGCGGAACGGTAAGCTGCCGCTGAGAATTGTGAGATCGCACAGAAAGAAAGGGGGGCTGACAGGTGACAGATACTCAGCAGCGCGATGATATTACTGTGGCTGGTGGTTGCCACCCGTACCGTGCACGGGGCATGGCATGGGGTTTTATTCCATGCGCCGTGCCTGCAAAACTTGAAGGAAAAGATGGAAGACAGCCAGGATGATGCGACGAATGACGAAGCATAGGTTAAGCGCCCCAGAACCTTGTTCCGGCTCCGACCCTGATTTTGGCCGATTAGTTCAATTGTATGCAATTATGCCTTCGAGAGCAACTTCTTGTTTCACTCCTAGTCTACTGGATTGACGCCAAATCTGCAGCTCATCACATGGGATACGGGCGATGCCAGGGGCTCACCAATCACATCGGGCACTTGGAGAAGTTGAATTCCGACTAGTATGCAGTATCGGCTACGAAGGACCAATCCGCAGTTGATACCGACGCCATCGTCCGTTCAGAATCAATCCGGCAGCCTCGTATGAACACCCAACTGGGCACTAATACGCGAAATGATACCGCCTCATTTCTTTTGTTTGATTATAACCCACATGACTTCGGCTTTACGATAAGCTCGAGCCGTCTTGCGGCTGAAGTCTTGGTAGTACCTATAGAACCCGGGGTTCCCGCTCCATTCATCCCGTCTGTCCAGTCTTTCAGCCGTGATAGTTTGAGAGACAACCATGGTAGGTACATACAACCCACTGCTGTATGTGGACGTTGCTAAATAGAGAAGGATTCAGCAGACTACGAATTTCCATTTCTAGAAGAAGTCTACACTCCTGCCGAGCAACCTAAGATCGAGTAAGTATTCGTCAGGACTTACTGATAACTCGAATACATACTGACCGTGTAGCTTCGTTTTTGTACACGGTCTCAATCCTCGCGGTCGAACCGACCATGCCTTCGAAACATGGACACATCAGAATGGAACCTTCTGGCCACGAGATTACCTCCCTCAAGACATCCCTCAGGCTCGCGTTTTCGTCTATGGCTATAATTCATATGTCACAAACCCCCAGGCGATGTCAAATGCGAGTGTGAAAGACCATGCGAATACATTGTTGAACTTGTTGGACATGGAGCGCAGTCCGCAGGTGGTATGTAGTTTGCCTTTACTTAACTTTGAGACAGGGCTGACTGTGCACAGAATGCACGGCCTCCGAAGATCATCTTCATCGGACACAGCTTAGGTGGACTGGTGATCAAACAGGTATGGTTGTCCAGGTGGATCACGCCATGATTCACATGAGAAAGGATGGAAATGTCAGTTCAGGATGTAATCAACGCTAACATCTCACCAACAGGCTTTATTGAATGCGCAAGAGGACCCCAAGTATACTTCCATCCGGACGGGCACGTACGGACTTGTTTTCTTCGGCACTCCACACCACGGTACCAAAGGCGTTGAACTAGGAAAGATTGCGGCCAAGGTCGCCAAGTTCGTATCCAAGGGCCATGCCAGCAACGACCTTCTCGATTGCCTGGAGCACAACTCCCTGTTCACTAGACAGATGAGTAGCCGATTCTGCCACCAACTGGAAGACTACCGAGTGATCAGTTTCATCGAGGGAAAGGAGGTTCTCTTGGGAGGGGCAGGCCCGGCTTCTATCAGTCATGTGAGCATCTAGACACTGGTTCTTTCGCCGCACTATCTCTATCGCGGGAGGTATAGTGCTGACGGTCGCAGTTGGTAGTAGACGAAGAGTCCGCCATCCTTGGACTCCCTGGGAACCGCGAGACGCGTCTCAAACTAGATGCGGATCACTCCCAGATGTGCAAGGTCGGCAATCGAGGGGCGATGTACCGGCTTATCAAGGGCAATATCAAACAGATTGCCGACCAGCTGTTGGTCACGGAACAGGGTTATATTCCCCAGCCGTCGCCATCTCCGCGCGCGGGACCACCATTGCCACCGCGACATACCAACAGCAGCGCTCCCTATCCTCCTCCCGGCATAGCTTCGCAACAGGCGACACAGCGAGTCATCGGAGCCCTATATAACCCTGTTGACAATGATCCACGGTCGGTTGAAGCGGCCGAGCACAAGAATAAATGGAAGTGGGACGACGCACGGAGGGTGGAGTATACCATCTTCCAGGAGCACTTGCGCACTCTCGGTGCAGACCACCATAGCACGTTGCAGGTCGGCTATAATTTGGCAGAGATCGATCTTGAGTCGGGGTATATCGGCAAAGCGGCCGAATGGTGCCAATGGGTGTCGAACAACAGTCAGCGCGTGTTCGACAAGCGCCATCCACTTACGATGAGAGCCGAAAGCTTGATGGGTGAGATCCTTGTGTCTCAGGGTAAACAACAGGAGGGAGAGTCCGTGTGTGCCAATGTCCTCGCCCGGCAGCAGATGACGATTGGAGAAGATGATGTCGACACATTGGAGACACGCCGTCGACTGGCGAACGCATATAGCTCGGTTGAGCGACGAGATGAGGGCATTGCTACTGCCAAGAAGCGTACGGAGTCTCTCAAACGATTACTGGGTGAAAATCATATCAAGACGTACGCCTCGGTACTTGACACCATCGAATTGATAGTCGCCAAACTCTCAAGCAACAACAACAACACCGTGATGGCTATGACCCTGTATCAGACGGGTACGGACGAGATAGTCAATGTTACCCAAGAGGCCTCCCGGGAGCTGAACAACTTGCTGGGCCCTCGGCACCCACTTTCTATTCGCAGTCTCCGGCTGCTTGGTGCGTGTCAGATTTTTGCTTCAGGTGGAATTACAGAGCCATCCGAAACGCTACGACGAGCGTTGGCCACGGCTGAAGAGAACCTCGGTTCTGACAACCCGGAGACCATTCAAATCGTGATTTATATGGGTCTAATGTACGCTAAACAAAGCAACCCATATAGTTACGCTTTCTCCCAGCAAAACCTCGATCTGGCACTGCCTTGGTTTCAACGATATCTGGACTGGGCCCGAAGCAGGGATATTATGAGCAGCCCTGACCCTCAGGCGGTGTTGGGCATGCTAGGCAATATGTACATGGCCAAAAGAGACTATCAACAGGCGCAGAATTACTACGAGCAGCTGGTCAATGCATGTCAGAAGGCAAACATTCCGGTTCCGGCCGACGTGCCGAACATGCTAGAGCTGTGTCGGATGAACACCAGGCTGATGTCGCCGTACAGAAATTCATCGGGCATTGAATCACTACTTTCCTCCTTCAAACGATTATAGGTGATTTTCATCATACACAATCTGTTGTATTCATTATCTATGCATAGCCAATAGTATAATACATTTCGCTTGTCTCAATCATGACTGTCATAACAAATTCCATCTAGTTCGAGATCTTGGAGGGCACATGTTTCCTAGACAATGTATTGTTAGCTGTACGTCTCGTATAACCGGGAAGGCAAGCAACACGTACCCAGTCGCACTCTCGAACTTGTTCCTCGCGGAATCAGTGATGCGTTCATTCGTCTGTCGCACCTTCGGGTTATGGGGGTCGATCTTGCCGTGGCCGTACTTGTTCTCGAGGGAGTCAAGACCTGTTTGCCCATCAATATTGTATTTCTTATCTTGAAAAGAACGAAAAGGGTATACTTACCCCTGTCGACGTAGTCCTCATTCTGGACACCACCAGCACCGTGCTTGTGTCCACCACCGAGCTTCGAGGCAAGCTTGTCCATTTTGATTTGTTGTTGGTCTTCTGTGGTTTTGATCTTTGGCTACAAGGAATATGGAATGTCTTAGTGACTGAGAGTGAGGATGTCAAAGTGCAGTAGAATGCTATGAGAAAGTCGAACCCAAACATCACAACCCTCCATATTTATAAGTAAACAAATGTCGGATACAAAGCGACGTGAGTGATATTAGTGATGTCATTCAGGTAGATCAGTGATGTTTACTGGTTTCTATTCTTGTATCCCTTCACTCAGGTGAGATCTGGGGGGGATGTAGATTAGGAAGTGATAGTCGCGACTCGGGATGGATATTGGATGGGGTCTACAGGGCTGCGTCGGAGGCTTGATTAAGTTGCGTAATGTGGGGTCTCTGTAACAGGAAATCGCAGGTATATTCAGTCGGGGTTATGATTATGATGGGCGATGATGTTAGGGCGCTGAAAGGAATTTTGGTGTATCGCTGATGATGTCATAAGGTGGATAGGGCTGGTCGTCTGAAAAAGGAAATTGATTGTCCGTTCACGGACACTTCAGTTTGGTATGCTCAGTAGTTTGGCTGTAATACTCGCAGTACATGGTTATTTGGCGCAATATTCTTCATTTTGAGGACAGAATAATCGAGAACGTACGCGAGTGAGTTTTGACAATCTGTCCAAATTTATGCTGGCACCGTCCCTCGCGACCGACCATCCATGGATATACTGCGAATACCCCTAACATCTCCCCCTTCCAACGTTTCAGAAGTACAGGTGAAATAATGTAGTTGCTGAACATTCCAAAAAAGGCTTCTGGTAACCACAGTTCGAACCCACGTACGACATGATGTCTTGTCCTTTTCTACACACCTTCCTAGGGTCCTGTTTTCAAGCCGTTACACTGCTCGCTCGACCCCCACCAGATCTCAAGCACGCCTGTTGAACCAACCCCTTCCACAGTAGCCTGTGATGCCATTAGAGGAGGAATTCACAAACCGTAGATCAACATACAATGGCATCCTGAGATGCCCCAGGCAGCGGCCATGTTCGGTCAGCAAGTCATGATAGGATGGCCACGTACAGTATATCCTACCATCGTTCCACAAGAGAACCCGAGATGCTCGATATCGATAAGCCACCGTTTGAGCAGCCCATTAGCCAACACTGAACCGTATGCGGCAGCGACATAGCGGATTAGACAAGAGAGGAGCATTGCTTCCCGAACTTCACATATTCTCTCCCAATGCAGCAGCAGGGTATTCACGAGCTTGATGACGGCATGTCTCAAAACACGTCAATGAGCTTAATGGAGATGTCTGGTTAGTCCTAAACAGCTATCTGTACCCTATGCCGTCTAACACATCCAAGAAACCCGATATATTCTTGCGTCGCGCCTGTTACTCTGAGCGGGCTATAACAATAGAAAGATGAATTCACTTGGTGGTCCCTCTGGCATGCTTAAACGGAGAAACAGAGGCGATCTCAAAAACTAAGAAAAGAAGGACGCTGATATGTGGTGAATGAATACGGCCTAACCTTCTATTCAATGTACAAAACTACCAATCGAGCCGCGGAAGCATGTGCGGCAAGAACGAACAAATATGTACCTTCGTACCTTCTACTTTGGAGCGCATAGCCTGCACAGAGTGTTTGCCTTGCACGGAAAGCATGCCCAACTGTTTATCTCTCCTCTCTTTAGACCTTCAGCTGAACCCACAGCATTTCTATCTTACTCACAGTCCACCCGTCTTCAACTCTGCATATACCCTTTGCCGTCACATACGATCGCGTCTCCAGGGTTGCTTGCCAGACTTATTTGAGTATATCCTTCAGCAGCTACGACCTAATATCGAACCTCTTACGCATGACCAATTCACCTCTTTCATAAATAACAAGATTCTCACAGAAGGTGAGACAGCTGAGAATTGGCAATGTCAGGCACTGATAGTCTTAGTGATGTGCGAATTGCTCTGTGAACATTATAGAGGCCGAACCGGCTGCGGCCATATGTTCGTCTACGCCATTCAGCGGTGCAGTGCTTCTTTTATGCGTCCCGATCAATCTCGCTGTGTGCCCCCGAGTGGAAGGCTTCGCGACCTTCCTCGAGTTGTCGACGCCCAAGATGATTACAAGGACGGTTCTTGTCGAGTGTGTCTCGGTGAGACTCCTCCCAGCTCAGAGGGATCCGAATCTGGCTGGGTTGTATAATTAGCACGCCTAAGACTGCTAGCATGTCGTTAAGTCTCTTGTTATCAACAAGGCTACCGTTCACTAGGCTTGTTTCAGTGCCCAAAATGCACGACCATTCTCCTGGTTACTTTATACTTACACTGGCCAAGGCCTGAATTTGTCAATCGTGTTTGTATCGGGCTTCAACCAGGTGTACCACATGCTGCTGTACTTTGGATGCTACCTATCAACAGCTCAATCAATGAAAGTACCCTACACAGCGCGGTGGTTTGTGCGACCCCTGGCCATGGACTCGATGGATGTGGCTCTCAGTGGACGAATAGAGGCCTGCTTATACCCCACATGACCCTGTCCCTTGCGCTTATGCAGCCTAACATACATACCTTAGTCTGTATATGTTCAGGTTCTAGACGTTGAAACAAAGAAAATGGCCCCGGAGGCCGAGTTGCTGCAACCCTTTGAAGAGCCCAGTTATGGAGGTTTAATATGGATGAACATGGTATTTTGCGCTTGTGGGATGGTTTATCTCCTGGTGTTACCTCTGGTGATTCTTTTCGGTGTGATTAGGTATTCTTTACATTATGCGATGCGTTGCGGATGACATGGCACAACCCTGGCAGTTCTTCCCCTTACACATTCAAGTACAGCAGCATCAACGTTCTGCAAGGCTATAAGCAGGAAATATATACCACATTCGTCCCAGTGGAGAGCTACCTCGTACCCAACTATACCATGTAAATCATTGTGGATGAACCAAGGGATCCCTCGCCCCTAAGCTGGTATTTACAACGCAACCTACACATAGGAAACATGCCCCTGCGTAACCGATCGATAACTGTAACTACGACGCCTTAGCTCAAGCCACAACACTGCCCAATCCAACTAAGCCAGCCTCTCGACTTTGGAGTATCCGAAACAGCTCCCAGTTTTTCATCCACCATCACATATTCCTCTTCCTCCTCCTCCGGATCATCACGGTAATACTTGTATCGAACGGCGGCAATCGAGACGACCTCCAAGCTAAAGTCTCCTTCCTGCACCCCGAAGAAACTATACGCAGTTAATACCACGCAGACAATACCGTGTAGCTAGAAGACACTTACCTGCGTATCATGAAACTGAACTGCTTCACCGCAGTCAAATCCAGCGGCTTGACATCCTCCTGCTCCTTCCCGCGGTACGTAGGCTTAAAATCAGCCCATTTAATGAAAATCCTTTTCTCATCACGCGCATGGAAATCAAATTCCCAGCTCAGGGTACTCTCCTGCCTTCCATCCGGACGCTTCGGCGCAGTGTCATTCTTCAGCGTGATGGTATACAATTTATCATCCCCGCCGGCAATATGCACTTCCAACCCGTCGTAGCCCGAGAGATCCCAACTTCTATCTTCGTCTGTCGTCCGCTGCGACGCGAAACCCGCTCCGCCGAGCGTGGTGATGTCGAGGTTTCCGTAGAATCGGGCCACCAGAGAAGAGGGGGAGCAGCTCATGTGCGAGTGCGACGATCCGCCACGCACGCGATCGTCAGTCGAGGTCCAGTCGGAGGAGTGCCATGCTCTGTTCTTCCTGTGAGTGGATCGGATGGGAAACTGGTTGGGGTGATGATTCAACTCACCTGGGGCCCCCAAAAAGGGGTAGTCTTGATACTTTCGAGTCCATTTTGACAAAGCTGATGTGCGTTGTTGGAAGTTGGATTGCTGCTGAGATGCGGAGTAGGTCTGGGTCTGGTCCTGTGACGTCAGGTGCTGGGGCCATCGGCGCTAGTCTGCTTTGGGAACTGGTCCCGATTGGGAAGGTTGAGTTTGAGCCTGGGATTTTGAAGGCTGTGACTCATCTCTCTTTGTCATAGCGAAATCTGTTGAATATTAGATTATACATAATTTGGTTGAGAAGTACAATTGGTACATTTGGAGTTATATCAATGCGCGATCAGGACTACAATTCTTGTACGGTGGAATCGGTCGAGATCCATGAAGGTTAGTTGAGACGTGGACGATATCAGGCTAATGAAGCCTAAATGAAAGCATGAACAACCAAGACCCAATACAATACGTCGAGTGCATACTACAACCATCGAATGACTAGGTGGGCTCTTCTAGACTCTCGCCAGGGTTTGGATACAGGAATCAAAGGCTATCACGCCCTACGTCTGGTTGACTGCGCTTATAATAAATCCCAAAAGTTCTGTATATTCAGGGCTGTTAGGAAGTTCACGTCAGCACAACGTACACCCTGAAAGATAAGTAAAAAATATATTCCCACTGGAATCGAATGATCGAACTGTACAAATACCATTTGGGTTACAATTTATACACAGACTGCCGCCGCCAGAAGTGACCTAGTCCTAGAAGAGCATACCTCAGAGAGACCCTGATTTATACAACGTTATGGTCAATCATACTCTGCACCGCATCCGTCACACTTTTCTCCAAGTCAATATACTCCCACCGGCCCTCGCTTGTTCCCTTCGACAAGACATCCAAGCTAACCCGCATATCCCAACCCGTCGGATGCACACCATCCGGTAGAACCTGCTCGGGCTTACCCTCCGGAACCCTTTCCTTCAGTGCCAGGAAATGCTTTCGAATAATGTTAACGACTAGCTGCGGCGTGATTAAGCCAGAGATGAGCAAGATCCGCTTGCTCCCAGCAGCAGGGTTGTTCAAGGCATCAACATGGCTTCGCGCGACGTCGCGAACATCGACCTGGAGCTTCTCAGTTCCCATACTAATCATTCGAAATAGGACAAGTAGAACACACAAAATGATAGAACGGAAATCGCACATCCTCGACTTTCGGGTTGGTCCCGTCGATGAAGCTCGCGATCGCGAAATGATTAGTCTCGTTAATGGAGCCGGGACCGGAGATTGGATGGATCATAGGACCCGTGATGATGTCTGGATTGATCACGGCCAGGTCGAAGGCGGGCTTGTTCGTCTTCATGAACTTCCACGCTGCGTCTTCGGCTTGCGTCTTGGAGACGTTGTAGCCTAGGACGGTGTCCTGTCGCTCGATGGCTTGTGTCGCGGTGACCTAGATTGGGTAAGTTGTTGGTCTTAACTTGGGAGTTAATCAGCCTGATATACCGGGTTCCAGTCCTGTTCAGTGTAAGGGCGTCCTTCGCGACTCATGTCCTCGAAGGAGTTGAGGACAGATACTGCACTCCCTAGCAGGACGAACCGTTTGAGTGCTGTTCCTCCGTGGCGGTGGGCACTCTCGAGAATTTGCGTCGTTCTGTACATATAATCAGTTACCTTGCCTCGATTATGAGATGGAACAGCAATAGCCTACCCCATCACGGCAGGCTCGATCATCTCCTTCTGAATATCCTTGACATTGAAGTTCAGCGGAGACGCAGTATGGATAATATAACCAAAAGGGACTTTTATGTCCTCGAACAGCGCATTGAATGGCCCCTGGGAGGTGAAATCCGACACAATTACAAAGTCGATCTTGCCTTTCCACGACGGGTGGGTTTTGATAATATCGTCCGCCTTTTTCTGGGAGCGCACGGTGGCAGTCACGGCGTATCCACGCTATGCCGATTAACTTGTCTAATTGTACACGAGCAATGCGGAAAATGTACCTCAAGCAAGATAGCCAGGATGTGGGAGGCCACGAATCCGTTTGCGCCCGTTAGTAGCACATGTTCGCCACTTCCTGGATATGACATATTGGACATAGGCATAAGATATCAGGGCTCCTTGGCAACTAGTATGTGGCTCTGTCGGTGAAGAATGTATACGTTGTCCAGTATACATGGGTGAAATGCACAATCAATACCTAGCTCTCTTCGTATGTAACTATCGTGCCGGGCAGAATGAATTTATGCGTAGTTTAAGGTTATATGGTTAAACCCTGCCAAATCCCGAACACTAGATGCTGACGTAGTTCTAGTCATCTCATAACGTGGTACAGCTTTTGGCGCCTGACGTTGACTTCAAAACTCACATCTTCATCCAGGAAGATAGAATACGCGGGTTATGCCCTCGGGCGTGCGGCGGGGCATCTGGACCTCATGTCTATTACAGCATTTGATCATAACTCACCAATCATCATTCTTGTTTTACAGCTTATTGCCGTTTTAAAGTTAATACCATCTGTAGCTCATATATATACCGGTATCGGTACGGGGAACTGCGTGAACATCTGTGGTGCTCCCAATGTAACACCTTGCATAAGCAAAATAATAGTACACCACACAATCAACTAAAGCAGCTGAGACACCATTTGCATTAGGAAGTAATAGTGCATGTAAGACTCGCAACTAGATGTATGCTCACAGAAATCCAGGTTCTTTCCAAACTTAGACAGTAAAGGCAAGTTCAAGTATCTGGAAGTTGCTTCTTCTTGCGCTTTCATATAGCCTAGCCATCCCACTCACGGCTACTCATGAGTTTTATGTAAGACAAATGCAAAGAACAAAAGGACAAACGAAAAGACAGAAAGAGGCCAAGGGAAAAACAGGGAGAGAAAGAAGCCTCAAGTAGCCTTGCCCCACGACATTTGGAAATGTAGTTCCCATCGCGTAATTAGGCTCGAATGTCGTTAATGAGAACATATATTGAGATATGTACAGCAAAAGGCGGAACCGACACCGCAAAGTGATCAATTGCACGAAGCGGAGAATAATGATGAAAGGTATCGGTAATATGTCTACAAAAGTATCATTAGCGAGTTTCAACTGCACATTACACACCCAGGCGAAGGAAACAAAGAAAATTCAAGGAATAGCCTTCAATCAACCTCTCTTGAAGTCATCTACATACCATTCTCACTCATTCATGAGAGCTCCCGTCATGGCAATATTCGGTGTATTTGTATAGTCGTATTGTGGCCAGCCAACATGAGGATAATACGGTGGCCACCAAGGCGGATAGTTGCCTCCATGACCATAATGGTAGTTGATATAAGGTATAGGAAACACCACGGGGTAAGGAGGAGACCACGGTAAAGGAACGATCGCTTGGGGAAGCCATAGGGCAACGTTTGCCTCTATGCATTGCGTCCAGCAACATCGTGTATTGTTATGAGTTGATCGGCCACATACCCTAGGTTGACCACGGGCGCGGTTCCTATACTTTATAAAGCGATGATTCGCTTGGCAATTAATACAAACACGAATGTGCCTTCCAGAGGCTAATTTGGCCCGAGGCCCAAGCACTTGACCGCTAGCGAAATTGGTGTAATGGAGGAGATGGAGGCAGCAACTGTAGGCAAAGGACTCTTCGTATCTGCAGAAGTCAGTCTCATGGCGGTAGGATAACATATACTCATTGCATTAACCAGGACCTACCCGGGCCATATTTCCATATCACAAAGATATTTTCTTCTCAGTGTTAATGAGGAGGGAGGTCGTGTGGGAATCAAGGATCGAAAGTATTTGTTTGTCTGCGAAAGTGATAATCTGGAGGGATAGTCGAGGTATTTGGTGATTATCAGGTGCAGCTCTGTTGGTAGAACAAGGAGTGATGGGTTTGGTGATTCTGTCATCGCGCGAGGAGAGAATGTTCACAAGGATGAGGAATCGGAGGAAGTTGGGTCGGTTTATATAGTTAAGGATAATGAAAATTAGAATGAAAGATCGGTCATGCCTAATGTGCCAATACAAGGCGTCAGTGTTGCTTGTTGGTATACGTATATATCAATGTAGTAATATGCTATAACCTAGGTAAATGTCAAAGCTCCCAAGGGTTTAGGAAGCAAAGTATTGAGGCCGATTCATAGGCGGAGAGCAGTGACTCAAAGTAAAGCCCTGTGAGGGAAACGGCCATGCTCGTTCTTTCCTTTGATGCGTAAATGATATTTGATGATTAGACAATTTATGTATACTGATAATTCCAAGATCAGTCCTTGACGTCGTCCGATAATGGTCTGTTGGTGTTACACTCTAATTCTTTCATCCCAGCCGCAGATAATTCAGTACAATCGACTTATGCCAGCTTTCTATAGAAACGACAAGTTAGACAGATTACAGAAGTCCAGGAGGTTAGGACAAGCCAAGTAGCAGCAATAATGAGTTTGGAAATACCACTATCCAGTAAACAGCGATCGCTGACTGAGTAGATAATTAGGGGACTAACAAATGGTAGTAAAAGGTCAAACTGCCTGTAGGATGAATCGAACTGTGTCCGAACAATATGCTCTTCCTCAACAGGATACGAGTGAAAATCACTTCGAGACTAACAAATGCCTTTCTTCATACGTAAAGGGAGGGAGTTGAGCTGCCACACGTTCATATCCCTTTCACGCGTAAACCGCTCTTGGAGGTCCGTAAAGACGCCAATGTTTCTCCATCCATTGTTTACAATCGGCACTGGGTAGCGATACGCCGACACTAAAGCAGTACCGGATACGCCTGCGTGTTTCGCGTCCGGTTCTTGTTATGGAGTTAGGTAGGTTGGGGCCGCTAGTACTAGGGAAGTGTGGCTGCCCTGGGCCATCGAAGTAGAGCAATTTATCTTCCCAAAAGTCATCAAAATGGAGATACCGCAGCCTTCTCGTGTTCAATGATAGATATTCGAAAATGGGTTGAAAGGTACCCGAGTCGAGGCGTATCTGTTCCATAGTCAGGCTGCAGAGATGTCGGCGACGGAGGAAATAATGCAGCTTCTCCTCAGATGTGTGGATTCCTTGCAGTGTGCACTGCTTCAAGCGCGCAATCGGGCAGGTGTCCGCGATTCGATTGAAAAAATGCTGCTCTTCAATCTGTGCCTGAGTCAAGTTGACCAGGTCCAGGTTGTACCAGTGCAAGTGAAGGGATTCGAGCTTAGGGCACATGTTCAACAAGCAGGTTATAGCCTGGGCGTTTCCTCGACCAATCGCAACAGGGAGCATACGAGCGCTCGGCTGTCTCTTCGTTTGTTGATGCGACAGGCTTAGTGATATGGCCTTGGTGTTCTTCAGACATTCAGACATGTTCACCCTCTTGCACACTTTCGCAATCTCACCACATGCCAAGCTGCAGCGGTCGATACTGCAAAATATGTCCAATGCTACCGCGTGCAATTTGCTCCTGCCAAGGGCTACCATAGTGACCCGAAAGAGCTTGGCTGCCGCATCCCACACGCTCTTCCAGGGTGCTTCGGCATTTCCCCCTGTTTCGATGGTGAGAGTCAGTGATTCTAGAAGTCCACGTGCAGAGTTGATGCGCAGGTTCGTCAAAGCCTGTCGCAAAAGGGCTACGGCTCGTTGCTCAGCTAAAGTAGGGGCATCGCCCGCTGGCACGTCCATCACTGTCAAGTGCTGGAGGCAGCATCCCAGCCATCCTTGTTGTGTCACGGCGACAAACGCCTGGCGAGATTCCTCTGTCAGCTTGATCTTCTTTTGATAGAAGTTGCGTCTAAATGAAATAAAGGATGTTCTGTGGGCCATCGCTCGTGAGGTTAGTCGAAGATTGCACTTGTCGTGTAACTCAAGGAAAGACACTAAGTCCTCCATTAACTCCAGTGGGAGAGTAACAAGAGCTGTATAGTTCATACTTGTGCCAGTCTAGTATATCACATAGTATGAATCTTTATGCTTGGTGAAGATGAGGCGATGATCGAGTAGATCTTTTCAACCAAAAGTGAAGATACAAGACGGGAGGGGTAACAAGGCATCCTCATAGGCGAACCAATTATCTTCATTGTGTGCTTGGGCTGCTTGTATCTGTTGGCTAAAGGAAGATGCCATCACTATGGACACCGCACGTGATAACGCCACTGTTGTTGTCTTTGGTGCGTCTCTGTGTTGTGTGGTGCAGAGTTATGTAGGTCACAATTCCAGCAGGATGGCAAGCATCTTAGCGTGCTAACTGGATGCCCAGCAATTTCCTGTGCTATTATACCTATTCCTTGGTCCATGTAAGGTCTTTTTAATACAGAATGGGCGGATATATGTGTCATCTTGATATTTCTCTACTGAGAGACCTTGGCATCGTTGCTGTATACCGGAAAGAGCTACTTTCCTGCAGCTAGCATTAGGCATCTCTAAGGGGAGCGTTCATTATCTCTTCTGCATTCACACACGGCACATCGATAGATATTCGGTAGAGAAAAAGGCACGTTCCTAAACCCTCAAGACTGGCTTGGTGAGTGGAAAGGAATATTGATGGAGTGAAGGACCAGACTCACCTCTACGCAGCAGAGTGGTACTACTAGGCGCATGATGTCCTACGTATAACATCCATGCTCAGTACATTCTCAGTATCTGGCGAGTTGAGATATCTGGATGAAGTGCATACACACAGTTTGCGACACGGCATTTACGGTCTACTGATACATCGTCTGAAGGAAAAGAGCGGGTACATTTTTATCACACACCTGTGATGGATGTTCTAGGGTGCTAACGAGATGATTCACCATCAATACTTTCCTGGAGAGTCCCTCCATTTTTAGAAAGTATGCTACAGGGAAATGTAGGTCTATGTAGGCTGTCATGTACTCTGCGAATATGGTCTAGAAGCGCCCTGGCATCCAGTTGGGGGCATATATTAAATTCCGTGCTCTTGCTGCGGCTCAAGGTAGTACGATGTCATTTTCAAATTGCCATGTAGCAGGGATAGCAACAAAGGATAAAACCTCTTCGCCATCAAATATGAATTTAATGAGGTTTAGTTGATAAGCATAGGTGTCATTCGAATACATGTTGAGCAGATGGGCCTCATCTGGATCATGTGAGAGGAACTTTCGTTCTTGGCTGAGAGACTATAACGTAAAGTGACCAAGCCTTAGTGCTCCATAAATTCCTTTCGGCTTTTTCTTTGTTTCTGTTTCATTTCACGTTTTATTTTTCCATCCACTTTTAGATTAAAGCGACCCATCGTACTGCGCCCACTCGTGCCCCATGTGGCTGTTTTTTTCAAGAGATTCAATACGAGTACGATTCTGGCATTTAGGTGGAGGCTTGTCTTGCCAGCCCTACCCAGACATCCAAGACATCGGAACCCAGCACCTTCTTGACAGCGTCATCTTATTGGGCTGCTCGTCTCTGAACAATAAGATTGCGGCTCAGCTTGCGTTGCCGTGATTACTGTACATGAAGCAAAATAATCCCTCCGCTGATGGCCCCCACACTAGAGAAGGGCGAACGGTGAGTTCAGCCTCAGTGACACAAATGTCAGTCAGTCCGAATTCCTATGTACGTAAATTTCTGATTGTCAAACGTCCTAAGTATTGCATAGCAAAAGAACAGTGTCAGAGGAGACGGTCCTATTTTTGCGGCGGGTTTAGCGGCCCAAATGGGAAGCGTGATGAGTTTGCTGAGACGCTATTGAGACGCTAGCCCTATAAATGTCGGTCTGTCTCTAGTCAGCTTCCCAGTGGCTTGGCTTGGGCTAACAGCAGCTCTGATTTGCCGGGATGATCCTTGAAGTATGTTTCGGGTTGTCATTTCAGTTTGATTAAACATGCAAGGGGGCTGGGAAAGTCACAATCATCATTCAGGTACAAACTTCACTGTAGGAAAGGGGTGGGAGAGAAAAAAGGCATCCAGCAGAGGTATCGAAAATCGAAAATAATAATGAACAAATCAAGATCATAAAACTCCTAGTAGTGAGTACAATCGGAGGTATAATGACTGCCGCCTAAAACCAGTGTAGAAGATCAGTTGCATAACTTCAAGATTATGCAGGCACAAAAGAAACAAACAAACAAACAAACAGAAGATGATGCGCAGGGTCTTTTGTTTGTGCAGACGTCATAATTTTGTCTCTGTCAGACATGTCACATGACGGGCGAAGACCTCGAGACATTTCTTGGAGCCAGTCTTCTTTCTCGAAGCTTTCTCAGCCACTTCGAACATCTGAATGTCAACGGCTGCCAAGAACCAGGAAATGAGAGACAGAGGCCTTTATGATGCTGCCTAAATCAACAAGTGGCAGTGCGACAAGGCACAGTCATCTCGAACAGCGACCATGGTGGATGACTCTGCGCTAAGGTGACATTCCGAGAGCGAATGCAACGGCGAAGAACCATTAAAACCACTGAAAAGTGCTGCCTAATCAGCCCTATTCGACTGCCGGAATCCGAAGAGGAAGATGATTGGCAGGGGATGCTCCACTAGAACTGCTGGAATGGAGACGCTGAATTCCACAGACTTCCGGTTGGTCCACGCCACATGTGGTACAATCCAAAGAATGGGGCCTCATCGCTGACCGTCAGTCATTATATTACTCCACGGCGGTATCCTTCTGTGCTGCCTTTTGGACGCCATTCCCTGTCTTTCCCTCCGTTTCCTATCCACTGCTACCACTATGAAGGTCGCCCTGCTCACCTTAGCAGCGGGCTTGGCCAATGCCGCCTCGATCGCCGTCACTCCACGCGCGTTCCCCAATGCTCCTAATGAATATGCTCCCGCCAATGTTTCCTGTCCGTCCACTCGCCCCAGTATCCGCAGTGCTGCTGCGCTGTCGACCAATGAGCGAGACTGGTTGCAAGTGCGTCGGAATGAGACCCTTCAGCCCATGAAGGATTTCCTCGGCCGGCTCAATCTGAGCTCCTTTGATGCCTCTGGGTACATTGATCGTCATAAAAGCAATGCATCAAACATTCCAAACGTAGCCATTGCCGTTTCGGGTGGTGGCTATCGCGCTTTGACCAACGGTGCCGGTGCTATCAAGGCATTCGATAGCCGTACCTCCAACTCCACAGCCCGTGGACAACTCGGAGGTCTACTACAGTCCGCCACGTATCTATCGGGCCTGAGTGGTGGCGGATGGCTTGTAGGCTCCGTGTACATCAATAACTTCACCACGATCGGGGACCTGCAGGCCAGCGACAAGGTCTGGGATTTCAAGAACTCGATCCTGGAAGGTCCTGATGTAAAACATTTCCAACTGATCAACACGGCCGCCTACTGGAAGGATCTGTACGATGCTGTGAAGGACAAGAAAAAGGCCGGCTTCAAT
The DNA here is from genome assembly GCF_009193645.1 of Aspergillus pseudonomiae. Classification (NCBI taxonomy): domain Eukaryota; kingdom Fungi; phylum Ascomycota; class Eurotiomycetes; order Eurotiales; family Aspergillaceae; genus Aspergillus; species Aspergillus pseudonomiae. The sequence continues at coordinate 321,929 of NW_022476003.1, forward strand.
ACGTCGTTGACCGACTACTGGGGCCGCGCTCTGTCCTATCAGTTCATCAACGCGACCACCGACGATGGTGGTCCCAGTTATACATGGTCGTCGATTGCCCTGGCCGACGATTTCAAGAAGGGTAAGATGCCCATGCCTATCCTGGTCGCCGATGGCCGCAACCCGGGCGAAATAGTCATCGGTAGCAACTCAACCGTGTATGAATTCAATCCATGGGAATTTGGCTCTTTTGATCCGTCTGTATACGGCTTTGCCCCATTGGAGTATCTCGGATCAAATTTCGAGAACGGTGAACTCCCCAAGGGGGAAAAGTGCGTGCGCGGCTTTGACAATGCGGGTTTCGTTATGGGAACCAGCTCGTCCCTGTTCAACCAGTTCATCCTGCGTCTGAATGGCACTGATATCCCTGATTTCCTCAAGGAGGCTATTGCCGACGTCTTGGAGCATCTGGGTGAGAAGGATGACGATATTGCAGTCTATGCACCCAACCCCTTCTACAAATACCGCAACTCGACAGCGGCATATTCGTCGACCCCAGAGCTGGACGTGGTCGACGGAGGCGAAGATGGACAGAACGTGCCTCTCCACCCATTGATCCAGCCCACCCGCAACGTGGATGTGATCTTTGCCGTCGATTCATCCGCTGATACGGAGCATAGCTGGCCCAACGGGTCCTCTCTGATCTATACCTATGAACGTAGTTTGAATACAACGGGTATCGCCAACGGGACCTCCTTCCCTGCGGTGCCCGATGTCAACACATTCCTCAACCTCGGCTTGAACAAACGCCCAACCTTCTTCGGATGCGACTCGTCCAACACCAGCAGCCCGACCCCGTTGATCGTCTACCTGCCCAACGCCCCTTACACCGCGGAGTCCAACACCTCGACCTTCCAGCTGGCATATAAAGACCAACAACGCGACGATATCATCTTGAACGGCTACAACGTCGTGACCCAGGGCAATGCCAGTACCGACGCGAACTGGCCGTCATGCGTTGGGTGTGCCATTCTCCAGCGATCCACGGAACGTACGAACACTAAGCTTCCTGATATCTGCAATACCTGCTTCCAGAAATACTGCTGGGACGGCAAGACCAACTCCACCACGCCGGCGGCCTATGAACCGGAGCTGCTAATGGCGTCGTCAACTTCCGGGGCGTCGAAGGGTCAACTGAATCGCACAGCTGCAGTCATCGCGTTCGCGGTCATGTTCTTTATGACGATCTAAATGTCTGTGCCTTGTTCTGGGATACGTTATGCCGTGGCGTAGTATGCCTTATGAATGCTTCCACTGATTTATTATCTGCTATCGCAAAATTCTGAATATTCCCTCCTTGCATTGACTGTTTACTAGCGTATGTCGAATTGAGTGTACCTTAAATACAGAACTTGGCGATTTCTCTGTTGTTCATCCGAGAATATACCTCAAGTCATAATTATTTCTAACATAGTGTATACTATGTTACTCATGGTTGATTTATATCGGGTAATGTAATTACCGTCACCTCATCCGCAATTATAATGATGCGATACGGCACTAGGCCTGACCGGGAAAATGACAATACGGTCGGCTGTGGCCATAAAACCGGAGACAATATGGCATTAAACTTCATCTTTTCTCCAGTATCATTGATCGCAAAATAAGCACAGAGTTGCAGACCATGGCTACGAATACATCTTCATTTACTACCATCCCCGTATTGGATTACTCCCTCTCCACGTCGTCGACGAGCAAGTCGCAGTTCCTATCCGACCTTCGGAATGCACTGATCAATGTGGGGTTCTTCTATCTGATCAACGCACCCATTGCCCCTCGAGTCCAGCAGGATGTAGTGGATAAATGCAAGGAAATCTTCGACCTACCGTTAGAGAAGAAGGTCGAGATTGAAATGGTGAACAGTAAACATTTTCTGGGCTACTCTCGACTGGGAGCGGAGATCACTGCGCGCGAACAGGACTATCGGGAACAGTTCGATGTACGCTACCCTACGATATATATTCCGCTCCAAGATGCTAACGACACCACGAGTAGTTCGCCACAGAGCTACCAACTCCAGGGCCTGATGAGCCACTCTATCGAAACATTCGGGGCCCGAACCAGGTAACTACTATCAATACGCATTACTTATTCCTTTCAGACCACATGCTAACCATCACAGTGGCCCGATGAAAGCGCAATACCTGGCTTCCGCCAGGCCATCGAGGCCTATCTCGCGGAGATCAGCCCACTATCAGATGCATTTCGGGGACTCATTTCAGAGGCACTCGATCTGCCACCGACCGCGTTGGACCCGTACTTTGACGACCCGCAGCAACTGAAGTTGAAATTGGTCAAATATCCACCACCGCCCGTGTCCTCGACTGAGGCAGGGGTTCAAGGCGTTGGCCCTCATAAGGATTCGGAGTTCCTGACCTTTCTGCTCCAAGCATCGCCCCACTCCGGATTAGAAGTGCAGAATAAATCGGGCGATTGGATCTCGGCTGCGCCGGTGGAGCATTCCTTGGTGGTGAACATCGGGCGCGCGTTGGAAGCCATCACAGGGGGCGTGTGCACAGCGACCACCCATCGGGTCTCCCTGGCGCCCCGGAATTTTATCGATCAGACGGGCGCGTCTCTCGGGCCGCGGTTCTCCATCCCTGTGTTCCTGGGAATGGGCCTCGATCTCTCTGCCGAGAAAATTACCCTGCAGATACCACAGCATATCAGGGATCTGATACAGGATGACAAGGTACGATCGGATGCGGAGGCTACGTTTAATCGCATCTTCAGCGGCCGGACAGGCGAGGGAACGCTCCTTCACCGGGTGATCAGCCACCAGGATGTGGGTCGGAGATGGTATCCCGACCTCTTGGATTATGCTCTGAGACAATACGAGAAACAGTAGTGATCAGAAAATGTACACAAGACAGCATAAACCACTCCAGTGTGTGATGTCAGCGGTATTTATGTAGAGCACAACGGCAAACTGCCGCGTATCTGATTTCTAAAGGGCCTTGCAGCGTCTTGGCAGTCGCTGGCGACGATCGGCAAAACCACTCCAATCAGAATCCAGATGGCTGAGGATACCCCAGACATCAGGAGACCAAACGAGAGAGAGGTTGGTCGTTGCCTAGCGACTGAAAAAGCCCATGTGGGGTGATGATGGCGTTTGAAGCAATTGTTCTTACGATGACCCCCGGAGCGTCGCGGAAACCCGACGGGGCAGTTCCCGTGCGCATAAGCCCTCGTTCAGTCGCAATTACGGGCCGTCAAGACGATCGCTGACACTTGGGCATCGTTTGTCCGAGTGTTGTGACGTATACAAACCAACAGAAAGGGTCTCCCATGAGGTCCAAGTGGGTTCGTATCACTGGGAGAACGATGCAAGGCTGAGAATCAGGTCAGGCCCCTGCGGCTTACTACGCTGGTCATCCCGAAGCGAAGGGACTTCTGACAGGTTGAGATCCTCCGCGGATCTGCAGATGCCAGCATTGCCTCCCAACAATCACCAATCACGGGGGGTGATGCGTCCAAAAAACCCTTCACACCGACGGGGCCAAGACGCTTAGCCCTTCCCCCACCTGGCCCGGGTCTGGACGTGTGTGGCATCATACGTAGGTGCAAACGTAAGCTCTTGTGGCTGTTGTCTCTGAGCTGCAGAAGGTCCGGCTATAAGTAGCACATATGGTACCTTCACTTCCCGTTGCCCCAGATATCGATCACCCATAATTAATCTCTGCCTGAAAATTAGATCAGTCCTCCACAATGCAGATCAAGTCGTCCACCGTTCTCATCGCCCTTTTGGGCTCCTCCATGGCCCAGGCCGCCAACATCCAGCAGAGACAGGAGCAATCGACCGACTTGGGCGGTGCCACTCCCACTGATACCGGCTCAGCCTCTGCCACTGGTACCGCGGAGACTGGCTCAGTCACTCTCCCATACTTCACCGAGACCAGCCAGTCGGGTACTGCGACTGGATCTGAAACTGCCACCGGCACTGGATCTACCACTGGATCAGCGTCTCCTACCGGATCGTCCAGTGGATCCGAATCTACCTCGGGCTCGGCTACTCCCACGAACGGATCGTCGTCGGCCACCGAGTCCGGATCGACCACTTCGACTTCGACTTCTACCACCACCGAGGCCTCCACCACTAGGAGTGCAGGCGAGACCAGCAGCTCGAGGACCGGTTCCTCCACCTCATCATCGGCTTCGCCCTCCTCGACCGACTCGGGTGCATCCTCGACCTTGCCTCAGGGTTGGGCCACATGGATGCTCCCCTTCGTTTTGGGTGCTTTCCTGTGAGATCGATTCTTGATTGAATGGTGTGATATGCTTAATGAATATGAGAAGGGATTTGGATTTGGTATATGATCGGCCTGTGTTTTATCGGACGGTGAACGTCGTTCCCTGTCTACTTTCGCTCAACCATAATGATGCTTTCGTTGGCTATTTATCTCTACGGCTGTGCAGATAGTTAGATACACTACATCTAATCATGTGGACCTTTGCAATAGTGCGAGACGGTTTAATTGGTAATACTGCTATCTCCCCGCAGTTCTCCTCGTAAAAGGGCGAGCCCTGAGCGCGATCAAGCCTCCTGCCTGACCACAATCCAGTCGCGCGTTGACAAGAACACACGGGGTGCATATTATCTTTGTCTCAATACGGTGTTCGGCAAATCAGTCCAAATGTGGAGATTTTTCACTCCTTCGTGTGCTGGTGGAAATTGGCTGAAGACTCTTCTCCCTAAGAATAACCTCGTATTTTTCCGGCTGAGCCTCAGCCATGTCGTGTTCGAGCCAACCACAGCGTTTCCCTCCTAACGATCTTCCTCATTTAAGGTTCTGCTAACAGAGAGTAGGGCCTCAACACGATCACCGCCATGATCACCGGTCTGGGCGGATTGAATATCTGAGGCTATGTGCCCAAGCCTGGCACGGGATGGAAAGCATGGACTCAGCCTTGCAGACCGGCCGGTCCTTATTATCCTCTGAGCGCCCGGTAGGGTCGCAGGAAATCCACCAGTTCTTTCTGATTACCACCTCATTCACAAAATGGCACCGAGACGTGGCGGCGGTTCCTTCAGTGGGGGTAGCTCCAGCTCTTCCAGTTCTTCCAGCTCCAGCAAATGCAGTGGCTCCGCATTTAGTTCACAAGTAGCTCAAATCTCCATCGCGTTCCATGCGCTGTTCTTCCTCGTCTTCTGTGGGCTGTTTTGCGTCGCGGCCTTCAAACTGATCCGGAGCAAGCAGAAAGGAGTAGCCTTACGACGATGGTTCCCTCTCGGCCTCTCGATCACCTTCATGGTCGTGTGAGTCCTGACCCCTTAACCCCGATAGCAGACCAATCCCGACTAACGACATGAAGTGGTGTCGCCTTCTTAATCGTCCTCTTCACACTCCTTGAATGTGACATCGCATCGGTTACCGTGTACCAGCTCGTCGGCCTTGTGCCAAGTTGGCTTATACCTGTGGCACACTTCCTGCTCATTGCCGTGATCATGATCCCAATCTGCAAGCGCCTGGTGCAGGGCAACAGGAAAATCGCAAAGATGGTCACCACCGCCCATACAGGCTATATTGTCCTGCTTGGAATCGTCCTCCTCTGCTACCTAGCCATCTACACTCATCTCGTTGACGCAGCATATCGCACCGGTGCCCGGGCAGATGTCAGCGGGCTACGACTTCATCAGAGGAGACTAGCCACCGCATATTATGTCCTCGCAGTAATCGGAATGCTGATGGCGGCTGCGAATATGCTCTTCGCGCTAGCCCGCGGCCATCACCTGAGAAGAGGAGTACGTTACTTTGCCCAGTACACTTTCATACACAGATACCTAACATGGATATGCTATAGGTCCTACTCCCCGCCACCGTGGTTCTCATCCTATCATCATTGGGACTGACCACCCTCAACCTCGCCAACCACATCATCATCGACTACCTGCAGACACAGTACATGCGCAAGAGCGTCGGGGGATTTTACCAGTCGATGGAGGCCCAGACATTCCTGAAATATTTCTTCTACGCAGCGGCCTTCCTCGCGGCTCTTCTCGTCGCGTCGTCGAATCAACTCTCCGATAATGCCTCCACCGGGCCCGTGAAGCATCTCCCCAACCAGCCGAAGTATAACCCGCAGCAGCCATACCGGGCTTATCGGGCGCAGCCTCAGACGCAGCAGAGCTATAAGTAGTTTCTGTTGCATGGAGTTTGTTAGACTCTATGACCGAGAAGAGTGTTTGGGCGTGATGTTACTGTCTATTTGATGGGTGCATAGAGATGGCATGTGTGTGTTTGGAGCGGGATATATGATGATGATCTAATGTCTTTTCTTTTGTGGTCATAGTTCGCCAGATTTCGGATATACCCCAATACCCCCATACTACGTTTGAGATTAATATTTTTCTGAGGAATATATTGTTGGCTGTTATTTGCAGAACTGCTCGGGATATTGAGGTCTGACGTAGGTTGGCATGTGGACTGCAGGATAATATGTAAAATGAAAACAGACTTCGCTTGCATGGATATAAATAGAACACTGGCTGTGGAGCCATAAGTCGACCAGAAATTATACAGCTACTGCGAGTTCTACATTGGTTGATTGGATCGAGAGAGTGGATTGTGGAATCGAAAGGGTGAAAGAGTGGCGATGCAATCAATGGATCTGCGAGTTTAATTTTAGCCCCGATGGATTAGATCTGCATTCCAACTAATACCACTAATCGAGATCAGTCGATACGCACTAGTCTGTGGAATTCGACTCAGTCGAACTTCTTGCGCCAGCCAGGGAGAATTTGCATACAAAGAGTTCACATGAGGGCTTGCTGTTCCTATCTTTGATAAATAAAGTGTAGGACTCTGGACTGCAACCACGTTGTCATAGTACATACAACAACCACTGACATTATTCATGAGCAGCACTCGGGTGAAGATATCACTCAATCCTCATACACCTTCACAACCCTAGCATAAACACTCGGTTCACCCCTACGTGTCAACCCCCCTTCCCCCCCATATCCTGTACAATCCTCATATCCTCGGCGGTCGTGTTGACCAACTCAATATCAAACCGCCGTACATAATACGCAAGAGTCATGTAAATTCCGAGAAATGCGAGGCTGCAAACAAACATTAGTATCCATCCGTAACTCGGGTAATCTTTGCCTACTTCATGCCAACACATATCCGACTGCCTCGGGAGAAGGAGGTAATGTATTTGAAAAGATGCTCGTTCTTTCGGCCAGGGTAGATCCATCGCTCGGGAGAGAAATTCTCCGGCTTGGGAAAGATGCTTGGGTCTTTGTGGCCAAGGTAGCTTGAGGAGCTGACTGGCGTCTATGGGACTCTGTTAGTGCTGTCTTGTTGAGGTTGAGTCCAAGAGGGGTTGCTTACTTCTGGTGGGATGGTGTATTCTTTGTAAGTTAGGGTTTGGTCGGGTGCTATGCGAGGGGACCTGGCCGTAAGGAAGCCGCCGAGACGCAGGGATTCGTTCACGGTGCCAGTCTGGAGGTGTGTTAGTGGTGTTAAAGCTATTCTGATAAAACAGAGACAGCAAACGTTGGGACTTGAATGGGAGGAAGAGAGATTGGTCTGATTACTTACTAAATAAGGCAGCTTTTCCAGCTCGGACCAGGTAACCTGGCTGGTAGGGCTCGGCAGGACAGTCCTCCGCTCCTCTCTCAATCGGGTGCGCATCTGCTCGTCCGATGCGATATGGAAACAGGCAGCCGTCGACGCTCGGGCCGTCGTCTCTGTCCCAGGACTGATGAGCAGAAGGCCTTCATCCTGCAGACGCTGGAGGGACCGTTCTTCAGGCGGAATGCTGGGATCCGTCAGCTGGTCGTAGATTGTTTTATTTTACCATCGACATCATCGTGACCGAGTGTATATTTATCCTTATGAATTGCCTCAGCTAACTGCTCATATATCGCCTTCTGTATATCTGGTACCACTGATCTTCCGGGATGGATCGCACGCAACAACCGAAGTGGTAGCTTTTTGAGCGTGGCAATGAAAATCGGAAAAATGCGATTGAAATGAACGCTACAGCTGAGATCGTGAACGGTCTTGCGAACATCCGTGCGCAGATTCGCGTCCTCGAGATAGTCCCAACTTTTTCCATAGCAGTAATGCGTAATGACAGCAGAGGTCATAGCTGCGAAGGCATCGGCGACCCGGACTACTTCGTTAGTCTGGTGCAAGGCTTCGAAGCGCTGCATAAGCTTGTGGACCTTCTCTTCAACCAGGTGGGATAGCCCACGGATAGACTTCTTAGAGAAAAGACTGTTTACGAGACCCCGACGATAGCGGTGGAGGTCGTGGTCTATTGTCGAGGTGCTGGAGAGGGACATGCCAGTGAAGGAAACGTATTTTGCATCCTTATTGCGCCTCTGGGTGCCCGAGGCATAGATCTTGTCGTAATAGTGCGGGTCATTGATGTGGATCTCGCGAGGGTTGATGCGCACGATGGGCCCTGACTCTTGGTTAGTTGGGTATTATATGTACGGACAGTTGGCATTGGTGTTTACCGTATCTCTCATGCATTCGCTCGATCTCAAAGAGGTATCTCCCTCCCAGGCATAAATCATAGTACCACTCATACATGTGGGTGACCGCTGCTAATTTCGGACCAGGGATGTTTCTTAATGGGTGAAAGTAGAGTCGATAGATGCTATTGGCAATGAGATAGCTGATCAGTCCAGTGAGGGTAAGCCAGAGTCTTGGTAAGTCCATTTTGAAGCCCTAACATTATTCATATAGTCCGCACGGCAGGCCGCGCATCCTAGATGCCACGGCCATTCTTTATATATAGTACATGGAGCAACGGCGAGGATACGATGTAAATTTGGGGGACGCACTGCCACCCCGTCACAATTTTTTATTGTAAAGCGATTGAGGGATAAAGACCAGCTAATAGGATCGTTGCAAAGCTAGAGGAAGCTGTGCAGCCGGATTGTGGCCCCTGGTAGCAGGTTTGTGGTTCACCCATCTGGGATAATGACTCCCAGGGCTTGTCACTGGTGCAGCCCGATCCAGTTGGCAGGGTATTGACTGCCACTCATACAATGGATGTGGCGTCTTAATACTTAAATGAGAGTAAGTTAATCAGCAGGTGTGTCTTTTACTTGGTAGACCGGTCACCAACCATCATCTGAAGCGTGACGTAGTTTTGGGGCCTCTTGAAACTGGGATCTGGTCCCTGCACGCCATAATACTTGGAACTCATAGCCTTGACCTGCTTGTCCATTGTTCCATATAGCTTCTAGAACTATGCCACAAACACGTATGCTTTATCAAAGCAGTCGTCCCATCCTGTTTGGCCCGAAGCCCAAAACCTGTGGAACACAGCGCCCGCTAATGTAGGCGTCGGACACCCCATGATTTTGCTCAACTCCGATAATTGATCATCGACGATATGACGAATGTGAGGACTCGCATCAACGGCCTGCATCCCCGCCACGACGAGTGGCCATATCGCGAAATGTTTGATACGGGGGCGACGGGTAACTTTTGGAAAAAGATTATATAGAAGAGTCCCATGTACAGTCCTCATCGTATTATAATACTTACTGGAGGAAATGATGGAGAGGCTTTGGAGAGATGAGATACAGTACAGTGCTATGGAGGACCGGTACATGCGTCCCAGGAGCAACCAGTCCTCCCGTGCGTCGGGGTGGGTGCCGGTCCAGTCTTCCGGAGAGAAGGCCTCAATGTGCTCAAGAATCTCGTGCGCTGTCGCTCGTGTGGAGTCAGTTATTGGGGAGCATGTCGTTTGGAAGCGGAGATTGTTGATCTTGATGACGTCCATAAGGAGGTACGGAGGGCATAGAAGGATCGGATATATGCCATCTCCATACAGGTCTGTCATGACGTCGATCAGCTCGAGTTGCGATGTGGTTGGAATATGTTGTGACGGAGGAGTGGTCGTGTTAGCCATCACTCCCAGACTAGGCACTGCAATTTAGTACCTTCAGAGGCGAGAAAGTGTGGGGAATAAGCGAGAAGATGTAAAGTTCTTACATGAGAAGATGAAGTATCAATGGCTTCAGATACTCGGAGGAATGCGCAAGACTTGCCAGACCACCACGCAGCGTAATCAATTCCATGGCGGCAGCGAAGTGGTGCTGCCAGTCGGCCGACGGTAGTTGTCTGGCCTTCAAGGTCACCATTGCCTTTAGCCCTGACCCATTTTGAGAAGAAATGATAACACGGGCTTACATCGACAAACAAGAATAACAATATGCTTCCAATGGTAAGATCGATCGACGTTTGATTGCTCAGGCTCCCAAGTAGCTCCGTCAAGGATCGAAGTGCTAGTCCTCTATGTTGATAAAGGCTCGGTCGCAAACGCGCCACCGCGCGACGATGATCCCCTGAGTATACGCGATGGATGCGGTGGCCAAGGGCAAGATATACTAATGTGTGACATATCGACATGGGCATTTGGTGCAGTGCATCTAGGGGGAACTGGCCCAGGTAAGGGTTTGGCGCTAACTCGTGCATCGCGCGAAAGTCAGGGTAAACATAATCGTTGACTAGGAGGAACTATGAAAATCAGTTGCATTTGGCAGCTCGAGGCTACATACAGTACCACACGGCCTCAACCATCGTGCATGTGTCGCTTTTCAACTCTCGCCGTGGGATTGGCATTCGCAGTAGTTCACTTCCCACCCGGGTTTGCGGAGCGTTCTTCTTGTCAGCTGCCTCATCGCTTCGAGCTGTACCGTCCATACCAGAAGGCCAACGTCGCTTTTGAGCGCGCGATGTCACTTTTCCAGGGGCTAGCCATCGGAGTGGTTTCTTCTCGTCATATCCGGGGCAATCAACACCGGCTGATCGGCATTTGTTACAAGTGGGTCGCTCGAAATCGCATACAAGCCGACGGCGCATACACTCCCAGCAATGTCGTTGGCGCATCGTGGTATTCAGTTGCGCTCGGGGCTCCATTTCACTCTATGGAGTATATTTCTGAGCGGAATTTTGAGGCAGTCAGATCGTAGCATGATGGCTGGGCGTTGGATATTCGGCCTTGCTGACTTGGCAAAGCTTTGGACCCATCCAGCTGAGGGAGGGCTTGGCGTCGATCCTGCCTTAGGACAGGGTCAAGTCTAGACATATCGGGTCATGGGCTGTACAGACCATGATTCTTGGCGCTAGTAGCTGGCTACAGTAAGAGCTCGGAATACGTTTTCTGTCGCAATGATTGTTGGTCAGGTGACATTGATGATCAATGCCATCGTAAATTGGGAATACCAAGTCTCCTTCCGTAAAACTTCGAGGCACCCTTCTACGAAAGACTTGGTCCCTCGGCTGCAATAGATGGTGAGACTGATGATGTACCAAGATTACTACATTTTCTCAATGCCTATTCGACAATGAGTGAATTTTAGGCCATCCATGAGTGAAGCTCTCAACTCATGAAACGGGCTATTAGCATCTCCGAACCCGACATAGGCCTGTCGTGTGAAACATAAGACTTCAACAGATGTGGGGTATATTTCCGTAACAACGCGTTTGACCTAAAGAACGGCTAAAGCCAATGTCGTCGAAGCATGGCAACGACAATACCCAAGGGTTCATACGATCGCTCGCCTTCGCCTGATGGATGCATTGCCTTGACATTTGAAAGAGGGTGCTATCATTGTAACCGTTTCTTCATCAAGAGAAGTTTGAGACCAAGCGAATTCCGAACTTCGCAGAGAGGTCTTCACATCCCCCGCCTGGGAAAAGAGAGGCTCCAAAATGAGGCGGACTCTTTACGATTCATCCGATGCATGACGGACACTCCTGTTCCAACTGTGTATGGCGCATTCGAGTTGGATGAGTCTTTCTTTCTGATCACAGAATATATTCGAGGCGCACCCATGTCCCAGCTGTTTGAGAATCAGAAGAAAATTGTTAGCGGCGAACTCCGTCAGCACTTGGCTACCCGGTTGGGGTATATGAAATCATCCAAGTAAAAATGTATTTTAATTTAAACTTATTTCCTTAAACCAAGGCAGATAAGTGTCTCTCGCCTAAGCTGTAAGCTGACGCATACCTAGAATGACAGCATAGATCGCTAAATAGCTCTGCGTCGTCTCGAACTGACGATCCGTCCACAACTTTGTCTTCCCATCCTCATATGTAGAAAGCACTAGGAAGCATCGATGACCCTGGATGACGATGCCTGGTAGAACGCCGAGTGCTGATAGAATTGCGAGTTGATTTGCATTAAACTCTTCTTGTTCTTCGTTTGTTTGAGGCATCTCCATGCCGTGCTCAGCTCATTGTCAGATCATCTTTTGACGGACTGCCCATCGGAGGAAGGTCCATTGTGCCGGGTACCAATCTGCAATTGTGCTGTGTCCCAATGTACGCCAGCCTTCTTAGTTTTGATACTCAACAGAAGTGGAAGTTTGAGATAGGTTCATGATCAGCGGAGAATATCCATCCTTGTCCAAGGCGTTGTCAGGGAGATGCAAAAGACACAGTGAATCATTCTATTTGTGATTTAGTTTTCAAGTACCCTGTAGGTAGATTTAGGGAACTATCTAGTACTTACCTCAGTGTTGGTACATAGTGTAGCTTTCAAGTAAATGGCAAAGTCGGTGTGGTTCACAGTTAGCGTTGGGGAGATTGTGAATCCAAGCAAGAATAGATTCTAGCAACCGTGCAAGAAGGGAAGGAATCAGTCCGGAAATCAGGTGATTCTTCCGCGTGTTGGTCTGCCTCACCTCAACTGTTCGTTACTATATACTGGTTTACTTATACTCTAGGGTAGCTCCCAAGGTCCTTCCACCAACCACCAACTGCAAGATACCGTTTTCGTAGGTGCATGAGCCGCCAGATACTCGAGGTATTTCTGCTAAAATAGACTTATACCCAGATCTACAGGCGGGAGATACTTGATCAAATTCTTCGAATCATTTAATCATTATTTATACGATCTATTCCCTAGCATTTATCCTCTATTGTCGAATGTTTTATCAAGAGCGCTTTTTGCCCTTTCCGCGCCCCTCGAAACTCCAATCGATCTGGGTGGCCATCCGCACCTTCACGTTGAGCTCGTTCGCAAAAGCACGAACTAAGCCTGGGTTCTGTTGGAACCACCGTCCGGCTTGGACAGCATCAATGCCAGACTGGACCACTTCCTCGGCCAGCGCTCCTGTTTTAATACCGCCCACAGCGGAGATCAGCAATTTATCGCCGACAGCCTTCTTAATCTTTTGAGCAAAATGCACCTGATAAGCAGGGGTTGGCTTGATGGCGATGGCAGATTTGGCGTGAACACCACCGGAGCTGACATCCACTAAATCGACACCGTGATCAGCCAGGAGGGGGGCGAGCTGTACGGATTGATCAACAGTCCAGCTCTCAGGAAACTCGTCCTCGAGGCCAAACTCGAACCAGTCAGTCGCACTGATCCGAACAAGGAGAGGCATTGTTTCTGGGATAACAGCCCGAATCTCATCCACAATCTCCAGTACCAGTCTAACTCGGTTTTCAAAACTGCCTCCATATTCGTCGGTTCTTTTGTTGCTCACGGGGCTCAAAAACTGGTGCAACAGATACCCATGGGCAGCGTGGATCTCAATAGCGTCAAAATTAGCGTCAACAGCTCTTCTCGCAGCTGCTGCGAAGTCTTTTTTTAGCACTTCGATATCTGCCTTAGTCAGAGCCTTAGGGACGGTGTTGATACCCTCCTCCTGGGGAATTGCCGATGGGGCCACAATCTCATCGGGCCACCCGCCAACTTCTTTAACGGCCATCGCGTTTCCACTCAACCAAGGAGCAACGGCACTACCTTTCCGGCCGGAGTGAGCTAATTGAATCGCAATTTTCTGGCTTTGGCTATGGGCAAACTCCGTAATACGCTTCAATGGCTCGATCTGACCGTCTTCATAGAGGCCAAGATCCTGTGGGGTGATCCGACCCACTTTCTGGACGGCGGTTGCCTCCATGATTGCCAACCCTGGGCCGCGCTGGATGATCCCGCCCAGGTGCGTTAAGTGCCAATCCGTGGCGTAGCCATCCTTCGCGGAATATTGACAGAGCGGTGCCAGGAACAAGCGGTTGGGAAACGTCACTCCGCGGATGGTGATAGGGCTGAATAACTTGACTGATCCCTCGAGTTGCGTGCCTGCAGGAGGATCCTGGGCCGGCGTGTAGTAAGATACGCCTTTGGCCGCGATATTATCGATTATTTCGTACGTCATGGTTTGTGATTTAGACTCTTAGCTGGGTGCGAGGGAATTGATGGGCGCTGCCTAGCATCACGAGGTAAGAACCTTAAGTATTCTGTATACAGAATGCCTTGGGGCTGATGACAAATCAAAGGATTATTAATGTGATGTCGTACCGTGGAGTATCATGAAGTGGCTTATGGAGTAATAGTATCATGCACTATCATGGCCATATTGCCTCATCATCCTTGTCGAGCACATACCTGTGTGCCCCGGATTTCAGCCCATGATTGGCTTTCGCATGGCCACTTACCCCAATCTCCCCCGAGACCTACTCCGATTTACATAAATGGTCCGAGTATTGGCGGCAAGCTAGGCAGGGATCCGTTCGGGGTGGCCGTAAGAACCGGACCTTTTTCTTGACTATCGCCCCATGCATATGGGCCTGTACGAGTCTGGGCTGTAGCTTTACGGGTTTCTTTGTCTCAACCCCAAATTGTCGCTTCTTGTCTCCTCATCTGTTCTCCTCTCCACTCCTTGTCTTAACTGTCTATGTGTCCTCGCTATCTGACGTCACGTCCTCGAATTCAACTGCCCTCGAGGAATTTTTGGGTCACTCTCCCCGTGAACAGAGGCGACAGAAACCGACCATTATTATCATCTGTAAAAACCAGCATGTCGTGGGAGACCATCAGCAAGGAAGCTCAGGCGAGGGTGCTGGAGTCTATCCCCGCGCGATGGAGGCTGGATCCCCAGAAATATCGGTCGCTGAAGGATGTGACGAGCGTGCCGTACACCAGCGGCATCCTGACAGATGACCAGCTCAAGATTACTGAGCTCACCGTTGTCGAGATTGTGAAGCGTCTCGAGTCTCGTGAATTGAAGGCCGTCCAAGTTCTCGAAGCCTTTGCCGCTCGGGCTGCCATTGCGCATCAACTGGCACGTCAATGAAATCCCGGAAAATTGTATTGTTAGGCTAACAGGACCAATAGGTGAACTGTCTGACCGATTGGTTCTATGAAGATGGGCTTCAGCAGGCAAAAGAGCTCGATCTGGTCCTGGACAACGGGGGCAAGTTGCAAGGGCCGTTACACGGAGTTCCGATCGCGTTAAAGGTAGCCATAGAGTTGAGTACGCCCATCTTGACCATAGGAGGCTAATAGACTAGCCAAACAGGATTCCCATGAACTCAAAGGCCATGCTGTAACAATGGGCTACGTCTCACGGAGGGATAATATCGCCAAGGAGGATTCTAACATGGTGAGGACGTTGCGCAATGCCGGTGCGGTCTTTTTTTGCAAGACCACCATGCCTCAGTCTGGAATGGCTTTGGAGACGGTCAGTAACCTCTGGGGCCGCACGGTAAACCCATTCAATAGAGATTTGGGCGCCGGTGGAAGTTCTGGTGGAGATGCGACGCTGGTGGCCTTACGAGGTAGCCCCATAGCTCCTTCAACGGATATGGGAGGATCTATCCGCATACCCGCCGCTTTCAACGGACTATATGCAATTCGGCCTACATCAGATCGCATTCCAAAGGGTGGGATGACCAACACGAACACCGGCAATCTCACAATTAAGTTGTCTTGCGGACCTGTCTGCCACTCTCTCGACGACCTCGAGTTATTTACTCGGATCATCAACGCCCATCCGCTCAACCAGTACGATTCCACTGCCGTGCCTGTACCCTGGAGAAAACTGGATGCTCTTGATCGTAAACTCACCATCGGAGTATTGAAGTGGGATGGTGTGGTAATGCCTCACCCACCGGTACTTCGAGCATTAGAGCATACCAAGCAGACACTTGAGAAAGCCGGGCACGAAGGTGAATTGCCGTCTTGAGTCTTATTTTGATTAAACCTTTTATCAAAACGAAGGAACACTGACCTGATTCAAAGTCATTACGTTTGATATGCCTTTTGATTGTTGGGATATTAAGAAAACCACGGTAAGCGTCCTGTTGGGTTCACAAGACCGTCGCATTAACGTGAAAGTCAGTTCGATATCTACTACCAGTCAGGCTCTGCTGGCACAATGTCCACACTAGCAGCCTCGGGCGAGCCTACTATACCAGCATTTGCAGACCTGCTCAGAGTCTTCAACACCCAAGAGCACTCTGCTGCTGAGGCATTGAGGGTACGGAGATATTTCTTTTCCCTCCAGTGAACACGATCTTTGAGGACTACACTGACACGCCGGACAGTTCAATCTCAAAGCGAGATCCCTCAAGGAGCAATTTGCAGATGTATGGAACAAGACGGCCAATCGCACAAGCTCAGGTCGTGCAATTGATGCGCTGATATTACCCCCAGCCCCCGCGGTGGGCTACCCGCATGATTTTAACATCTACTGGGGATATACATCGCTGTTCAATCTTCTCGACTACCCTTCTGTGATTTTGCCGGTTGCCAACTTCAAGGTGGATCCACAGCTAGACCCCGTGGATTCTAATTACCGACCAGTAGAAACAAATCCCTATGATAAGCCCAATCATGAATTGTGTAAGTCGGCCGAACTAGTCCCCTAGTGATCCGATTTCTAAGAAGTCTTCATGCACAGATGACCCGAACCTGTTCGTGAAACAACCATCAACTATCCAGATTGTTGGGCGTCCTTTTGAGGATGAAGAAACTATACAGGTAGCCTCGGTTCTAGACGCGCTGTTTAAGGCTCCATAGATTAGATGAACTTAGCGATGATAGACGTCACGTTCGGCAAATTCGAACTCATTCATGCTAAGGAACCGATTTGGATATCAGGCATGGACACCTAGCTAGATACAGTGTTGATTTAGTTAACAATATTATCTCGCATGGAACACCAGGACTTTATCTATATCCTATACCGAAAGTGCTTGTTCTCTTTATCAGTCATATCTTGATAACCCTCCAATAAGTCCTCCTGGACTGCCACTAGAGAAGCACGGCCGGGACGCCTGTTCTCCACCCAGCACCACACAGTATACATCGATTGGAAAAGGATGACCGCGCAGTAAGTTCCCAGTAAGCCCTTGATAGCGGTAGGGTATCGCGGCACCTCTTTCGATAAGAACATATGAGGACCGACGATATTTCCCACCACAAAGCAAACAAAGTAGATGCTCAGCGTAGTAGTGCGCTTGGTGTGACCAGCCACATTTACACCAGCGAGCGTCCAATTCAATATTATAGGAGCGCCGACGAAGTTCTGCATCCAACACATGGCCAAGAGGGCATACCGATGGTCAATTGGTATGGTTAACAGGCCAATCAGCCCAACCATGCCGGGCAGACAGCCCAAAATAACCGAGATTCCAAGCATGTTCCGATACTGAGAGACATAGCCCAGCGACAAGCAGCCCACGATCTCGAACGCTCCTCCGGGCGCTTGCATCAAGGATGTCCGCAATGGGTCGAAATTTAATCCTTTGATGATGGCCGACATGAAGTTGGTGACTCCACTGTTTAGTATTCCGATGCCCATTCCCGCCATGTAAAGGAGATAGCATCTGCCATCGAGAAGCGCCTCTTTGATTTGATAAGACTTGATCGTGGGGTTCTTGATTCCCATCTGATTGTGCGATACTCGCCAGACTGCGACAATGCGCTCGTATTCGGAGAGCATCTTCGCGTTATGAGGGCCGTCCGGTAGATAGGTCAGTATGACGAAACCCCACAGGAGAGTCAGAGCGCCGACGATCTGAAGAAGTATGAATGCGTAATTAGCAATCAGAGTGATGAACGGATATTACCTACCGCACTCACCAGGAAAATTAGCTTCCAATTTGCAATCGCGAGTCCTTCCGCCGTGCCCGTCCCATAAGCAAGCAGAGACCCTAGAATGCTCGCAAGGCCGTTTGTGCAAAGCCAGAAGGAACTTCTGAGTGATTGTTCTTCGCGTGTCCAGAGCATGGAAGTGAGAAGCACCCAAGATGGCGAGATACATGCCTCGAATAGACCGAGAAAGAAGCGAACTGCGAAGAATCCACCGGTGTTGAAGACTGCAGCCTGCAGCATGCAGATCGCTCCCCAGACAATCAGCATTGTGCCGACCGTCTTTGCTATCGGCAGACGTTGCAATAACATGTTCCAGGGCCATGCACCACCTCATAGTAAGTCAATAGCCTTTCTTTACTCGGGTTGAGGGCCCTAGTAACGTACATAACCAACCAAAGTAGAGAGCGCTGACGACCCAGGAGTAATCATCTCCAGTCATGTGGGTGTCGGTCTGGAGGCCGTATGCATTCGAATAGTTAAGACTAATTGTCATATTACGAATATGTTTTGTTTATCGATGTTTCGCTCTCTCACTTACGTCTGTTTGTCCAAAAATGATAGCATATATGTTATCATCATCTAGAAAGTTATTAGCACGCTGAACGCTCAGAAGCAGTGCGCCTATAGTCTAACCATTGGCAGAACTAGAAAGTCCAGTTTTCGTCTAACTCTGACAGAGTCCTCTTCTAGCTGAGCGCGGTCAAACTGCAGTGATCGTTGCAGCATCTCTTGTCCCAGCTCATTAGGACCACTTCGAGCGTTCAACCGCTGGAAGAACGATTGTTCAACACGCACGGAAGAGACTTCGATTGGAGCATCGTGTTCCTTGATCGTGCAAGAATCATCTATCTTGGTGTCGATAGTTTCACTCTCCATGTTATCGGGGAGCTTGGGTGAATACTTTGGTGGGCGTGTTGTCGAAGGTAACAGTGGCATACCATCATGGTGCTATACCAGCTGGGCTGAGGCTTATAGACAACATCCCCGTTTCGCAAAAGGTGGGGGTATTCCTACAAAGACTGGTGGAACCTCTTAGGGCTTGAACAGTTTAGAAAGTGTCAGAAGACTGTCCCCGATGTTTGAGGCTCCGTGGCTAGCCATCTCCGCGCCGCCCAAGGGAGGAACATGGATTTACACTGTTAACCAGCTGAATGTGCACTGCAGGCAGTGAGGACTTCCGCCGATGTACGAAGCTATCTGTCCGAACCGGAACAATGTGTGTTAGGGTTTCAGAAGACAGGACTCTCGAAACCTTTACTCCACATCGTAATCTTCCGAGCGGGTTCCGAGCAACTGACAAGCAAACTACATGACCGATCATCCAATGGAAGAGTGTGATTACCAATGGCAGAGAACGGAGAATTACTTAGCCATTGGTTTGAATTCAATAATATGTGTACTGCTTTCTCTCCTTTTCTTTTTCTTTGCATTGGCAGTATTCCCCCCTCTGAAGTTCCCTTACTGTTGTTGTCTTGAGCAACAGACTCCCCTACCACAGTATGGTGCTGCCACTTGAACTCCTACTTTCCCCATGGATTGCTCTTATTGGACCTATATTTGTGGCTCTATATTATCTCGTTCCTTATTTCTGGACACTTAATCACTTGAGGGATATTCCCGGGCCCCTTGCAGGTCAGCTCTCGAACTTCTGGCTTTTGCTTGCTTGTCGAGCAGGCAAGCGTTACAAATATGTAGATGAAGCTCACAAGCGATATGGCCCTATTGTCCGCATACAGCCTAATCATATCAGCATTGCCGATGAGGAGGTCATTCAGACCATATACGGACATGGGAGCGGTCTTCTAAAATCGTGAGCAAGTATCAAACGCGTGAAATATACTTAGCATTGCTGAAGACTCGTTAGGTCCTATTATGACGCTTCCCTCATCACCACTCGCAGCATCTTTACTTCCAGGGACCGCGCCGAGCATTCTCGAAAAAGAAAAGTGGTGTCCCACAGCTTTGCGCCACAGGCAATGCGAAACTTCGAGCCGTTCATTCATTCATGGTTGAAGATCTTCATCCAGAAGTGGGACGATATCGCCCAGAAGGAAGCCCAACCTGACGGTTACGCAGATGTGGAGGGCCGCGTGTGGCTCAAGTAAGTTTCGTCATCACAGCATCGACTGAATCATATATTGACGGGATAGTTACCTGGTCCTGGACATCATCGGCGACCTTGCATTCGGTGCACCCTTTGGTGTGCTCGAAGCTGCTTCAGAAGATATAACGATTCGCCTCAGCAAGGAGAAGTCCATCTCTCTCCCGGTTATCACGAGCCTCACTACCAGGAGCGAAATCGCTGCCACTGTAGGAGCACTCCCCGAACTCCGGCCCTACTTAAAATGGATCCCCGACCCCTTCTTCCACGCGGGCGTCACCGGAATGAACAACTTGCGCAGCCTCGGCACAGCTCGCATTCTCGATCGCCTGAATAACCCACCCAGCGCAGACCGCCACAAGGACTTGCTTGAGCGCGTGCGAGAGGGGCGTGACGACAACGGCCAGCCCTTTGGGGTAGGAGAGCTCACCGCTGAATCTTTGACCGTGCTCATTGCGGGCACGGACACCACGAGTAGCACGTTTGCGGCATTGATGTACCACGTCGTTAGAACCCCTGGCGTTTTGAAGAAGCTACAAGCAGAACTCGACTCGGCACTTCCGGCAGACACAGTGATTCCCTCATATGACCAGGTGAAAACGCTTCCGTATCTAGGCGCTATCATCAATGAATCGCTGCGGCACCATTCCTCTATCAGTCTAGGCCTCCCGCGTGAAATCCCACGAGGCACCCCAGGCCTCACCATAAGGGGACGTTACTACCCCCCGGGTACTGTTTTGAGTGTTCCAATCTACACGGTGCACCACCTGAAGGAGGTCTGGGGCCCCGACGTGGATGAGTTCAGGCCCGAAAGGTGGGAGAACCTCACGCCACGCCAAAAGAAGGCCTTCATCCCATTCAGTTACGGCCCGCGAGCATGCCTCGGACGCAACCTTGCTGAGATGGAATTGAGACTGATCACCGCAACGTGGGCCAGGAGATATGATTTTGTCTTGAGAAAGGATGAAATGGAAGTGTGTGAGGGATTGGCCAGGAAACCAATTGCTGTTAACGTCGGACTGAAGCGGCGAGAGATTGCAGTCTGAGGAAATATGTATAGAGACATCGGTAGAACGAATTGTGGTAGAGTTGGCTACGGTATATTAGATCGACTCTCACGACAAAATTAAATCGGTTTTGGAATATGTTGTTTAGTATTACGCTCAATTGGCATGCTAGTTGGGATATTGAGATTTTTTTTAACATCAGTGGTTGGCAAAGCTTTGATAATTTCCTAAAAGATGGCAAGCCTATTATTGTCTGTCCTTATTTGTCTTTGTTTCTCTCTCTCTTTCTTTTACACTTTGTATTTTTGCGCAGAACACTCTTACAGAGAAATCTAGATCTTTTCAATCTAACCCGCCCAACGTTGTGATAGTGATTTAGTGCTGATTCTAGACACCCACGACGAGATACCCAGTAAGTCTGATTTTGGAGATTACCCCAAATATGGCTTCCACAACGTAATTCTCAGACACCTTATTCCTAACCTTTCTCCGCACTTTAATGTTCCGAGTGGGGTCCCGATGTCGAGATATCTATGGCCGTTACTCCGAGTGGGACTCCGAGGCCATATGCTCCGAGTGGCAGCGTCGGTAGTTGCTGGTACGTAATTGCTCCGATGGAAACAAGAAACAAGAAACAGCAATATGCAGGGATCAAACATGACTTCGCTCTATGGGATGCTGAATAGCCCCCTGGAATTAATTAATAGGGCCTGTATGTCGGCATATTCCACATGGATGGTAATTACTGTGTAGGAGGAAGATATAAAGAATGACTTGCCTGATCTAAATCATGAGGGATTCTGGACTTCCTATGGTAGTAGACTGATGCCAACCGACGATATTGCTCACACACCTTGAAGCCGATTCATCAGTAGCTTGGGCTCTGCTCGTATCATACCCACTCCTTTGGTCAGCAATTCGACCTAGTTTCACTTGCCAAGTCGGTAGGCGTAGATGGGTCTCTACGCCAAGTCGGACATTGCTAGCCATAACCAGTAGACAGTCAAAAAGCAATAGGGAGCGTCAAATGAAACTGAACAATGATAGAGATAGATATAGATATTAGGGTCACGCCCAATTGACAAATTCCCAGACTGGCAATTACCGTAGCTACTATGCGTCCTATAGCCTGCTGGTTATCTTGTTTGCCCAAGCTTCTCTCCATAAGCTTGGTGAGCTTCCTCCCGTTGACGACAGCTCTCCTGACTCCCTTGCCACTTGAGTTCCAGGATACCACTGCGCAATGGGCGTATTTATCCTACGAAAACCCCTCGTTTGCCGTACTTGCAGGTGAATTCAACCGGTCTGCCTTCGTCGCGCAAACCAAAAGCGTGACATCTGATCCCGAAGTAACCAAAGCGTAGGTTCAATCTCCGTTTCCCTATCTAGTTTGTGCGATTGTTAACGCCAATCAACAGCTTGGAATATCTCAACTCCACAGACTTCGTCGCGTACGACGAACGATTCTTCGATTTGATCGGTCCCGAGGCAAGCATTCGCCGGTTACACGATCTCCCGTTCCAGACTCATGAGGCGCCGTGCTATAACCCGTCGACCAAGGAGCTCTTCTTCATCGAATGGGGCCCTCCGGGGGGCGACGACGGTTCTCACGATTGGCAGTACCTCCTGAACACGGAGACTAATGAGCTGCGCAAGATCTCTACCAACCCACCCATTCACAACGTGCACGGATGCGCATTCCACAATGGATTGTACTATGTCGTGACGGATGGGAGCCACAATCAGACTGCGTCGCTGAATAGAATCAATCCAGACACTCTGGAGGTGACTACGTTGCTTAATAACTACTACGGGTTGCCATTTCAGGGATTCAACGACCTTGACATCGACTCCGACGGCAATTTCTGGATCACCGATGATCATTATGGCTGGGTTCGTTCAATGCCGCTGTATACGCACTCATATCCCCACTAACCGAATGTGTAGGGACGAGGAGTCGTACCTTTCACACCACCTGTCCTCTCTACCGTCTATTTCGTCAACGGCACCACGCTCCGTCCGAGACCCTTCCACGTCACCGAGAACCAGGCCAACGGTATTGCGTTCTCCCAGGGCCGCGACGGCAAGGCGACCATCTTTATTTCCCACACGGGCGCCGTGTCCCCGGACAAGAGCCACAGAGAATACCCTTTCCGACCCCGGACTCTGGAAGCGTATGATGTGTCGTACCCGGGTGCATGGACGAGCGGCCATCGGCTCGTCAGCGTTCCTATCTCTTTTGTCTACGACGGTATCAGAACCACCAGGGGTGGCTGGGTCCTCGCCGGTGCGGGAGAGGGCGTAGATATACTCGACCCTCAGACCGGGCTGGCGTTGGGGACTATTCGCGTGGGCGGGGGGGACTATGTAGCGGTCAATACGGCCTTGGGAGAGAAAGAGCTGTGGATTGTTGGCGCTGGGGGTGTGTGGCATGTAACTGGCTTTCGTGAGACCCTCACAAGGGGCTTTTAGATGGCCTCCACAAGGACAGAGTGCTGGCTTCAGTTGGGATATTTTTTAGAGAGCAATGGGGCTGGTGACTTATCAGATATTTTTATGTGTGACCTAACAAAAGCTTGTAACTGACCCCTACACTATTAGACCTGAATAGGACACTACTATCTGATGCTGCTTGAAATGAGTAGATGTGTAATATGAATATTCACACCCTCTGTCTATGGTATACCTCAACATTTTTGTCAATTAACATAGTATGGGAGCGGGAATAGCCTAATGGAATGTGATCCTAATTTCCTTATAGATTCACTTGCGAGTTGTGATCCATAAGTGCGAGGAGTGCAGCATCAGAGCGCGACTTCCACTCAGCCCACGAAACCCAAAATCCAGAGCGACAATCAATCATTTTCTTTTGTGGTGAGTATATAGGGCTAGGAACATGTAAACAATTATCCCTGGGAATTCTTCCGATCAACCATCTATATATCTTTTTATCGACAGCGCCCATACATGTCTATATTTTAATCCACCATCCTCTCTTTGTCTTTCGCTGTCGAGTCAGTCTCGCCGCGAAGATAAACGCCGCTCCAAGCAGAAAACTAGTGCCCATGAGTATTTCAGCTCCAAGGTACCTGCCCCCTGTAGATGAAATAATCGCACCAGCGATCGGGTTCCCCGTGAGCGTTGCAAAACTGACAATGGTGAAGTTCATCCCGATGCGGGCGCCGCGCTTCGACAAGTCGGTCGTCAGACTCGACAGCCCTGCCGGAAACAGGCTCAAAATACCACCGGCAACGATGCCGTACACAACCGTCCACGCGTAGAGTTGACCGGGTGTGTGCACGGCGATCCACGAGTACAGCGCGATGCCGGCAATCACACACGTCGGGATCATCATATTGAGCGGCCCCACCCTGTCGGCGAAATGGTTTGGTATCATGCGGCCTACTACACCCACACCATTCAGGATCAAAAGGATGTTGAGGGAGTCGGTATAAGAGAAGTGAGGAGTTATGATGTCGCGGCTGTACGAAGCGACGTAGTAAAAGCCGAAGAACACCGCCCAGAAGTTCTGAGAACATTTCGTTAGTCGCCCCGTTTAATCAGCGAGCCAGGTGTCGGGGGTCAGGTACTTACAAAGAACATGCCAGCGGTGAAGAAGGTATACTCCAGCTCTTTGAATGCAACCCATTCCACGAGTCTGCCTGCCTTGCGTGGCGGCAATCGTGACCTCATGAAGGTAGTGACAAAGAGCAAGGTGGCCACCTGCACAAAGCCGATGCCTCGCAATGCCCAACCAATCCCACTAGAGGGTATAAGCTGTCTGGCCATCGCAGAAAAGACAAGGCCCCCTGTTACAGAGCCACATGTCGCAAAACCGATGGCGAGAGATCGTTTCTTCTCAAAATATGTAGAAACTACAGATACCGCTGGTGTGACCAGACAACCACTGCCGAGGCCACAGCAAATACCTTGCGACAGAACAAAGTGCCAATATTGCGTAGAGACTGAGGCAGTGAAGATACCGAGCGTGACCATGGCCGTGCCACAGACCAGAACATGGCGTAAATACCCACCATCTGTGAAGCGGCCGATGAAGGCGCCAACGAAAAAGCTCAGAAATACTTGAATCGAGCCGATCCATGAGATATCTGAAGGCGGCTTGTCCAGAAGTGTAGTGTAATATGTCTGAAAGACACCAAAGCTGTTAATGAAACCCCACGTATTCATGAAGAGAAAATGGCCGCAAAGTGCTGCAACGCACGATTAGCCAAACAGCATTTCTGTAGGATACCTAGAGAAAAGAAGCCACGCACCGCATAGCCATGCCTTCCAGCCTCCGTCCGGCGGTGGACCGGGTTCGTCATCGCTGTTCCTGGCAAGATGGTTTACAGTAGGATTTGCAGCAATGGAATTGGGGGGTTCCTCTGTGGCCAATTTTTCAGGGTCCAGTGATAAGGTCCAGTGTTCTTCACTGCTTGAGGAGCTGACCCCAGCGGAATCGTCTTCCTTCCCGTGTCTGGGTGACATCGCCAGCCTTCCTTGGAGATGCCTGATGCGTCCTAGGAGTAAACAAGTAGCAGAGAATGACTGAGTCCTAAATCAGGGCTTGTACCCAAAATGAACGATCACTTATTATTGTTGAAAAGCATCACTTGCCGCATACAATTTTTAAATTGCCCTGCTTTGGTTGGCTCGCACAGTTTCGGAGTTCCTGGTGAGAGCTATCCTCCGGCCTTATCCTCCGGAACCACAGGCTTATATTCGGCCCTTTCAGGAGGGACTTTATTATTATTGTTGTGATTATTCAACATTATCAGACATCGGCGACCAGTGGATGCGCTCCTTAATAAATACGGATTTTCAAGTTGACTGCGTACCATTGACACTTTTCACGCACCTTTCCATCCAGGAGAAATTGAGACTAAAATGCGAGTTGTAGCAAGCTTACAATGAGCTTTTTTTCCATTTCTCATTTAGCCATGATACTTACGTAGAACTAGGAAGGCTGACTCCCTATCTAATGGGACCCTCTACAATTAGCTAGCAATCGGTGGGAGTATCTAGTCAATGGAGGGCAGCGCTGGAGATCTTATAATCCCGATGATTCTCCTAGCCGCACCAATGCCGAAATTAACGCTTCAACTCCCTGTCGAGTAGTTAAACGGTTACATGCGATTCGAACACACTCTCCCGTCGAGTTATACGGAGCATAGTCGATCTTCCATCCGTGCTCTGTGAGATGCTCATACAAAACACGAGTGTTGTGGCTGTTGATGGCGGCCGTGCGAGCCACATCCGATGCTCCATTCTCTTCTCCTTTCGGTCTCCAATAGAAACAAACTTGAGCGAATACCTTCTCAATATCTCCTATCAACTCCAGTCGCGGATGAGCCTTGACGAGGGCGGCCAGGTGCCGTGCGCTGTCAACAGCCTGCTCAACTTCGCGGGCTATGCCTCTAGTTCCATAATAAATCCAATGTAGAAACAGCTTTGTTGCGTCGGACCGCCGAGAGCACTGTACCGTTAGAGAAGCCAAATCCCGGATATCAACCGCATCGGGAGCTTCTTCCACGAGCTTGGAGTTTCTCCAATCGTATTCGTTGTTGTTTCTATTTGTTCCATTTTCGGATATTTCAGATTCTTCAGCCGTTTTATCATGGAACAAGTATCCCGCGTTCAGTTTGTTGGCCAACCAAAAAGTCCGCAGATCGTTTGTTAGCAGGAAGGCACAAACAAGAGGCACACCCAGCATCTTGTGGGGGTTGAAGGCAATACTATCGGCCAGTTCAGTTCCTTTGATCAGATGTCTCAGGTTATCAGAGAATGCAACCGCCCCTCCCCAGCAGGCATCAACATGAAACCACGCGTTCGCCTTGCGTGCGATTTGCCCTATTTTGTCGATAGAATCAAAGGCGCCATTCACGGTATTACCTGCTGTGGCGTTGATGAAGAGCGGCTTTTTACCCCTTTGAATGGCATCGTCTACTGCGGCTTCGAGAGCCTCGACGTCCATTGTCCCGTCGTCCAATGCCGGCACACTGATAACCGAGTCGCTGCCGAGCCCCACGATCTGTGCCGCATTGGACACTGAATAATGGGCTGCGTCTGAGACAAAGATCACATATTTCCCAGGCGTGACACCCTGCTGCTTAGACTCCGGTGACACGATGTTGCGAGCAACTAGCAGGGCGAGCATGTTTCCCGCAGCTCCCCCCGGCACCGTAACGCCGCCAGCGTGTAGGCCCTCCAGGCCGAACAGTTTAGCCAACTCTCTGCTGACATGTTTTTCGACCGTCGTGAGAGCCGGTGATGCACGCCACACATGGCCATTGTTGTTGAAAATCGACAAGAACAGATCGGCGGCTGTTCCAGGCGGGGATGGCGCGGAGACCAACTTTCCCAGGAACCCGGGCGATGAGTTATTCACTGAATTCTTGCTGAGCAACGAGACTGCATTGCTGAATCCTTCCGAGCCAAGTCCTTCGTCTGAGCATTCGCGGAGAAGCTGTTCCAACTCCTCAGGCAGCTTTCTTAGGTCCTGCCCTTTCACAGGGCTAGGTTCTGACGCGCCTTCGGGAGTATGGAGTTTTGGCGACGTGATACTCTGAACGAGCTGCAGAAGCTATTTTTCTGACTGTTAGATTCTTGATTTACATGTTGAAGATGCATACTTACGTCTGCCAATTGCTTTTCTCGAGATGAACCAAGTTCGGTGTTTTTGTGGGCTGTCATCGTGTACGGATAACGCTTAAGGAGGAATTCAATGTGCAGAGGATTTTTTTGGTTGTATGTGACGATGTGGATCAAATCCGGAGCAATCTCACGATTATATTTATAATTATTATGCTAAAGTTACAAAGGTAAAGAGATACTTAAGAAGTTTTATATGTATAGATTATAGGGTATAGCATCAATCTCTACGGACCCCAAGTATCTTGACAGGCGAGAAGAAATCCAAGGAGACATGCAGTGGTCCAACAACGGAGTCATTAAACAGTAAAACGCAGCTTGTATTTGCTTTCACATTATTCCGAGTGGAATCTACAATAGGTTTTAGCATAACAGTGCTGCAC
This sequence comes from Aspergillus pseudonomiae, assembly GCF_009193645.1. NCBI lineage: Eukaryota > Fungi > Ascomycota > Eurotiomycetes > Eurotiales > Aspergillaceae > Aspergillus > Aspergillus pseudonomiae. The sequence continues at coordinate 349,975 of NW_022476003.1, forward strand.
CGCCGCCATTCCATCTGTTAGAGTGAGAAATGGACCGAGCGAATCAATAATGGTTCTCGGAGAGATTTAAACCCCCACTTTCGGAGGATAAATCTGTGAGATGAACGAATTAACTAGCGGCGATCAGTTAATTGTCCATAATTACATGCCATGCCGATCGTTTCTGCATTATTATCCCGATGCACGCTTACAGTGCCCACTTGGGCCAGACCTTTTGTTAACATTTCAATGCAGGAGGTGGAGTCAATTGACCTTGGCTTGTTCCTTCAGACATGCCCCTCATGTTCTCTCTCGTGAACATCATTCATGGACTCGTCAAATAGTGATTGATCACCCTCCCGGGCATGGTCCCTACAGTGACCGAATGATTACTTTCCACAAAACCGGAAGTCATCTTCTATCATAATGGCACCTGAGAATTGGCATCGCGGGGACTATCTCGTCTCGACAGACCCGGACCTGCTCCAGGTCGATGCCGTGAATGCCGCTCTAGGCTCTGAGATGGTATGGTGGGCTGGTGATCTGCCAGCCGCGGCACTTCAGGAAGCGCTGCACAGTTCACTCTGTTTTGGCCTCTACCAAAAGACACCGATAGAGACATCAAATGGGACAAAGACCTCTTCAACTTCAAATGGAGTCGAACAGTCTTCGAGTAAGTGGATTCCTAGAAACAACAAGCCTGCCATTTCTGGCTAAGACTGTTGCAATAGTCGACAAGACTCCCGCCGCTCTGAAGCAGATCGGGCTCGTGAGAGTCATCACGGATAACGTTACGTTCGCTTACCTGACTGATGTCTATATTCTGGACGGGCATCGGGGCGCCGGTCTTGGGCGCTGGGTACTCGAGATCTTGAATGAGAAGCTACGCAGTTGGCCGCATCTTCGCCGCGTGATGCTTTTGACGACGGACAAGATGCATCTTTTTAGCCGGAACTTGGGTATGAAAGACTACAGGGAGTTTGATGGCATGAAGGGGGTTTCTATCGCGATGGTTGAAGGTCCGGGTGCGCAGCATTGAGTAGTTTGAGTCTTCGTGTGTGCGATTGAGCATTTGTATATCCGTTTTAGATAGTAGCTAGGAAGATTCTACATTCAGGGTCATAAACCGTCATTTTTGTTTACAGAGTAATCGCTATTCAAACAGGAAGTAATATTTACAACTAGGTTAACAGCCTGAAAGGGAGGTCCACAACTGGGGTCGCGCACTTGATGGGAGCGTGATTGAGCTCGCTTGGCCATCATAGGATATGAGCATTAGAGCTTGAGCTATATCATTTTGATTCGTTGTAGCGTAGCAGTTGAAATCCACACACTACGCCAAATCCCAGCCTAAAGCCCATTGGGCACGCGTAAGACTTCGATCCCTACATTGCCTCATCGCTACGATGTCCTCTCGGGATTGCCGATTCCAATTACGTCCACGCTGATCCTAGACTAGATCAACTCCGGCTCTAAGCCCTCAAACTAAGTGATCCATTCAGAACGGAGAAATACCTCTGGATTACTGGCTACGATGAACTACTGTTAATAACTCAAACCACAAGTGGACAAGTTGATCTTACGTGGCTGGCGGCTGGCCGAGGTTCGGGGATACATCGAAAATGAGCGTAGTATCCCGCAGTGTGAAACAAATCGGAACCTCCTCTATTCCTATGGCCATCCTTTCATCCGACACCGGTTGGGATTTCTTCACGGAAGCAGAATCTCCGGTTACGATCGTCTCCCCGATGACAGGAAATCCTTGGCTACAAGCTCCGGAGGCCACCTAGCTGAAAAGGTGCTCAGCTGAAGAAATTCCAGCCTCGGTCGGCCAGAAACCGGACAAAGGTTTGAAGTCTATTGCTCCTAGTGGCGTGATTCAGATCATTGTATGAGAATCTAGACTTTTTTCGCAAGTGAGATCAACCACATTTCAAAGGATATAAGGGCGCTCCTGTTTGGTAAAGAAGAATCATTCTCGAGCATTACAAGCATCGGAAGCACTCGCAGTATCAGAATCCCTCTCATCAACCTTTTTTGCTCTTTATCTCCCTTCAGAATGACCGTTAGCCGTCCAGCTGAATATAAGGATGTCCGCACTGCGGACCTCTCCACTATCCAGTTCTCCAACCTTTTCGACAAGGACGAGGCGGAGCTGAAGAAGCTTCTCAAGGCTTGTGAGAAAGACGGTTTCTTCTATCTCGATCTCCAGAGCGAAGGCTCTGAGAAGTTCTGGAAAGACCTATACGAAATTGACAGCATCACCAAAGAATGGTTTTCTCAGCCAGCCGATGTGAAGTTGAAGACCCCCACCGTATCTCTCTCTCATGGGTGAGTTTTAGGACCTTACAACTGATCTTGACTGGACAATAAACTAAAGAAGCTTGGGAATCAGTTTCAAGGCCGTTGGTAACCAGTCGGGAGCTGTTGAATCGCTCAAAGACGGCTTCGAGGCCCTTAAGGTATGTCACTACTTTCTTCCGCATTATCAGACCCATCTGTAACAAAACTAGATTGGAAAATTCGAGCTGGATGGCCGATGGGCGCTTCCTTCCGTTGCACAGGACAACCTGGTCTTGTTCGACCAATTCACTGCCGCTTGCCATTTCATCTCGAAGCTGTTGCTCGACTGCATTTCCGATGAGCTAGGCCTCAAAGGAGACGCTCGCCTGGAGACCTACCACCGTGACGACTGCCGCTCCAAGAGCACCCTTTACTTCCTTCACTACCCTCACGGTGCTCAGGACCCGAGCCAGGTTGGCCAGAATATGCACACTGACATCGGTTCCCTCACCATCCTTTACGCGCCGCAGTGGGGCCTCCAAGTCTTCTCGCCCAATGACGGAGCCTGGGAATACGTCGAACCGCGACCAGGCCATGCTATCGTCAACGTCGGCGATACCCTGCGGTTCCTTTCGAACAAACGCCTTCGCTCCGCACTGCATCGCGTCTTGCCTCTGGGCGGAATCCAAAAAGAAGACCGCTACTCTATCTCGTACTTTTTGCGGGCGTCGGACTCCACCGAGTTCAAAGACAGCGACGGCGATGAGTCTAGCGCTAAACACTGGTACCTGAAGAAATACGAGATGTATGAGCTGCCCCATGCGATCCAAAAGGAAAAGACGACACTTTCTGGAGGAATGGCCCAGGAACTACTTGCCTCGTTCTAGATGTTCTGCCGTGGAATAAATCGATTTAGTGCTGTTCTTCTTGTTTCCCCCCAGTTTCTATCAAGCCGTTCCCTTTCCACTCAAAAAATTCTCCGTTATTAGTTAGCATAGCTTTTGAATCTACTTGATTTGCAACCAGATTCATGCATCAAGGCATGGCCCAGTGTAACGCAATCTTAATACGAGACAAAAAAAGGAATGATTTTCTCACCGACCAAATAGAGTTGATTGGCGAATCCCAAAGCCCTAGGCAGCCGCGGGTTCAGGGTCCCAAGGAATCACTGCAGCAATAATTCGTACATTAGTATGAACTATAAATTAGGATTTTTGTTAGTAGAAATGTAAACGGCGTCGACGAAATTGAAATATGCAACCAATAACGTATGTGAATGATTTTAACATATACATTTAGGTGTTTCTCTATGACAATATTGCTAAATTAGTATCGAAGCCGAATCCGAGATTTATTTTGACAACATCAACCGAGAAAATATACAACCCGCGGGGCAATACAAGAAAGATAATGACTAAAGGTGAGACTGTTACAATTTATATTTACTATATTCTATGCAAAATAGTAGTGTCGTTGCGTAGTATTCCTGTCTTGTACTGTATCACCATAACGGTACGACCATGCCTTGCCATGAAGTTGCTGAAATCACGACACTAGTAGGAAGCAACAGTTACATTGTGACAGCCTGAGGCATGCTCTGTGGTTTGCACCGTTTGCCTGTAGCTGGGTCTTTCCCTCTCACGGGCCTCGCGTCCCCACCTTCTTTCTTCCCCCTCATTATTACAATTCTGCATACGATAGCGCCATTATAATCAGTATTGAAAAGGCCGTCACAGAAATATGCTTACGGTTTGTGAGAACAAGGGTATACACTGCGAGCCGAGTCAGTCATGGAAATACTGATTGCTACTCAAGTAATTCTATTCTCGTCATTTTATCTTTCAATGCTTCTATAACCCCCAAGGTCTTGGTATCATCCGTTTCTTCCAAGCATGATCCTTTCAGCGCTGCCAAGATCGACTCCCCCTGTTTCCCACCGAGGAGCCCTGGTCTCCGGGAAACGCTATCGCAATTTGGCTCCTCTGAGACGCAGCAATCCGGAGGAAGCCCCAATGCAAACTCAATGGGTCGTATTTTAAGCTGCATGAGTTGTACAAATAACCGACCAAAAACATTCTTTGGAGATGGGACGACGAATCCCCCCAGCGAAATATTTGGCGTGGAAGTCAGAATGAAATCTCGCACCACGGGGTTGCTGGAGGCCTGGTCGAGGACGTAGGAAAAGATGCAATCGTATATCAGGACGAGCTGCAGATAACAAGACATAGCAGTTAACGAATAGGAGACGTTCATTTCCTGTTGGAATCCGGGTGTTCTGCCCCCCTCTTGGTGGGTCAGCCTACTTCTTACGATACTGAGCAGCTGCTCAAACTCGGAGATGACCTCGAATGTGCTGGAGAGCGGGTTGAATTCTCGGCTTCCGTCGCCTGCCTGTCGTTGGCAACTGCATGGGCTGCAATCCAGCTTCATAACCGTTGTGATGTCCCATGACACTGACCGGAGCAGAAATAGTTGTTTTGAGAGCTGCTGTTGCAGTCGTGGTAGTTGGAATCCAGGGTCGTAGGTTTGGTCCAGCAAGTGAAACGATGAGCATCGACTCAACGCACTTGAGTCGCTTGATGAGCCCCATAGAAAAGGAAAGTCAGTCGCTGGGTCGGGGTACTTAAGTCGTGAGTCTGCAAAATCTTGGATATACATCGGGGGGGAGACGGGCGAGAAGAGCGTAGCAGGGTCACTTCCGCCGCCATCCAAAGAGGTGGAAGCCATCCCAAAGAGATCTTCCGGTAGGATTGATCCATTCCCTGCGACAAATCCGGATTCGATTGCCCTACCGCTGTCCAAGCTTTTGGTTCGAGACTCTTGAGGCTCCCGGGTGGAACAGTGCTGGCTTGAAGGATTATTGCGCCCTGCTGGGCGGCCCGGTGTCTTTCGCAGACTGACAATGCACTCCGCCTGAGCTTGTAGGCATCTTACACAAGGCTCGAAATTATTCTCGTCCCTCCGAATACATTTGAGTTTCTGGTCCCGGCAGCGCTCGCAGGCCAAACGTCGCTTCGACATGTGCCCTGATGGATCTGAGTGGTCTGTCGCCAGCATCGGATCGACCAGTATGATCGGAAAAGAAAAACAAAAAAAAAGGTAAAATTTTGTATCTTCGACTCAGAATATTGGAAGGGGCTTGCGCCCAGGATTGATAAATCCGAATGAGACGTCGACATACCCATGAATCGCAATTGACGCGGTCCGATTTCCCAGCATCTTTATAGTATTGGCCCTGCCTAACGATTGAGTCAGGGTCTGCACGCCATACAGCCCATGTATTCCATTATTGCGTACGACCTACGAGAAGTGGCAATGGTTCAACAGTTGCTTACGCGCTTCGTGAGCACTAACCGAAGGGGGAAAAGATTGTGAATGAAAAAAAGGAGCGATCCTACCTAAAACAGCCGAATCGACTGCAGCTCGTATCCCCGTGCGGAGTTGCAGTGGAAGCAGTAATATGGCGCGTCTGACGGCGCCAATGTGACCCCAGAAAACACAGGGCCCCATGGCTGCATGTGGTTGGATTCTGCAATAAAAAGTGTCATCAAATGTCGAACCGAATACGATTGGCAGGCCGTTCCCATATCCTGGTCATTACCAATCTAAGCTAAGCGCTAGTTCTCTCGCAGATGATCTGCCTAGATTGACTTTGGCAGCTTGTGCCTTCGCCCATTCTTGGCCCGGGGTCCAGATGAGTCCATCGACCATTCCCTGCTAGGTCCCGAGGCGGCTACTCACAACAGGTAGCTATAGGCGAGATACCCAAAACAATTGATTGCCTGCAAGAAAGTACGACTATGTGGTAGGCCCACAACAGCGACTTTTTATACTTAGTCGCTCGGATCCGGAAGACCAGCGGCAACCAGCGAGCCAACGGGCGAAGGATCCGGCTGCGAGCCGGCCCGGGATCCACTTATCCAGTGGTGGCGTATTCTAGGGCTTCAACAGGACGTACTACCTGCCATATGTTGGTTTGGAGCTGAAACCTGAAACCTGAAAAGAATGGAATTCATGTCTTCAAGCCTAGCCAGTTTTGGAACGATGGAATCTCCAACTCGGCATCCACTGCGAATCTGGGAGGGCCTGAGCGTATTCGCACGGCTCTTGGCGAAGATGATCAATGATCGTCAGAGAAGACTTTGTGGGAATGTGAGTGGGCAAGTGGATGTAATTGGGGAGAGCGATTTGGGGCTAGTTTTAGATTCTATATCGAAGGATTCATTGATCTTCCGCCTTGCGTGTGCGCCTCCAATATGGTGTGCTAGGTAAGACGCCCGCGTTTGGAGTAACCTCCTCCTCGTCCACAAAAGTCCACGGCCAACGGCCCCGCCGGTCCACGTGCATCTATTGACCGCTCTCATGCCGATTTCCCCTTTGGGGCAAGCGAATGAAGGTCTGCCTAGGCTGAAGAAAATTGCGATGTGCCGTTAGCCGAGTCGACCTCAACATCTTCCTTCAAGACACAGTCCGTCGGCTCAGAAGGTATGCGGTATACCGTATCTCTTGGTGCCAATGCAGGGCCTATTCTAATTGTGTATCTGCACTATTACTGCCTGGATAAGGGCCGGACTTGTGCAACAGCAGTAGTGTAATATTGCACATTTTTGCAAGGCATAACTCTGTGATTATATATTTATGTCCTTGGGGTGTTACCCTGTGCCCAATGTCACAGTGGGGTTGCTCTCTGCCCTGCCCGGGCTTAGAATGTATTCAAAGCCTCTATTCAATTGGTTATATCTTATACATAAAGCAAGTATGTTATACATTAACAAATAGACTATTGAATCTTCATTGCTGTTGAGATATTTGATTTTGGCTATTTTATATGGAATATAGAGGTGGGATGCTCGCTGGTGAAATACGCTATCACGAATATAGTAGCTACTAGATAGTACATGCTCTTAACATTCGAGCAGTGAAGCGTATCACCGAGTCGTACCTTACTTTACTGATGTGTTTTCTACAGTTCAGTGGATTTGTAGGGTATCTCTATACTTTATTCTCCGTCATCGATGAGAATATTCAGGGCAATGGGTGTGTACTGTGCACTGAGCACTGTATGATTCTGTCTAATATTGTACCCAAAGTACCCACAACTGTAGAGTTTTCGAGAACAAGGCTTCGATAATTTACAACTTGAAGATGATAGTCAATGGAATGGACGCTGTCACGTTGTACAGGCTTAGTTACTCTTAGTGGGTGCTGTAAAATAAGAATTAATAGCTAAAATACCATTAATAATACTCTTCTTTCCAGTCAAAACTCGATATCCACAAGGTACAGGGTCTACCCTCTATTTTTATACTTTTTTGAATGCCATTTAACTTTATCTTCTTTTTTTTTTTTTTTTTTTTTTTTTTTTGAATACTCCTATATTAATCCCCTTGCCATCCCAGGACAAGAAAGAATTGTTCTTACTGTCCCTTGAAATATCCTAGAGCGCTGCATCGCCACAAGATGATCTTTGGATGCACTCGGGGCCCTCCGAATGCCATGTTTATCTCCCATCTTAAAAAACAGAGACGAAGCGATGGTGTGTTGGTGTGGATGGACGGTTCAACTGACTCGGGAATGACAGCTGCTAAGCCAAGCACCTTCTATCGGTCAACAGAGTAAGGCACAAAGAGCAAGTAGGAAAATTAGGGTCAATATTATGAAAAGGTACAACGTAACACCAAGCAAAAAGCAAAGAAGTATGGTCTAGCGTTTCTGTGCCAATGTATAGGTTTGATATGTACGGCGCGTCTGCACCGCCGGGGAATCGGGATTGTACCAAACGAAGCCATTCATATCACTTCTGCTCTTAATAAAGACACGTTGCCTTTTAAGAGTCCGATAATATCGGCTGCATTAAGAAGTCATCGTGTGCCAGCTCCTCCGCACTTGGTCGCTCTTCAGGTAACCAACGAAATATCCTCCGGAGGAAATTCAGAAAGAGCTTTCGATCTATATCAGAGAATTCTCGTTCTCTCATCTCCAACGATTGGTCAGGTATTAGAATCGACCCCGTCCAATTGCCTATGACGGAGTAGAATTTTTAACGTTATGTAATGAGGTAAAAGTAAAGGGGATGTCGGAACAAGTCATACCTTGCTCGTCCCAGAACTGGCTAGATCTCTTACTTCTTCTGAGGAACTCCGGGGGTGGAGGTCCCATAAGAGATACCATTTCTGCTAGGTGCTGCTCATCATTGAGCTGGCCTTCCCTTTTTGCGAAGAAAAGGTGGGTATCCTGCACCAAATCCCAGATCTAGGTTCTCACTCAGCATTATACTTCAACTTTCTTAGAATATTAACAACTCACCATCGGTCCAGTAGACCAAATATCGACCTTACAGTCCCAGTCCATATCCAGAATCACTTCTGGTGCCCGATAGATTCCCGGCATAATATCACCTCTATGTTTATGTTTCCCCATCCTAGCTTCGCCGAGGTCGGAAATAACTGGTGAACTAGTACATACAGGTATGGGGCGGGAGGAATATATATGACGATCATCTAACACTTTCCTGGCAATCGGTCGCATCATCTCGTCCTCTTCAATCTGAGAGAGAATTTTACTGTCCATAATCCCTTGGAGTATATTATTAGATGAGACATCTGCGGCTTCGTAAGCTTTTCGTGCATTTGAATTTCCTGAGATGTAATATTAACTTGCCAGTATGGACCACCCAGTTATCATGCATAAATGCTAGTGAGATTAAAAAAAGTTGGATACTTCTCTGTGCAAGATCTTTCGGAAATTTGTTCCCGGGGAGTAAATCTCGGAATTCGGTAAAACTCATTCCAAGTGATTGATAAACCAAGCAGAAGTGCTTTCCATAAGGACCGGTAATTTCAAATGAATCGAGAACTAAACGGACTAGACTTTTCTCAGGGTGGCTATCAGCATTCTTTAAATGCTGCGAGGTAGCTAATTCGCGCTCGGGGCATTGTCCACGAACACAAACTTTCACGGTGAAGAAACCATCCCCTCTGCAATTGTTAAGCTGGGCAAATATAATACCGAGTAGGGATATCTTACTGAAGATCACGGCAAAGCCAGACTGTGGAAGATGTGCCATATCCAAGCTTTGAAACAACCTGGTATCGAGATGCTAATACTTCGCCAATATACACAGGATAAAAGTTACGTCGATCATACAGGGGAACCTGTTCTTCTTCTACTTCTTCTTTAGAGTCCAGTTGCACAAAACCAGACTTGGGGAACCGTCGCGGGGAATTCGAAGGGATGCAGGCTATGGTTCTCATCGACATGCAATGAAATGGAGCTATGGTCGATTTTCGAGATGTATTCATACAAGCGAGACATATTACTCTGAGGCTTGCACGATGTAGACACATGGTAGTTATGTTCTGTTCTCAGATTAATCATGGAATATCTTTGCTTTGAAAGAAGGCCAGCTGCGGCTCTCACGCTCAAGGTAACAAGGTAAACATTCAACTGGAATGTCACGCTAGTCCAGAAGAGGTGTAGGCTTCTGATCCTGAATGAGTTTTAGTCATACCCCAGGTTTTGGATCTGGATGCATTATTCTCCAAGTAGCAATGAAGAGAAAAAGTATTTTGAAAACTCTGTAGTAAGAGGACAATTCTTGTATTTAGAAGGGTAAACGTATTTATAATATAAAATATCGATAGATTATAACTTTTCCGGAGTCCCAGCATCAGGGATCCACAACATCACCCTTATTCTAAAAATTGATGGCTCCACCACGCCCTGCCAGAGGATGCACGGGGGTACCAACACTCATATTACGGTTGGGGTATCGCTATGAAATAGACTAGGAAAGAGTTACTCGAGCCCAAGGAACTTATGTGCCTGGTCTTCGTAAAATGTATACCCTGGTTTATTGAATAACGTAGTTTGCACCGACAGGGGTGTTCTAGACTATCTAGAACAAATGTCATAAGGTTGAGCAGCTAGATAGATCAAGTACAAGTATTCCCCTGAAGCCTAAGCTATTCTTCTCTGAGTCATAGCATTGTCGTCGGCAGTATCACCGATATTCCCTCCTTCAGTTTTCTGCACTGTTCAGATCAGACTCCCATCTGCCGCTTTAGGCTTTGGTGGTATCGCAGCAGCACTTCTGGGCGAACATATAGCAACCGTCATCGGTCATATGGGAGAACTTGTAAGGCGCGCAGTACTGCTCGCATTTGCCAGCCCAGAACTTGCTGCAGGAGCTGGGCTTGTGGCAGGTGCCGGATCGGGCCGCCAGGTTGTTCTCGAGATTCGCCTCGGGATGGGCGAGCACACCGGCGGCGACGGTGGCGAGGACGAGGAGGAAGTTGGTCTTCATCGTGATCTGAGATGAATGGAAGGAAGGATATGTATGATCGTTTAAGATGATGTTGTGGATTATTGTTGGTGATAGTTCGAGTAGAGCTTAAACTGGACTTGATAGTGGGAAGGGAAAGGAGGTCAGATTTATACCCGAGGTGAATAGGTCATTTACAATCGAGTCTTGCTTCCACCCCCATTTTCAGGATTCAAATTTACGAGAGATGCCCATAATTGTTGGGGAAATTTCCCGCGAGCCCTTTAAATCTTCCGCTTTATGACTATCATGATGCGTATCTAGTGATCGGCGTGTCAATTCGGCCTACCATGAGTAGACAGAATACTCACCCGCGGTCCTCCTCTCCACAAGCGAAGACATAGCATGACTAGTCAGGAACCTAGGGGTATCTTTTTCCTGAAACGGTGCAGTAACTGTGGGGGGCCAAGCGATGCCTTTTCGTATCGACGGATGAAAAAGTGGACGCGACCCACAATCTTGTCAATCAGTTCGTGTTCACAGAGTCAGTGTAGTTCAATTAAGACTAAGCCACATTTCTTGCTTCGGCTAGGCTATATGAACTTTCCCAGATATCTGAGCGTCAGATTGTCTAGGTGCCAAGGCACGCTTGCGCAAGGAAGGCTCAGGTGGTCGTCAGGGTGGTTTTAAGGCAGTGGGAAATTGAATTACGTTTGACCGAGGGTTTAAACGCACAAGATCGTGAACGTAGAAGATGCACTGGATCCCAATTAGCTTTCAATAGACTGTGCAGTTGGCATGGCAGGGTAGCTATCCGTCTCGATGGAATGGGAAGAACCCTATATGGATTAGGCGACCTTCGGCGGGCATGCCAGCGGATGGGCATGGAAAGATCGGCTCATGCGGCACAAGTGGAGTCCAATCCAGTAAAAACCTTCACTAACTTCCCCTTTGCATGTACAAGTATGGATGAGTACAGCCAAGCTGCCACACTTGTAACCTCGGTGGATTTGCCTTGGGTTTCCGTGATTCGATGACAGACAAATATCTGGACTGGTATCTTTCCTGACATCTGGGTCTCTCAATCGCTCTCGCTCCCTGGCTCTCTCTTTGTGTTTCTTACGATCGCCTGTTAAATTAGCATCGTGTACCTTTCGTTGACATAGCAGGGATCCCAGCAGATAAATCGCATTTTCTTGACCGACTAATCAGACTTTCAGACGATTTAGATATCTAGTGCGAGTGAGATAAGGGTATATTGCAGCATTGACCTATGCCAAAGGTTGATTAATCCAGTTGAGTAACCGACCACATTTCTGAACAACAGTGCAAAATCCAATACAAAGATAATATAACGGGAAGATGATGAAGCTACTGAGAGGTATGCAGATATCAAAATGCCGAAATACTTCTGAGGTCAAAAGATAAAGCAGCCAACCCCGTGCTGGCAGAGCTTCCCTTAGCCAATGCTCATGCAATCGGAATAACATGTGTCGCAATCTGAAACTCGATGAGCCAGAGATACACTGCAGTGATGAGAGTCATGGTTTCCCATTTTTCTCCCAAGACGCCGGTAAGCCCGCTACCCACAAAAGCAAACTTGAATCCTTTCGACAGACTCAACGATGCATTGTGGGCGATGACAGCCACAATCTCCTTCCCATCACTGGAACACCCCATCGCTCGCTGGGAGCGACTCCCGCCTGTCTCACTCACCGTTTCCGACAGTCGCACCAGCTTCCAACCCGTTGTGTGGCCGGCGAGCTCCTTGATTTCTTTACCATGGCTTGAGCGCCACTGAAATTGTTCACAGGAGGCGTCTTTGCCGCTGCCGCCAACCGCGATCGAGAATGTCGGGCTCATGCGTTTGTATGGCTTGACACCCTCTAATGGTTCTACAATAGAGTTTTCTTGAAGCTCGCCATGCGATGCAAAGGTCACCGAGATTGGCTTTTCTCGGAGATATGGGTCACTCTGCAGTGATGCCAGAGGTGGATGCTTATCGGTCGGCCCGTCGTGAAGGATCATCGTCTGTATGCTCTTACGGTGCTGAACATCTATCGACATAAAGTACAGCTTCTCTGATGCCGATGGCCCCAAATGCAACTCCGGAGTGAATTTCATTGGCATGTAGCCATTCATGGCCGGTGGGAATTTGCTAGTTGCAGCTTGCAATCTTGTTGAGTCACTGGTCGAGCTATTGAAATGGGGGGCCTCATATTGCGGGGCCTGCTCTGTAGATACCGTGCTGTGATCATGTTCTGAGTAGGGGGGAGGCAAAGAGTCGTAGACAGCCGGACCCAATGATGGGGTGTTATGCTTGCTCATTGTGTAAGTAGCAGAAATTTGTGGTTACTGGAAGGATAAGCAGGGGAGGACGATGTGCTGTTAGTCGAAACCTGATGGATATCTTGATTCTCGTATAAATTCGTGCCCTAACCCGATTTGGATGCATGTAGCGCCAGCCAGCCTGACGATGGCATATCGTGGCAGTGCTGCCCAAACAGCCTCCTGTTTCCTTCCAGCTGAAGATAGCTTGGCCATCGCTCCATCCCTTTCTGGTTTAGCGCCCACTGCTGGTCTCTACTGTCTGATTGGTCGAATGGAAGTGCATCCCTTCGGACGAGATTCCAGGGTCAATCTTGGGAGAAGATAGGACGCTTCAGCCCTATATGATTGAGGCGTTCGAAAATCTTATCGCACAGCCTGAGCTATTCTTATGGGCCCTGGGAGCCATTAAGTGTCGGGCATCCTGTCTATATAATACTTTCTTGGGTCCCCCTGCACTCTCTGGTTCATCATACTCCTCAGACATAACTGCTTCGACTTGGTTGCAAGAAAAAGACTCTGTGACAATGGCTGGTAAGCAAGTTTGTATCCTTTTGCAAATAATCTTGTGTCATTAAAAACGCACTAGCGGAGGAGAGCATCTACATCTACGTACCCAACAAGATAGCGCCTATTATATTCGCCATAGCATTCGCTGCCTCGCTTGCTCTACACTTCTGGCAGTGCATGTAAGTGACTAAAGTCTCGGGATCCTCGCATTCGTTGGTATGGAATTGCTAACAGTCTAATGATAGCCATTACAAATGTTTCAAACTCATGAGTCTGCACCTCGTGTGCTGCTTGATGTTTACAATTGGGTTTTCGTTGCGTGAATATGGTGCCTTTCACCATTCATTCAGCAAGGCAGATCTATATACCTACATTGCTAGCACATGTTTGATTTATATATCCCCGTAAGACTACCTCTTATCATAAAAGGTATTAATTTCGAGCTAACATACATGGGAAGACCGCTCCTGGAGCTAGCCAATTACCAGGTCCTCGGTCGTATTCTTTACTATGTTCCTTATCACTCGCCGATCCACCCCGGTCGGGTCTTGACTACCTTCGGCATGCTATCCACCGTCGTGGAGGTCTTGAACGCTCTGGGCGTATCCTACATTGCGAATCCAGAGCTGCCAGAATCTACCACGAAGCTCGGCCATATTCTCATGAAAATATCACTCATAGCCCAAGTCCTGGTCATTACAGCGTTCTGTTTCTTAGCAGCAACCTTCCAGCGACGCTGCTACAGATCGGGCATTCGCACTCGCCGCATCTCCACGCCTCTCGTCACCCTATATATCAGTACCTTCCTTATTTTGATACGATGTGTTTACCGTATCGTCGAGCACTTTGGTGCCTCAAAGGTCCACGCTTCTTCATCGGGAGAACTTGAAGATCTCAGTCCTATTCTGCGACATGAATGGTTTTTCTACGTCTTCGAGGCGAGCCTCATGCTTGTCAACACCCTCATGTGGAACTGGCGGCACCCGAGAAGATTCCTCCCGGCGAGATCCAACATCTATCTTGCACAAGACGGCGAGACAGAGCTCAAGGGACCCGGCTGGAAGGACCATCGCCCGTTCCTGGTGACGCTGTGTGACCCGTTCGGTTGGTTTGACTCGAACCAGAAAAAGGAGCGGCCTTTTTGGGAGAGCAATGGGTATACACTTGTCAATAGTGCAGCATGATATATTTGGAGGGTTCTATGCTCAGAGTTGGCGTTCCTGGTGTCGATCTAGTGAGTTATTTTTAGGTCCTGCTTTTCGTGGGTTAGTTAATATGCGTGCGCGTGATTAACATCAACCAACAAGGATTTAGAGGCTAGGGGAACACAGGGTTTTATAGATATTGGGACCAGTTCATTTTAGCTGAAATGCATTTGACTGCCTAATGCTATCAAATCTGATTGCATGAAAATATCTTCCTCTTTGGTTTTCTTTTCTAAGTTGAATTGACAAGTTTTCTTTTACGTCTGTCCGGTCCTATAAACATACCAAGCCAAATACAAGACAGGGTTTGGTAGTTTTTGCTGACTTATATTGTGCAGGGATGTCTGTGAGACTCTATGCCTAAATACTCCGAAAAAATCCTTTCCTTTAGGGTTGTTAAGGGAAATGGATTGCTCTTAATGGGTGCACTGTTCCCTTCTACTCGACGGCCGCAATGAATCGAATGTTAGATGGAAACTCCGTCACTATTTCTTGCGAGATATTTCGGTGAATAGTGGCAATGAAATCACCTAGAATCAAGTATTTAAAACCGGACGAGGGGCAATACTATAATCGTACGCATGAGGTTTCACGAAGATAGGCCTGAGGAACACCGTCCGATCACCTTCACCGCATAGGTATCCTTTGAGCGTCCGGGCTTCACAACTAATACCCCCGTTGAACTACGCACTCTTTCCGCGATGTACGATATAATGGTGGTCCTGACCTTTCTCGTGGTCTTGATTGCAGGCGTATTCGGCTTTGTGCCTGAAAAGGGTGGCTTGCAATACGAACGCCTGGTAAGCAATGGTTGTCATATTGAACGTTCAACGGTGCTAACTATCCTACTTTCACAGACTAACCCGATCCCACTAACTCATGACCTCAGAGATTCGCAAGCTGTCAATCGGGCAGCAACCAATTCGTGGTGGTCATCATCCTTCGTCCACGCATCAGACGACCATGAATACTTGATCGTTGCCCACGTCGTTTTGCGGGATCTGAATGTCTCGACAGCGCTACTGCGTGCCTCTACCCTAGACATCAATGACACAGAATATTACCGACAGGTCAGTTGGCTATACAACGGATCTAGTAGGCCTCTTCACGCACACAATGAGCCTCCTGGCGTGGCTACGAAATATTTCGGATTTGTGTCTGTGGATCCAGACAATCCTCTGGACAGAATGCGTATTTGGTGTATCACTGAGCGCGTTGAGTTGAACCTCACCTTTCAGTTGTCTGCTCCTGTCATCTTGAATGGAGGTACTGGGACATTTCCGTTTGGCGATGAGGCTACGTTTCAATGGTCAATGCCTGCCGGGATTACCGATGGTCATTTTACTGTCAATAGAAAGTTTCTCACTATTGACTCTGCTCGCTCTTTGACCTGGTACGATCGTCAACTCATGTGGCCGACGAGTGGACCGTCGAAATCGAACTGGACGTGGTTTGAAATACACCTCAGTGAGCAGACAATGTCTATCTGGGCTTGGGATACCGTTGATGGACAGCGCGTCCGGTTTGCAACGGTCAGGGGTGAGCCAGGAATACACCAAGTGCTTGCCGTCACTGAGTTCACACCGTCAAGCCGCCAGTGGACTTCCCCCTGTTCTAAGGCTAGCTATTCTCTTGATTGGGTTGTGGCTCTGGCTGATGGAACAACGCTGGAACTATCCAGTGTTCGCGATGACCAAGAGTTGTGCGACGAGGAAGGAACTATTGCAACGTATGAAGGATACCTTAACGTGGCCGGCACCCGGGGTGGCCACCCTATTTCCGCGTACGGGTTGGTTGAGATAGTGCCAGCAGGCATGATAAAGAAGCCAAGTTGACTTTCAACACCATAAGGCTTTCGGAGCTCAAGATTTTGACCAGTTGACTTTTCAAACATTCAAGACTTGCCAGGGAATATTCGACTTTCGTTTCAAGAGAAGTACTTTCACGCCATGGTCCATCGCGTATTATCAGTGCGGACAGCTGGGATAGGAACCTACGAGCCTCTCAGAGTTAGATACTGCAGTTCTACATATTCTCATGAGATTGATTTTATTTAAAACATACATACCACGTGGAATTACAGTATCTTAACCAGTAGAAGAGGTGATGCCGCCATCCACAACAATCTTCTGCCCGGTAATGTAGCGAGCTGAATCCGAGAGCAAAAAGGCAGCGCAGTTGGCAACATCGAAAGAGTCGCCCATGCGACCCATTGGAACTGCCTTGTTTCTTTTCGCAATGAACCCTTCCAAGTCCCCACCTGCATACTTGTCTGCAAGGTAGCTGACCAATGGTGTGTGCATCAGCCCTGGTACAACCACATTGAGACGGATGTTGCGATTGGCGTAGATTACAGCCGTAGCTTTGGTGAACTGGATGACAGCGGACTTGGTGGCGGAATATGCAACCTGGGGCTTTCCAATATACCGAATTCCGGCAACCGAGGCAACATTGACGATGGCACCGCCGCCTTGCTTTTCCATGATCGGGAGAACTTCGTGGCAGCAAAGATAGACCGACTTGAGGTTAATATCAGTCTGGGCGTCCCTATACCCCAGAGAGCATTAGACCCACAATATTCCTTCTCACAATCTTTCTGTATATACTTACCAGACTTGCTCTGTCATCTCAGCCGGACCACCTGGCTCCGAACGCCCAACATTGTTGATCAGGATATCGATGCGCCCGAACTTTGCAACACATTCCTCGACCATCCGTTTCACATCTTCAGAGGATGTAACATTTGCTGTCGTTACCTCACACACGCCGCCCTCGGCCTCGATACGCTGTTTGGTGTGCAAGGCAGGCTCGAGGTGTAGATCGCAGCCAAAGATTTTGGCACCGTTACGACTCAAGACTCGTGCTGTTGCGGCACCATTTCCCCACATCTGGGGGTCCCCCATTTGGCCAATGCCAGTGACAAGGGCAACCTTGCCCTTGAGTTCGGGGAACGTACCGATGTGGTCCGTCATGACTGGACTGGTTATATCTGTTTTGATCAAGAGGAATATTGAGGTATATCAACGGACGGGGCGGGGCATTATATAGAGCCATTTCCTATATGAGGAGGGAAGACGATCTTGGCCTAATAGAAAGATCTACAGGCATGTATATGTCACAAATCATACTTGTGGCAGGTAAAATCCATCTTCTCCGCCAACTCGGAGTTCCAAGATTTCTCGGAATTTCCACCAAAAGTTCCGCGGAAATGATAATTCAGTCCCCACCATCACTATATGCATTCTTCACTCTGAGACCACAATTTTGACAGCTGGATACTGCTACGGAGTATGATTCCGCGGGCATTCAATGGGATTCTAAGAGATTTAACCAGAGTTTGACCGTATGGTAAGCATCATCTGTTCGCTGTTCGCATCTTCCAAATACACGCTCATTTGGGAAGAAAACAACTACGCAGGTAGACAGAGTGAAATATTCTGAACGATATCAGCTTTTCTAGAGCAGATGACTTTGCAAATGTTGCTAGTTGCAAAAATGTAGCATGCACAAATCCTGGCTAATGTGAAAGCTTGTTAACACTTGAAGTCACACTTCAACTATCCAAGATTAACCAGCAATTTAAAGCTTGTAATGAAAAAAAAGAAGATATTTTTATCTGTATTTCAATTGGCTAATACTATGAAGATATTCTGTTTGAATATATTCTATGTGGATATCCATAATTATTTCCTCATACGGAGGATCCCTTGACCAGAATGTCGTTTGGATCAGTTATGCCTTGCCAGAAGATCTGAAAAGATCCATGACACGCTGCACAGACTTGGCATAAACATTAACGGCCTGGACCTTGAGCACTGTCAATTCCAATTTCTCAGCATTCTCAGCGACAAACTTCGTATAATCATCGCGCACTGTTCGGTTGACGTTGATCTTCGAAACTCCACAGTCAATTGCCTTGAGGAAGAGTTCATCCGTAACAGGGTGCGTGCCATGCAGTACAAGTGGCTGTTCGACACTTTTCGAAATCTTACGGAGACTTGTATAATAAAAGGTTAAGGTCAGAGCAAATTCACCCACAATACTAGCGAGACTGGCTTACAGAGATGTATCCCACGACTTTTCGGCACCACCAGGTCCGTAGCCTCCATGAATGTTGCCGAAGCTTGGGGCAAGGAAGTCGGCACCAGTCTCTTCCATGAACTGTCTAGCATCCTCGGGGTTTGTAAAGACGGTCCCTAGGTCCACCTTAGGGAGGCCATCTTCCCCGCCGTCTATCCGTCCCATCTCGACCTCAATGGATATCCCGAGCTCGTGGGCCCGTTTGATATTCCGTGCACAGATTGCGATATTCTCCGCCTCTTCCATTGTGGAACCGTCAATCATGATCGAATCGAATGGAAGAGTTAGGGCAAATTCCACGTCCTCGGGCTTGATGCAATGATCAAGATGCACTGCAATGGGGACCGAGGCAGCATGAGCAGAGCTGACTACATAACGGACAAACTCAGGGCCTTGGAAATGCAAGGTCCAGGGGAAAAGCTGAATAATGGCCGGTGACCTTTTGGCCTCTGCAGCGCGAATGACGGCCATCACACCGTCACAATTATAGCTGCGTAGGGTTCGACAGTATCAGCATACGCGGATTTCAGGCTAGTATTAACTTGCAGAATATGACGTGCATACCAGTTGTACGCGCCAACAGCATATTTGCCCTCCTTGGCGGCGTGTAGAATGGAACGGGTACGGTTGCTTGCAATTGATGGGTTGGCCATGGTATGAGACCGCGTATGAGCGGAAAGTCGGGATAGAAAGTGAATTGGGATATACGTTGGCAACTTAGCGACTGATTACGGCTATTGAGGCGAAGGTGATTAAATAGAACGCTGTGAGACGTGACTGAGGTACATGTTACCCCAGGTTTAAGACTTCCTTCAAGTTTCTCCAATACGCGGAGAATCCTGGACGGAGCGGAAATTAAACCGGAAATCGAACGGTTCTTAGGCCCACCCACAGCTGGAGTGATTGAGTTATGAGGTGGATTAAGACTATCAGAAGGTAAAAGCAAATTTAGGTAGATGAATTACCAAGACTGTCATCCAAATAATCGGTGAGGTTCCCAGATACCAGTAGCCATGGTGACTTTCCCTTATCACCGACACTCTGGATACCTTGTTAATATGTTAATATACTCAGTGAAATGCTCTGCCTCGAGGGCGTGAAACGCTAGAGTTAAGCTTAGAATATGCTGCAGCGGAATTGCCAAATCTGAACATAGTCTTCCGGGTATTGTAGTAGTATGTTGTTGTGCCTTGCGAGCCATTAGTTAGTCGCCACAGCTCTAGAGTGATTCTTCGCTTGGCCGTAGGCCAAGAGACACTACGCCTACCATTTTTCCATTTTATATGTAATAAGGAGAACATCCAGAAGGATGTGCGAATCATCAATTAAGCATAGGTAGCACGCAATATTACTGTTCAATAGTTGTAAAAGGAAGGAGAAAGCCAACATTTATCTACAAAGGTTCCTCGTGTTATCCAGATTGGTATCCCATAGTTCCGGTTGTGAATCAGAGCTTATCAAAGAAGGAAGTTGCCATTAGTTTTGGCAACCTGCTCATCATAGTACGGTTGAAATGCCAGCCAGCCCTTCTCGGGGCCACCCACCTGGAGTGCTGCATAAGCAGCCTCATCGTCATCGATGATGATTTTCTTGTAACCAGCTGCAGAGGCTGCATCTGCTAATAGCTGCGCATGGCACGTCTTGTCCAGGCTCATGAACCAGAATGCTGCCTCATCAACACTCTGACCTACGGTAAGTAAGCCATGGTTCTGAAGAATAGCAGCTTTGCCCTGGCCCAGGGCCTTGGCTATGCGCTGTCCCTCTTCTCGGTCTAGAATGACGCCTCTAAAGTCGCGGTAAACACCGTGACTCTTGTAGAAACGAAGTGCATCCTGCGTTATCATATCGAGCTCCCGACCGAAAGCCGCAAATGCCTTGCCAGCAACGCTGTGGGCGTGGCAGGCTGCATGGACGTCAGGGCGAGCCTTGTGGATCTCGGAGTGAATAGCAAATGCTGGGGCATTAATGGGCTCGTCGCCTTCAACCACTAGGCCATCTTCATCTACCAATATCAGATCAGACACCTTGATCAGGGCAAAGTGAGCCGAGAGGGGGTTAATCCCTAGAGTGGTTGTTAGTAACTATGTCAAGAGTTTGCCGATTCCAATATATCATATTAACTCACAAAAGTGGTCGGTGAGAATAGGGTCTCGAACCGAAATGTGCCCCGCGACGCCCTCATCGAAGCCACGGTCTGCAAAGACCCGGAAGGCTGCAGCCAAGTGTTGCTTGCGGTATAATCTTTCTTCCTCCAGCGTGTCAAACTTGGGATAGCTTCTGATCTTCAGATCTCTACCATCCTTGGTTTTTCCAAGAACTTGTAGCTGGGACGGAGTTGCTCTTTTGCTATCGGGCGTGGCAGATGGGGTCTTCTGTTGGATGGGGTCATTTCCAACCACCGACGGCGACATGGCGGACGATGCTCTTTCTAGTTATGACCCAAGAAGATAGACAAATTAAGTACTATTAGACTAGCAGGCTCCAGCTCGGATGATCGAACGAGGGTGTCGAAGTCGGAGAACCACTCGATACGCATGGAATTTTATAAAGTCCGGGGTAAATGCAAGCCGAGACCCCGCTCTTTGATCTACGTAGCCCGCTTGAGCAGGTATCGCACGACATCCTCGGCGATCAATGGAGAGTTGCCGAGCATCTCCAGTCTCCAGTGCCGGAATAAATTCTCCGCGGAAGTTGGTGAAGATGCGGGGGCTTTTCCGCGCACATGACACGTCTCTACTTGGACATCAATGCCTTTTTTCCGGTGCGAGCATTCTCAGAGACCAAGTCGCCGCCTTTTCCGTTTCCTGTTCAGATTATCCAAAGATATATTCCCACTCATTCTACTTCCTGTAAACATGGCAGGTGGCACGGAATCCCCGGGGAGCGGAAATCTCCCCAGCCGGGCACAGAAGGCACCCAAAAAGTATGTGACTCGTGCTTGTGATGAATGCAAGAGGAGAAAATGCAAATGCGACGGTTTAGAGGTACCGAATCTTGTCTCAGCCTCACTAGTGGGGGATACTAATCCCCTTTGTAGCCCTGCTATCGTTGCGTATCTATGGGACTCGGTACGTTCCGTGTGCATGAGAAAATGCGCTTAGATGCTGTGGGTGGGAACGCTAAGAAATGTCAATCTCCAATGGGTAGACTGTACATATCATAGCTCATATAATCGCGTTCAGAAGCTAAAAAGAAATGTGAGTGTTCCTGCGCGCACGGCTGCCATTACCACCTGTCTTGGCTTGCCAATAGCTCTTCTTGAGTAGGAAAGAAGTTTGTCTCCGAGAGAAAGACCGCAGACATTACGTACTGCTGGCGCGCGTCCGCAGGGAACAGAAGGACAACAGCAGACGGAGGACGACGATAAAGGTAAGTTCTTTCTAGTCCATGAGCTCCTCCTCTCACTCATCTCTCTTTCTCATTTGACTACACAGGGGATGCGAGCACACACACATTCCTGAGTCGGGTATACAGTCACCTTAAATCTGTGGGCCAATCCTTACCACGGAATCTGTCCCGGCCGGCCGAGGAGGTTCTCAACGAATATGCTTTGAGCGCCTCTCTAATTCCCCTGGACCGACGACTAGCAGAGGAGTATATCGATTGTTTTCATGGTCACTCATGTGCGACTTATCGCTATATTCCCCGAAGTCAGAGCAAGGAATTTCTCCACAAGCTCTATTCCGAGGATGAAAGTTTCTTGCAAGATGATGCCAGTATGGCGGTTATTTTGCTGATCCTTGCCGTTGGGTGAGCTATTGTCAGCCCATGTTTAGGTTGTAGCGGAGTTGATTGATGAGTTCAGGTGCATTTGGTACCCTTCTTTGCGCAATCGCGACATATTCGAGTATAAGACCAAAGCGTACTCTTCTCTTCCTGATTTATTACATCTAACAGTGCTAACACCCGCAAAGTTCGCGGCTCTACGAAGCCGCACAATCAAGGCTGGAGAAGGCAACATCCGTATTTCCGCCATCGATTCTAGTGATGCAAGCGCACTGCCTTAAAGTGAGTGTGTCACAATCTGTCATGACGCCTGGTCAGCTAACTCTTAACGGCATGCAGTGCCAATTCCTTTTAGCAGTCAATATTTTCAACGGCGCTTGGCTGGCAGTAGGGACTGCTGTCCGCCTTGGTCAGATAGTTGGTTTCCATAAAGCCAAAGCTACGGCTTCCACTAGTCTAGATGAGTTCACCCGCAGGGGTGTGTTTTGGTCATTGTATATTATGGACCGGTAAGGCATGCCGAAAGATTTTTAAGCACATACAGGCTAATAGAAGTATTGAGATATCTCTCTGCCGCTCTTGGACGCCCAATGATGATAACTGACGACGACATCACGATACCATACCCAGAGGCTGCGCTGTCATCCTCGGATGGAATAGACGATCCTCATGAAGCCAAGACCGTCCCCGGAATCGTTGCACACATAAAGTCAGCACCTCCCTGTTATCACGTCAGAGTAAAGTGACTTATATTAACCTCGATATACAGACTTGCTCGGATCACAACGCAAGTACTTAGGAAGCTGTATGGCTCGAAGAAGCACGATAAGGTCGCCCGGAATGAGTCGGTTTCTCAAATCGAAGCACAGCTCAGCCAGTGGTTAGATGAAACCCCGGGATTCTTCAACCCGCAAGAACAATTCGGCCAGAAGGAAAGCGAAGTCTTTTATGATGTCCCCTGGATATTCAAGAGGTATTTAAATGGTGGAAAGTGTCTCGAAAAGCTTCTTAATAATCACATACAGGCAACAACGCACTATTCGTGCTGCTTTCTCCTTTACGTGCATGCAACTATACCGAGGGTACTTGTTGGACGAGTTTCTTCAGGCAAATTTTCATGATCGGCCCGCCTTGACCCCAGAGCCACCGGTACGGAAATGCATACAGGCTGCGTTGCAAATGGCGTTGTTTGCTGCAGAGATCAAAGAAGATGCTACATACAACTCAGTCTTTTGGGTATATCGTCTTCCTTTCTTTTAATTGTTGGTTTTGCTCTCCAATTAGCATCTCACTGACTTATTTGACTATTTTCCAAGACAACATCTTACTTTACCTTCTGCGCTATCTCCATCTTAACAGTATATCTTACATTATACCCGGAGATCGAAAACCGTGCCGCTATTGAGAGCGTCCTGGAGGAGGCAATGGAGGGCCATCGAAAGCTTGACAATAGCATGAATAAACATTCTCAAAAATTACTAGAAGTAAGTTCCCTGAGGCTCAGAAACATGGCCAGATCATCTTTTACCATCAGCTATTGACATAACCTTGGCACTGTTTGTGAAGAATACCAGGGCTATTGCGCAGCGGGCATTCAGATCATCTAGAACCAGGCTAAGCTCTTCGGCTGCCAATGATAGAACAACTATTGTACCCAGTGATGCAAATGCATCTGTTACTGGGGAACAACAAAATCTTCCATCAGGCTCTGTCTACCCACGGTTAGAGCCACGGGAAGAATGGGAGGATACCCAAGGCGCAGTAAATAACATTGAAGGTCCGGTCTCTGATGTGGTAAGTCTTCCCTCATCGACAATTTCACAATGGACTCTAAGTGGCCCTTCTGGCCAGTTTGAGCTTGCAGACATCGTCAATGGTGATGACCTAGATTTCATCATGGATATTGGCTTTGATGCCTCACCATTCAACCATATCGACCCACTTCAATATTTTGTTGCCGATAAGCTTTCAAGGCCAGGGCCGCAGACGTGAATCTCGCCTAGGGCGGAAGTTCTTTATTCATAGTTACAACAGTAGCCACCGGGCAATACATACTGGCTTGATCTAAATCACCTTGCACGTACAACGGTAATTTTACATACCCCAATTCCATTTGATGATCCGGCCTTTAGAATATAGCAACTGCATTCGGAGGGCTGGCCACGCCACCGGGTACCTTCAGTGGCACACTCGAGAGGAAAAAGGTATATCTCCCGGTTGCCCTACAATGCTGGGAGAGCCGTTCGAGGTCAAATAATTCTCCAATAGGACAGCCCCAGCCGGCAAGCACCCATTCGTGCAGGTTGTACCGAGGATCAGCATGAGGACCGCGAATCGGTGCCCGCTCGAAGCTGGGCGCATCCCCCGCCACTGCTCCAAACTGGTACTTCCAGAGCCATCGTAGTGTTTTCTCGGTTGCTTCCACTCCAATAAAATCCGGAGACGGTCGCTGTGCCAGGTTTATTCTTTCCTGCTCATTCAGTTCATTATACGCGGCGGTGAATCCACTGCGAATGAGTAAGATATCCCCTGGGTGAATCTGGATTTGAAAATCTTTAACCATGGCCTCGAGACTTTCGACCGTGATTGGGGTCGATGATAAAGACTGGATCTGGAGATTCTTGCTAGCCGCCCACTGAGCGTAGTCAAGGAGCACGCCACGTCCAGTTATTCCTCCTGCCTCCGCGACAGCTGATTATTACGAACGTCAGTTCGTTATGTCGGGCAAACAGGCGAGCTTCTGTTGAATAACTTACTGTGCAGGCCGATTACATCAGAAGACTCTATCTCTGCTTGAGTTACATTGTTATAGAATCGACGAGACTTCTGATGAGCTGTGGCCAGGAATCAGCATCTAAATACAGTGAATCGAAGCAATTCATTCGTACCGTAGTGCCTAAAACCATCCCACTGGCTAGAGCTCTGTGTATTGAAAGTCAAGATGTCGTCGTTGATACAATTCGGGCTCCTATGCACAATCTCCTGGTGAAAGCCCTTTCTGCCGAAACTCGGATGTGATGGCATACTTAGAAGCCAGTCGAGCGATATGCGCACGCCAGTCTGGATCTCCTTTGCTGCGCGGACAATTGTGTCGGGCGTGATCAGGTTCAGTGTGCCCAGTTCATCCTGATCTCCGAATCTGCCCCAAGCATTTCCTGGTGGTCCTTCCGGGTCCAATGGGAGATCTTCAAAAGCAGGCGTCATTACACCCAAGTCAACCAAAACAGAAATTCCTAGTGGGGAAGTTTGTAAAGACAAGGGATTAAATAGGTGCTTCAGATTCAGACATCCGTCGGAAATCCCGATTTTAAATGGCGGGGTTCGGGTAACTTTTTTTCCACGGAAATGGGAACGGAGATATGTATCACGCCAAATGGAAAGTCCGTATGTTCCGCACACATTCTCCGCTAGTTAATGCTGGAGAAGAAAAGAGCTACCAGTCAGGATCTAGGAAATGGCGTACGGTGACCCCTGTAAGGCCCCTGGGTCTCCATAGAGCAGAATACCCCATGGGGTGACTATGTCAGCGGTGGAGTATACGCATCCAGGCTTCTGGCTGGCAGAAACTTGACTGCATAAAGAGACACTTAATCCTTATCACTTCTTTGTTCGGGTGTGAAAAGCTACTATCCCAGGAACAATATGAATAAAGAAGATCGTCAAGCTTCGTCCCGGCTCTCCAAGACATCTAAACCTGGCAAGGAGAGTCAAGCAGTTCTCAAGATCTCAAACCTGAGGATCGAGCCATTGAAACGCGTCTAGTTCGTCGTATAGATTTTCTTATCTTGCCATTGGCGATCCTGGTCTATTTGTTGAATTATGTGAATAGGTAGGAGTGGCATTCTTGCCTCATTCTTGTCTCATCCTATACATTGTAGACATTGACTGGGAGGCTAAATACTAACAACTATGCCTCAGCAAGACTCCAAGGCCTCGAGACCGACCGCGGCCTTAGAGGGGTCCAGTACAAAATTGGCCTTTCGGTTATGTATATCAGCTACTTCCTTGCTCAAGTTCCTAGACGGTCCGCCGCCATTGCGGTCATGAATGGATTGGGCAATTCAGCTTCAATCTGGACACCCTTCACATATTCTACCAATGAGCTCCCTATTACCGGACGGTGTTTGGCATAAGTGCTGGCCTTTAAATCAATGCCGCAGGGCTTGCGTTGTTGCGATTCCTTCTCACCCGCGAGAACAAGTTGTTGACGAGGTTTGAATATGGGAACACTCCATTGTACGAGACTGAAATGGAAAGGTTGCGTCGTCCGGCCACTATTGAGGGCGTTAATATCGAAACTGCACGACAACTCCGAAGGGGATTCCTCTTTATGGTTTAAAAAGCGATTTGCTGCGAATCAATTGTAGGAATTGCTTCAAGGCAGAGTCTGTCTATATATATTTATTCCATGCGTCCTAGCGGGGAAAATATATATTCACAGGACCGTCGAAAAGTTGTCTTCTTGCTCTATCCAGCGAATAATACTTATGCAAATAGTTAACAGTCCGTGGAATATTTGCAAAATCGGTCAACTATATTCTTTATATCCACAAAGTCGTCGATAGGAAGTGGTCGTTTAGTCCTTGCAGTGATGGTGGTGACTTTTTTGCGTGACTGCATTATGCTTTGATTGATATTGTCAAGTAAGATTAGATCTTTCAACAACATCCGATGTGGTGTAATGGCTAACATCGCTGTCTCTCACACAGCAGCTCGGGGTTCGATTCCCCGCATCGGAATAACTTTTTGATTTTTCGTCTTTTTGTTTCCTTTTTGTGGATCCCTCGTTGCCCAGCACCTCTAGAACGACCGTGGTGATCCTGACGTACGTTCATTTTTCCTTCTACCCGGCGCACATCTATGAGACTACCAAATAATTCTTGTACCACGCTCCACTTGCACACAATTCATCTCTATATTCTATTGTAGCTGTCTATCGCCGGAGGCAATAGAGGAGTGGAGCCATCGAGACAGCTGATATTTTCCAAATCAGGCCCTCCGCACTGTAACCTACATATGCCCCTGCGGGTAGGAAATATTCTCTTCCACAACCAGAAGAGTTGCCTTGATCCCTGCGAGTCACTGTATGGCTTCACATGTTGATTTCCATATCACATACCTGCTCTGAAACTATTCCCCAACCATGTAACAAAAGGTACTCGGACTTTTTCATCCAAGTCAGTGTGGCCGAGTGGTTAAGGCGACAGACTAGAAATCTGTTGGGTTCGCCCGCACAGGTTCAAATCCTGTCGCTGACGTTGAAATTCGAAAGCTTGCTTTCCTTTCTTTTTTGCTCTCCCTCCTTTGTGAGACCCATTTTGTAGGATGGGTCCCAATTGTGGTGTACGATTAAGGCGTCCATGCAGACACCTCATGAGATCCGCCTCACATGGTTCCATCTGGGCCGCTATGCCCTTTCGCCACAACGTCAAGCCTACCGGGAACAGCAAATATACCCTTTCACGTGGGGTAAGACTTGCATATGCAATCAAAGTACCTCTTCCTAAAAGGAGGTGAGACACCAAGCACCAAGACCGATGCAAGAGCTAGTTAGGGCTCAGTGCTCCACAGAATGACCGGAAGTAAGGTGCTGACGCTGACAAGCAACTTGCTAGGGATGACGTACAGGAGCGGAGAGTTCTTTGTGCTGCAATATCCGCTAGCTCCTTGCGCAAGAGCATGCAGAGTCTCCATAGGACTCCATTGTTATTCGTCTCTGTCGCTCATTGTCGTCTGGAATGTCCGGGATGTCGGGAGGTCACGAGGGACAAGTTCCCGCATTACCCGCAAAGGCCTTCAACTTTACCACTCTTTCCGATATCCATCCTAAAATTCGAATATCGCCGGTATCAGTGAGTGAGGAGCACGGATGCTGCGGTACAATGCATGGGGTAGATACTACGTGTGTCTCAACCATGACCGGGAAGTGGGTTGAGGAGTATGCATTTAAATCGAGGCGCCCTTCTTACTTTGCGCTGGATGTGTATGTCCTGAATAACATATTGCTTTGTACTATACGAGAGAAACGCGGTTCACAATGGCTCCCGGAGTCCTCACCAATGGTTTCCATGACCATAATACACCATCGTCGACCCTTCCCACGCGCCGACGCCCGTATCCCCACGAAGGCCTCCGGTTCGATCCCAAACTTAAACCCAAATCGTATCGCATGACTGGCACCTCACCGAACTCAAAGATACTCTTCCTGGATGTGAACATTCTCGACTCGACTGGGAATGACCCATATCGTGGCGATGTGCTGATCCATGGGGAGCGCATTGTCTCGGTTGGGTCAGTCCCCGACGTTGAAGCGCTTCGCCATGATCCAAAGGTCCGTGTCATCCAGGGTCGTGGACGCACTCTCATGTCTGGTCTCGGGGATGCACACACACATTGGACATGGAACAATATCGCTCTGGAGCTGCTGGGTGACATTGGCGTAGAGGAGCACACTCTGATCACAGCACGCTCGGCGCTTTGTTATCTGGACTCCGGCTACACCATGTGCTATGGCGCCGCATCTGCCAAAGATCGCCTGGACTGCGTCGTCCGAGATGCTATCAATCGCGGTACTTTGCCTGGACCGAGACTTCTGGCAAACGGCAGAGAGATCGCCAAGCGAGAGGGTGAGCTTGCGGCCGGAATTACTGCCTTTGCTGATGGCCCGTTGGAAATGCGAGAGGTGATCAGGCATCATGCTAAGATCGGTGTTGATCAAATCAAATTGAGTATGTCGGGCGAAGCGATCACCGAAACTGTATCGGCCGAGGAATGTTTCTTCACCGATGAGGAAACCGCCGCTTGTGTGGATGAGGCCCATCGCAATGGGATTAGGGTTTGTTCCCATGCACGGGCCCGAGACTCGGTGATCCAATGCGCCAGACACGGCGTCGACGTCATTTACCATGCCTCATATACCGATGAAGAGGGCATGCAGATGCTTGAAAAGGTTAAAGACCGGGTTGTCGTTGCTCCCGCACTCAACTGGCTCTATGCCACCGTTTATGAGGCGGAACCCTTTGGGTATTCCATGGAGAAAGCTGAGCAAGTTGGGTACCGGAAAGAGTTGGAGACAGCCACAAAAGCCTTGAAGGAGATGCACAAGAGAGGTATCACCGTCCTTCCGGGAGGCGACTATGGCTTTGCCTGGTGTCCTCATGGGACGTACGCTCGGGATCTTGAGCACTTTGTGAAGCTACTGGACTTTACGCCGATGGAATCCATTGTCGCTGCAACCGCTGGAATAGCCAAGCTGTTCATGCAGGAGGACGAGCTGGGCAAGATCCTTCCCGGGTATTACGCCGATTGCATTCTTGTCGATGGTGATCCTCTGAAAGATATTGCGGTGCTTCAAGACCATTCCAAGTTGGACGTGATTATGATCAACGGCCGTATCCACAAAGCTCAGCCGATGGAGTTCCTCACTATGACTACGGCACCTCCATCATTGCAAGAGGAAAAGAGCTACTTCAATTTTGTAGCTTTCGAAGACGACTTGGGACGGCCTCGCATTGGCCATCTCGATCTTGCTGACTCCACAATCCAGCCGCTGACGATGGCTTCTGGCTCACCCCTTGCCAACCTGAGCCAGGCCATTGAACTGGGTGATGAAGGTGTTGTCCGCGCTGCGGAAACTCCATTCCCGCTAAGCTCAGTGAAGCTGTTGCCACCTCTCGCAGACCGAGATGTTCTCTGTATTGGCGAGAACTACCGCAAGCATATCAAAGAATACCAGGAAAGTGGCTATGCTGCGGCTGGCAGCAAAGTAACTGACAGTAAGAAATAATATCTCTACGAATAAGTTTGCAGAAGACACTGAGAATATACAGGCCCCCAAGTCCCAACGGTCTTCACCAAGCGCAGTACTAGCGTTACTGCTAGTGGAACGGACATCTATCCCCACCCTGGATTTACTGACACAATGGATTACGAAGGTGAACTGGGAGTCATCATCGGCAAAGCAGGTTTTTCTATCAAGGAGAAAGATGCAATGGATTATGTTTGGGGTTATACGATCATAAATGGTTAGTTTGTAGGACGACTTGAGAGAAGCCAACTAATTTGACCCAGATCTCTCCGCCCGTGAAAGACAGCGAGACCATCGGCAATATTTCATGGGGAAATCACCCGACACCTTCTGTCCTATGGTATGTTTGGTTTCTTATCTCGCCCATCTGCATTTGGTTGCTAATTATTCTGTCAGGGACCGGTTGCTGTTCCAGCTGCAGCATTACCGGGAGAAATTCGAGTACAAACCCATGTCAATGGTGAAAAGCGTCAAGATGGCACCACAGCGGACCTGATTTTCTCGATTCCTAAGTTGATTGAGACGGTATCCAGTGGCATCACACTTCAGCCAGGCGACGTAATCGCAACAGGCACTCCACACGGCGTTGGTGTTGGCCACCATCCACCGAAGTTCCTTAAGCCAGGCGACTTGGGTAAGCCCAGTCTCTCAAGTTCTTAGAAAGTATTTTCCTGGTGGCCAAAGCTAATATAAATTTCTCCAGTCGAAGTGAGCATCACTGGTCTTGGAAAGCTTTCCAATCGCATTGCGGATCCTGGTAGCAAGAACCCTACTGTCGATCGTGTCCTCCAAAAGCCATCGAGCATTCCAACTTACAACCTTGATCGGACTTGGGGCGGTGTTGGGTTAACAAAGGTCGGACCTGATCATTACATCAACGTCCGAGAATTGGGATCCCAAAGCCCGAATGCAGAAACAATCGTTTTCATTCACGGCCTTGGTGCCAATCTGGAGTACTACGCACCACTGATCCAAGCCGCTGGGCTCGACAAGGACTACCGTATCATTCTCTACGATCTCGAGGGACACGGCGCAACGCCCACCCGAGCCTCCTCAACTGCTACCTTGCAGACCTTCGCGAGAGACCTTGACCTGCTTTTCGCCGCCAAATCGATCGGATCTGCTACTCTTGTTGGCTGGTCCCTCGGTGGGCTGATTGCGATGTTCTTTGCAGAAAAGCACCCGTCTCGTGTCACGACGTTGGTCCTGCTGGGGCCAGGACCGACCCCTTTCCCAGAACCTGCCGTTGAATTATTCACCAAGCGTGCTGCCCTCGTTCGCGAAAAAGGCATGGAAGCGTCGGGTGTGGCCAACGCTGTGGCCACGGCTGCCACCTCCAGTGTGACTAAATCGCGGCCCTTGGCCCTTTCCGCGGTGCGCCAATCCCTATTGTCTACTCATCCGGAGGGCTATGCCAAGGGATGCATCGCGCTTGCGAGGTCAAGGGGTACCGTGATCACAGTGGAGAATCTGAGAATGCCGACTTTGATTGTCGCCGGAGAGGAAGATGCCATATCGCCAGTGAAGTTAGCCCAGGGTTACCGAAGCAAGATACCCAATTCGCAGGTAGAATTGCTGAAGGACGTGGGTCATTGGCATGTATTTGAGGACCTGGAGGGAACGGCACAGGCCATCAAGAGGTTCTTGGGGCGATTGTAACTTGTCTGCCCAGAGATGGGAAAGGGCCTGCTTAATGATTCCGTGTATAATCTTTGGTTTTGGTTCTCTTTGTCTTTTATCCCAGTACTGCTATGGTTTACTTTTTACCTTCTCCAAAGTCGACACCAATGATGTATAGTTCTCATAAGCTCCATTCAAGTAGCACCTCGTGCACATGATTCTGTAAAGCCCTGAGTCACGCTGCAAAGTGACGTACAAGCCACCCCCTACAGGGGTCCCATTACTCGAAACGAGAAAGCGTTCATGCAGGTTCCATCGCCCCGAGGTTACCGAGCAAACGGGCGGTCTGGACTTTCCCCTCGTATTGCTTTAATAGCGAGCGTCGTCATTCCGGCCTAGTTTGAATGCTAATGATCCTTCGGCTCTGACAACAGCCTCCAGTTTGACCATATATCCGGGGCAGAAAAGGAGGGGAAAACAAAGAAATAAACTTGTCTTCCCCGCATTGATCCTTGTTATAACGTGTGGGTCCGCCCGTACTTTTTTATACGACTGACCTGACCAACCCTATCCCTTTCTTTCGTGGTTACGCATATTGTCGCCTTGCACGCTCTATGGCTTAGTCCCACAGTCCATATATGAGAAGAAAAGGTAGATTCGGTGATTTCAAGATCAGTAAATCATATACAATGGACACCAATCCTCCCCAAGAGCAACCCCCACAAACCCGACGCCGCCGCACCCGACTCGCCTGCGAGGCGTGCAAGATCCGGAAACGCAAATGCGATGGCCAAACACCATGCGAATCCTGCAGTCGATATGATTACCGCTGCTGCTATGAGCCGCCTCCTCGCAAAAGGCGACTCACGACCGTAGCCGCCGGGCAAACATTCTCGCCACCAGTTACACTGCCATCACCCGGTCCAGCACCCCCTTCTACCGCTCCGGAACCCAGTAGCCGTCGGCCAACGGAGGAGAAATCAATGGAAGCCAACTCCGGTGTCCTCTTTCCACAGTTACTGGGCCTTAAACTGAGCCCCGACCATGCGCCTTCAATGCAGCACGGCTCGGGGTGGAACTTGGGTGTCCGCCGGAGTCCGCATCGTTCGGAAAAGAGCATTACCTGGATTTTGTCGCAGGCTGCGTGGCAGAATCTGTTTGCTGTTTACGTTGAGAAGATCCATCCCGTGTATGGATTCTTGGATGTGGAGGTGGTGGCTGGGCAGGCGGGGAGGAGATGGGAGGATCCCTGTGCGTCAAACGAGTATGATGCCGTTCTATGTGGGGTGGGAGCGTTGGGATCACTGTTCTCGTCGCGGTCGAAAGCAAGTGAACAGGAACGACATCTGATTGACTGCGCCAAAGATATTCTCGAGACGACGAGTACGCTGGTTGTCAGCCCGGGCGTCCACGATGTCGAGGGCTGGTTGCTACGCACCATGTATCTGCGATGCCACAGCACGCCGCACGCTGCGTGGATAGCGTCGTGCACCACAATGCATATTGTCGAGGCGGCTGGATTACATCGTGAGTCCACTCGCGGCTCACTGGTTTATCCGGAGATTCACAACGGCGGCCAGCCGGAAAATCTGGAATGTAGGCGACGGCTGTTCTGGATTGCCAAGTTGCTCAATACATGGATTTCTTTCGAGTATGGTCGATCGCAGGTCGTCATCCGAGGGGCTCAATGCCCGCCTCCTACGCCAAAAGCCGGGGATCCCACAAGTGACCTCCTCTCGTTGTTCCAGCTATCAGAAAAGTTAGACCCCGACCAGACGGTCGACGTGTCGGAGTTGGAGGAGTCGCTTGTCCGGCTGGAAGGCTTTGAATTTGAGTCCGACGCTGTCATTCTCTCTCAGAGTGTGCTTTCCTTTACTATCTATCGCCGTCTGCAAATACTGAACTCAACCGCCAATATGACATCCGTCGTCGACCGGGTCATTCGATTAGGCTGCCAAGGCCTCGCCGCGTCGTCACGATCCATCGATGCCAGCTGTCCTTGGTGGCACGTCAGTAACGTTCCATTTCAGTTCACCTGTATTCTCCTCGCGATGGATACGCGAGAATCACTCGTCCACGTCAAGGACTCCCTCTCTACGTTGAAAAAAGCAGCCGACCACTTCGCGACACAGAAGGCGCGAAAAGCATACAAAAACATCGACTTCCTGGTCCGACTATCACAAAAGCGTAAAGAACAGGACGCAGCTTTGCTGAACGAATCTGTAGGCTCGAATCAAGGTCGGCCAGATGGTTCTATGCCCGACGAGCAGTTGAATGGGTCTGCATCACCACTGGGGGGTACCGGTACGGAGGATACCTGGTCTGCAGACACGCTGCTTAATCCGATGGATCCGACTTCATTGAATTATAGCTATGACTGGGATATCTTTGTGCGTGATGCGTTGGATTTCTCGACTACGTTTCCGAGATTGGCGGAGCAGGAATATTGATTCTTTCTCCTGTTTCTCTTATTGATGAGATCTGCTCACTGAATGTAATAACGACTTCTACTACACAGACAGTTTGTGACATATGCATGATT
Organism: Aspergillus pseudonomiae; assembly: GCF_009193645.1. Taxonomy (NCBI): domain Eukaryota; kingdom Fungi; phylum Ascomycota; class Eurotiomycetes; order Eurotiales; family Aspergillaceae; genus Aspergillus; species Aspergillus pseudonomiae. Next base: position 384,318 of record NW_022476003.1, read on the forward strand.
GATTATATTCTTATAATGCATACGCTATTCAACCCATTCTGGTTTAGAATACGGATTGCTGACTCCCTCCGTCCACCCAACTCTTAGTTTCTCTAGTGATTTGTTTGCGAACACTTTCCGCCGTTCTCCATGGATAGCGTGGTACTGCCCTGCTTACAACATGAGTCTTACTCTTACTGTATCTTGAACATGGTCAGAGAGCTAACCAAAGTGAACATACATGAACAGTCAAACCCAGCGAACCGTCTCAACACAGCCTCGCCGCCGGGATGTCTTGATAGAAAGGATGTGCAGTCGTAGACGATGTCATCAATCACCAGCCCTGCTCACGTTAGTTCTATTGTACTTCCGCTTCAAAGGGCAATCGATGTAGGTGTAGTTAACGTACAAATCTCGGGGTTATCCACTCCGTTTCGTTTTGAGACTTGGTCCGGGGAAATGTAGGGGAGGACCATTTTGTTCTTTTTGTTTTCGTTCACACCGTACATGATTGGAAATGCCGTGAATTGAACCGAATATCTTGATATTCTAATGTAGATAATAGAGACGCTAGAAGCTAAAGAAACAGCTTATATAGGATAACCTGTCACAAAACATGACGTCTCAACCACTACTACTCCCGCCCATGGTTCGAGTCCGGGGTAGAAACAAAAGGCAGGATCTTTCCCGGTCCCAGGACCCAGGAATCTGGGGCATATCCCTGTCTAGCCTGCTCATTAGTGGCAATTTGGCGCCTGTGGGGGTTACGTTGACTTCGCGTGGAGCGGATGGAAAGGGTTCGGTGGGAAGAAAGGAGGGTATTGCGGGTATTGCGGGAGAGACTTGACCAGTCGGGTTCTCGATATTGCCGTGGTTCTATGGGTATTGTGGACAGTGCATCGTCGGCCAGTGCGCTCCAAGTGCGCCAGGGGTTAGTCTTAGGCAATGTATCGGTGAACATAATGGATCGTGGGGTGCTCGCGTGGTGGCTGGGTTTGGGGTTGGGTGCGTGATCACTCATTCCCAATCTCGGGTTTCGATATTGGCTTGGCACTTGCGAACTGAACTGCAGTATGTCTTCCATATCTGAGAGGCTACGCGAGTCAGTAGGGTTTCCTTTTGGTGATCTTGTGACAAAGAGTGTGACATGTCGCAGTGGTGCTATGCACAATGACGATAGCCCTTATGCTCAATGACAAAGGGTTGCTCTCATGAGGCCGGGGCCCATGAGAATAAATGATGTCAATGACAGGGCCGTTGCAGGGATATGTCATAACAGGGTGATGGCCGGTGCTCTAGGTGTATCAAGATAATGACAATGGTATCGATTCTGAACGATATTCAGCATGAGGGTGACGCCGGACAGCTAAGAGGGATTGGGATTTACATCGATATTGCTGAATATGGTTTGCTTGTTACTAGAACTTATGCAGGCCAAGTCTCTATCGTAGTCTACTGAAGTGGAATCTCGATAGATTACGCTTTATTCATCACTCGCCGAACGAGAGCGAGTTTGAATGCAATGAATAAACCGCTAGGATAATACACAACGGGTGCACGGACCACCAAAAGAACTTCCCCTTGTTTGAACAACAGTTGTTTCAACAAGACACTTCAAGCCATGATCTAGCTGGTCTAATTGATCTCACAACTGACCAATTGCCAAATATTTCATGTATTGAGCTCTGCTGCCTGTTTCGCTTTGAGGAACAGGGTTTCTACAACGTCACTCTAGTAGAAGCCGCATGCAGCAAGGTCGCACACCAACCTCGCGGTAATTCTTTAGAGGAGCTGTCTCCGTATATACAGATAGAATGAGACAATTTTGCTCTCCCATTCCATGTCTACATATTGTTCACCTCAGGACCAGCGGAATCAAACTCCGCCAGAGAACTCCCACTAAAGCATTCTGGGTACATAGGACCGGTGTGTCTCTCCTTCCCTGTCGATAGTCTACAATTCAAGCGCTACACCACTAATCAATGAACTCTACCAGTGTCCACGAAGGCTAGCCCAGAAGGCCTGTTCAAGTACACGTCAGGTCGATGGCTAATAGATGAGGAGCACCAGCTCGCGCAGCGATATGTCAAGTTCCATGTTAACAATCTGTGCTCCAAGGCAGCATCGGTGTTCAGCGACTCAACAACATGCATGGACATTATTAAAATAGAGGGAAACTTTAACAAGGCTTTTCTCCTTACAATGGACGACGGCCACGAGGTGGTAGCAAAGGTCCCTTGTCCGAATGCTGGACCGCCCTCGTTGACCACAGCTTCCGAAGTAGCGACATTGAACTTCTGTATGTTCACATATTCCTTCTACCTGAGCAAAGCATACTTATATTGGCAGTGCAGTCTCGTACGTCTATACCAGTCCCAGTGGTATTCGCTTGGAGCCCAGATCCAGCGAACCCTGTAGGCGCAGAGCACATCATCATGGAAAAGGTTCCAGGCGTTGCACTTGGCGAAAAGTGGGATAGCATGAATATGCTAGAGCGTTTTGAGATCATAACCCAGATCATCCAGATGGAGAGCGAGCTCAGAAGTATGGTCTTATCCGCATATGGGAGTCTGTACCTACGTGACTCACAACACTCGCTACCGCGCGACTTTCAATATCATCCTCTACCTGCTGATTTAGACCCCGATGGCTCGTTTTGCGTTGGTCCGTCCTGCCATCGAACTGCCTGGGATGGGATATCCGGAACGCCTGATGAAAAGAAATATACAGGTCCCTGTATGTTCCTTTGTCTTTATCAATGATCTGGCTTCTGACACGTCAAGGGTCCTCACTGTCGAACTTCGCACTTTCAAATGCACAACTTCGCACTGGCTCATATCGCAAACTCCAAAGGCGAAGTACAAGAACACCTCAACCGTTTTGGCAGAGTCCAATCCATTGATGAATACATCAGCCTACTCCACAAGATCATCAAAATCCTCCCAATACTCTCGTCCAACCCAGAAGTCCTGGATGTATCACCCCCAGTCCTCTGGCACACAGACCTCCACCTCCACAACATCTTCGTCGCCCCAGATAACCCAACCACCATCCAAGGTATAATAGACTGGCAGTCAACACGATCCGCGCCCTTGTTCACCCAAGCGCGGTTCCCGGAATTCCTCAGACCACCCAAGAACTATATCCCAGGAGCCCGGGTGCCACGCTTACCGGATGATTTCGAAGGATTGTCTCCAGAGCAAAAGGAAGAAGCGAAGAGAGACAACACTTTGGCGTCGCTGTCAAAATACTATGAGCTGGCTTGTCGGGGGTCTAACGAACCAGCGTATAACGGAATGAGCCTTGATCGGAGGCTTTGGGAGCCGTTTACCCCTTGTTCGCTTCCTGACTGTGGAAGTCTGGTTCCGCTGCGGAATGCTTTGATCCGACTTTCGCGAGGTTGGGATAACCTCGTATTGCCCGGTGTTTGTCCGTTTGGATTCACTGAACGGGAGCTGGAAAGGCATGCGGAGCAGGAGGAACAATATAGTGACATGCTTTATCTGTGGGACACTGTGAAGACTGGGCTTTGTACGGATGACACTGGATGGGTGCCGAATGATAGATGGGACGCTACGAATGAGGTGAATCGGGATCTATTTAACATGTATATTGAGACTATGAGTGAGGAGATGACACCGGAAGAGGCGGCAGCAATGTGGCCGTTCCCACCTGTACCGGTGACTCAATGAAGCTGATGAGGACTATGCTTGGCGGGCTAGGATATCTGTTATATCTGGTCTTCATGGCCGATGACCGGTAGAATAATGATCATCTCTCCTCTTCTGATTATATACAACGTTCTACAGAACGGATTGACGGTGGTCGAGGCTATATTTGAACAGCGGAGTGCTACGTGTTGGAATTTATGCCGGGACTATGCAACCACACAGCATATAGATGAAGAGAGCAGCTGGTGAGAACAGGTTGGGAGCATTCAGACCGGCACCTCAGTTGGACACCGCTCGATCAAATGCGACTCTCCCAAGGTACCCTTCAATACCAACACCATGTCATCAACAGTCGACAAGAACTTTAAGTACGAACTGACGGCCACACAATACCGCCGGTAATTCTCATCTCGCACCAGCGTCGTATTGAAATCCGAAGCACGGCGCTGTGCATTCCATTGTTCGAAACACCGCTTCATCAACGGCGTTGGCAAGCGTTCTGGCAGAGGAAGGCCTGATTTCAGCGCCTGCTCGATCACACTTAATACGGCCATGATATCGCCAATGTGATGGTCGTTGAGAAGACCCACGTTCTGGGCAAACCGTTCCTGGAACTGCTGTGGGAGACTGGTCGATAGGACGAGCAATCGACCTAAGGCTTGATTCATGTCCTGGCAGAGGACGTGCATGTTTGCTAATGCTGCTTGGTGGAACGGACCAAGTGTCATTTCAAATTTTAGGAGGCCAATTGAGCCTTGGATGGACAGGAGAGTTTCTCCGATCTCGAGGGCGATCTTCTCAGCTACTGCACCTATGGGGCTGTTGGTTTCTGGCCGACCCCAATGAGATAGCAAGAGAGCATAGTGATCAGAGAGCGTGCCGATAGTATTGGACAATGTCTTGCAAATATGCCGTGTTGCGGAGGGCGGGCGGGGAAATATCTGGACGATGAATGCGGCGACGAAGCCTAGCAGCACCGTGACGAGTCGCTTCCAAAATGCTTCGTAGCCGTGTCCCGGTAGACCATACTGCGATATGTGAGTGTCATCGTAACTGAAGCCGATAACCAAAACAAATGTGGCGCCGCCCATCATGGCCGCCATGGTCAGGATTGGAGGCAGGAACAAACGCCACCACATCAGGATGGCGGTCATCACTGCCGTAATTGCAGCCAGGCCATAGGCATTACCGGGACCATTGCCAGCCCCAATGTACCAGGCGACCATGCCCATCACACCCCCGACGACCGTGCCAATCGTGCGACCGACGAGCGATACGGTGAAATCGCCCATGTACACAAGCAAGGTGGTCTGCGCGGTGATCAGAGCCCAGATACCTTTCTCCCGGTAGTAGAACCCAGTGCTATGTGGAATAGAAGCAGGTATTGCCACCGCGATCGTGACGACCACCATGCGCAGTGCATACATCCCGCCGGGATTCGTGAACCAGTGATAAAAGCCGGTCAGCGCTCTCACCACCAGGCCTCGCCGGATAGGCCTTCCGGAGCCACGGCTGATCTTCAGACGCCGATACGCCTCTTTGGCTTGCTCTTCAGCATCGTCAGGATCGGTCGCGGGAGCCGCGGTGAGGTCTTCTGTGGGTGCCTTTTGGTGTGGGTTCACCAGCCAGCTGAAAGCGTAGCGCAGACCCGAGGGAATCCAGATGCGGTCCTCAGCGCGCGCTTGCATTAACCGGTGGACCTGGGCCAGGAGTCGTTCTAAAGTCTCTGCAGCGCCGAGGATACGTTCCTCCATTACCATTCCAAGTACCATTCCGCGGAGGGCATGCGGTCCCAAGTGTTCGGCCGATTTCAACTGACCATTTTCATCAAATAAATCAGCATGGCTGTCGAGAAGCGCTTCCGTGGTCTGTGTTGCACATGATGCTCGGGTTGACTGCAGCGTCTGCAATACGCGATCCGCTCTCGTCGTAAGCTCATTCAGGTGATTTAACGCTGCGGCTCGACGAAACCATCGGCCAGAATTGGCCGCGTGCAGAGACTGTGCAATGAGTTCACTGGTTTCCGAGCACAATTCAAGCAGTTCCGTGGTTGATTTTCTCAATGCTTCCAGTGTGCGGTGTCGAGAAGCCCCGTGCTCGGGACTGTCCAATCCTTGTAGTACATCTGCGCTCTCCTGTAGCTGATACTGTCCGACGTCGTGGGCTCGTTTTTCCTGCACGTCGCTTTTGTCAGATGCCTGTGGAGAGAGCGCTTTGATCTCTTGTAGCTTTCGGTCAGCTCTGAGGAGGTTAATGTGGTAGTCCATCAATGACATAGTGGCTAGAATAGCCTGTCGCAGGGGCTCTTGTAACGTCTTTATGTCGTCTGGGCTCCAGCGGCCACGAGAGAAGTCAAGGGGCAGGAAGGCCAACGACGGTTGCATGGCCTTGATTGCTCCGATGGTCTTCGCTTTAGTGGCCGTCAGCTGCTGCAGATCGAGGGATTCACCTGCAAACTTTTGCTGGGTGCACTTCAGCGGGATTCCTCCTAGGCGGACGAGTTGCTCCATCTGTGTGAGGGCCACAAACGACGTCGACTGCGGAAAGAAGACCAAAGAGCAGGCAACCCCCAGGCCAATGCCGATGGCGCCTGGTTTAATGAGGACCTCCGGCAAGAAAGCCTTGAATGATGGCAAACTTGGCCCGAAGAGAAGAAAGAGGTCTGCGATGATGATGCCGAAAATCTGTGCCAAGGCAAACTTCGGATTGGCGACACGGACGCGAGACATAAAATAGACAAAAGCACAGATCATCACGTAGAAGATAACAGTAACGCGGGCATCGAGCATGAAGCCATTGTACACGAGGATTTGAGCCTCTACAGTTGGATTCGTGCCGGTTTGATTGCCGATCGCGACCGCTTGCTGTTGCAATGCCTGTACCATCGCCTTCGTTTGTGCGTCTGGTCGGGCCGCTAACGCGGCTTTCATAGTGAGGAGCCCCCAGGCCCACGCAAGACACATGCCGAAGAGGAGAGACAGCGCTGCCAGCAGGTAGACGAACAGGATTCCTGCTGGGGGGGCAATATACAGCAATAAAGCCCCGAAGAAGGTCGCGATGCCGATCTCGTGCAAGGCTGGGCCGATGAATATCAGCAGCGAGGCCACCCAGGCCGCGGCCCAGCAGCGAAAGAGTACCTTCAAGTCGCGCGCATTGAAGTGGTCCAACCAGGCCGGCAGCTTAAATCGACGACCCCGTTGGCTGCCGCTACCGCCGTCGGCAGCATCAGAGGACTTGGGATCGGGCATTTTTCAGCACGACATGGGGGTTTTAAATCGTGGAAGTCGGAGAAGGACGCGAGGAATGGAGGTCGGAAGTGCGAGAAGTCGGGATCGGAGCCGTGGAACACCCCTGGGCCCCTGCGAATTAGGCTTGGAGGTCAAGAAATGCAACCATCAAACCCTGAGCTCCATAGCATCCAATAATATCGCCCAATTTTGAGGTCATGACGGAGGATCAACACCCCCACTAATCAGATCGAGACCGGTTGTCCATTCCGTTCAGGGCCTGCGTCTCTTCAATCAACCATTAATCGTTCTCTCCTCGTTCCAGCCCTAATCCTCCTGCCATGTGCCGAGGTCCATTATCCACTTTCGGTTGGAGTTAAATTTTCTGTTCCCATGAAATAAGCATTCTGAAGGGGAATCAATAATAACAATAGTAATAATAAAAAAAAATTGAAAACAAAAACAGACAAACTATTCTTACGCTTCCTAGTCCCTACGTGGACGACCACATTGGTGGCTCTTAATGCTGAAGTCCCATACGGCTTCGGCCCTTGTCAGTGAGTGAAAAGGACAGGGACAATCATCCTTTGCACATGAACCGTAGTTTCCTAATATTAGTATCCTAACACTGAAGTGGAGACAACGCCATGCTGAGACTTTCTGTACCTGACAGCTGCTGAATTGGTCAGATCTGCACGAGATTATCCCCTGGTCGTGGTTCTTTTTCACAGAGGCTGGTATTTGGCAGTTTCGACAGCATTTGTGATGAGATGGCGATCCATGTTTGATAAACCCCGAGCCTGGCAGAAACGCAAGTTTCGACCTGGCCTTAACGTAGACCTGGCCTTTCTCCTCGCCGATATGGAGTCACCGGTTTGACCATTGCTTCATACCCAGGAATGGTGCGGCTGCAATGTGCTTGAAGATCCTGGAGAGAAATTGCGCAGAATGAACTAGATACGGGGACTGAAACTGAACGACTACTGTCGATGGGGGACTAGGCACCTTGGCTGGATGCCACTGCCACTGCTTTCCTGGAGACTGTTGGACCGGCCATAGGGGACACAGAGGAAGAAAGTATGAGACAGAATTGGCAGGTTTCTAGAGTGGAGAAGAACACATCGCTTGAAACTATTGTTTGTATGGACATAGAACGTGCCTAACAGGATGTGATTAGTAACGTTTCTCTCCCAAGGACAGATCATAGGTACCTCGGAGAGGGCCGTGAGACGAGAAGAATCGGCCATCAGGAGTCTAGATCGTCTGGGTCCCGCCGGGAATCCCTTGGCAAGAGGTTACGTGCAATCGTTCTATTCGCTGGCTGGGTTGCTAATGGATTGCCTGATGCGGTTCTATACATTACATGCATGTCTACACGGCCCAATCGTAGGATGGCACCAGGAGGAAAACTTCTTGGATGCCGTTCCCCCTGATTCTACAAATCTGTACTGACAACGACCAGACCATCGTCGGACAACACATCTCATTCTAACGCGTGGAGTCTTCCGATTCACTGCCCTTTGCAATGGCACACTCGGGCTTTGAGCATCACTGCCAAGTCGGCACCTTCGCAAACCTCTTCCACAATGAAAGGCAAAGAGTCCTGCTCGTACCGATAGGCAGGAAGGTAAAGCCGAGGTGACTGACAGGTCGGCGCGCGAAGGATGAATCGGACTCTTCCCTGCTACGACAAGTCTGAGAGGGATTGGCAGCCAAAGCCTCACAGTTTGGGTTTTATCCCCACCTGGCATACTTTGCGCCACTCCTGAGCGCGACACGAGAGGGCGTGGAGCCCTTTGTCTGCCTATAGTGTGGATCAATAATGCCCCGCGGGAAATGGACTGCCGACGAGATGGGCACCAGTGCGTCAGCAGCAGTCGCCAACACAACATGCTTCACCGTGGCAATCCGCGGAGATTCCACCATGGCCGTCACGATAACTAAGCATCCAAGCCCCCGTCCCGACATGCGAAACGAAATTGCTTCTCACCATGCAGAAGAGGAAGCAATATCTAGGAGCGGAAGACTTCTACAAAGGCAAGAGATCAGCACCCTTCCGCATACAATGGAAGTGTCTGTCCCCTAACCCGATACCAGGTCTTAGATTGTTGGATTCCAAGTTGGCCGCGATCCCGATCATTGTTGCTTTCGCACCCATTAAAGTCATTGCGGCCGGAGGATTTTTCGCCGTGGCCCACCTCAAGAACCGACAAACCACCAAAGACCTGGACTACCTGCTGGAACCTGACTGGGCGAATGACAATGACATCAAACAATCGCTTCGGGAGGCAATCGTGCAGGTCGCGGACGAGCTGGGATACCCGCAAAATTGGGCGAATGACGATGTCGCCCTGTTCGTGACCAAGCAGGCGAGGCACTTGCTGATGAGCCTGGCCTTGAAACAGAATATTGTACTTTGGTCCGGGAATCAGATTACCGTTCTTTCTGCACCGGTCGAATGGGCGTTGGAACGGAAATTGCGACGCATTTACGCAGCGGACCGGGGCCGGAAGGCTGAACTAGATCTATCTGATGCGCTGGCGATGCTGAACCTCTTGAAGAACGACAAAGGGGGGAAACTGGACATGGAATATTATCGCACATTAAACATCAACGGCTTCGACGTGGTCCCGGATCACGAGACGATGCAACGCGTATCGGCCGCTTACAAGGCAAAATACAATGAGGAAATCTTCTTCTGATCCTACGGAGATCGATGGCCATGACGGGACCATATGCGGCACGAGGTGTTGCCTTGGTGGCCCCGTAGCAGCCAGTGCTGGCAGAATCATGGGGGGCTCATACGGTAAGTCGCCCACAGAATCTATATGACCAGTCCTAATATGTGCGTGTAGGTTTGGGGGCGGCTGATTCAGATGGTGTAAAGCCAGCCAACATTCGTGACGATATTTCGGCGAGCAAAGACTTTGTTCACTCCATCTGCCTCTAGCACAAGCTTGCTATCGTCGGAAATATATTCGGGTGGAAACCGATCGAGGTCTTCGGGGGAAAGTGCCGGTACCGAGCTCGTCCAAATCGGACCCGAGAGGGGCGCATACGGAGGGAAAGAATCCTTTCCTGTTTCTCGCATAATATGGTTGCGGTCCCGACGTAGACCTAAACTCAACCGCCAGTTGAATGCAACCACGAGTTCTTCCACCAGACACGCTAGAATGGCATATCGCACCGGATCGGTATCCCGTGGGTCGCGAATACCCTGCAACGACCAGTTCCGCTGATACCAAAAGTATTCCGTTTCGGGACCGAGCGCCTCGTACATACCGGATACCATTGCCTCATACATTCGGTAGAGGGATCGTATGGGGGTGTCTCGCGCGCGCCAGAGTGGGATACTCCGGAGGTCGTCCAAGTTTTCTAGCTTATTTTCTTCCAATTCCACATTGCCGAGAATATCAATGGGCGCAACCGGGTCTGGAACGGGAAATTTCCAGCTTGGAAATGGAATCAATAGGCGTATTAGAGCGAGAAGGGGGCTTTCATGGAATCGGCGTAGTCGGACCAGGCTGCCTCGGAGCCGCAAGGGTGTGCTGAGATTCCGAAGTCGCCAGAGCCATTGGTACAGCCTCAAGCGTAAAGACTTTTTGCGGGATGGAGGGGACATCAAACTAGGGGAGGAAATTTAATTCATGAAGAGAGAGTGTGTGAGTGTGTGCATTTGGCATGAGAAAATGAAGACAAACAAGCGGTCAATTTGGCACCTGATTTCATGACCGGATTAACACTTGTCCCGCTTACTCTGTTTTGGAGAATCCGGGGAATGTGACGTCATCCCCAGCCTGCTACTCTTCGATCTTCTCCCACAACATTGAATATAACGTTCAACATCTATGGCCTTCCCAGCCCCGAATTCTTTCATAAACAGAGACTATGCCTACGACCGGATATTTTCTGACTTTTGTAGACTTCCTATAGGTTTGCTAGCAAGACACGCTGAGGTCCTATATATATTTATTGATACCTCCTGCAGGGTGAGAACGAGGGCAAAGACGCACTGTCAAAGAAGGTAAGCCTTGCATTGGGGTCTGTTTGAAGCCGGTCTTGTCCAAAGGTGAGACGTGCTGTAATGAAGGGTAGTGCTTCGCCGGATAACCGCTGGAGTTGGCAACTTGTGGACAGACAATTATACTCCTGATCTCTCCACGTCTCTATTCTTCGCCAAGTCGTTGTCCACAACGTCATCCAAAACTGCCTCCCCTCTCTTCATAGCTTCCAGCCTAGCCAGCTTCAACCTCCTTGTCGCTCTCTCCGTGTCCCTGGTTATCCACCAAGTGACAAGGGTAGTCAAAATACAAGCCGCTATCAGCCCCATCGTAACGGCAAATGGCACCGTATAATGCGGCGCATACTTGCTCTGGAATATCTGCGGTCCGATAGCACCCCCGATCTGACCGTAACTATTCACAAAGCCGATCGAGAAGGCAGAGCCAGTCGCACGGCTCGTGGTTTGTACGCGCCACGGCCACATCAATGGGAACCACGCACTTCCTAATGCATTCGCGATGACGGTCACGGCATAGACGGCGCCGTTGCTGGGGAAGCTGTAGAGGACACCATAACAGGCGAGGATGACGACTAGGAAAGATAGAGGGTAAAGAGGTCGGGGAAGGCGGGAGCTGTCGGCCCAAATACCGAAAACGCCGATGCAGAGGACCGTTAGGACGGAGGTAGGAATGTTGAGAAGCTGGGATGTTGCAATGTCCCTAATTTTGTTCAGCTTAGCATACCTATAAAAGCTTAGGGGACATACGTGAATCCTAGGTTTGCGATCACAGTCGGTTGGTAGAATCGTAGACCGTGCGTTCCTACGGTAAAGAAGGCCCATATCAGGGTAAAAAGCCACAGCCGGCGGTCTCGCAGTGAATCGAAGATTTCACGGAAATTGAAGTTGACCTCTTCAGCTCGAGGTGCGTTGCGTGGCAATCGGGCCTGGATGAACGCCTTCTCTTTCTCCGTAAGCCATTTGGCTTGAGGAGGGACTGTCACCTCATGATTAGTCTCACTATTTATCGTCTCCAGCTAAGGGATGATATACATACAATCAGGAAATATGAATATCAATAATATGCCGAACACGACAGTGATAATGCCCTCTGTTAAGAAGAGCCTGAACATCTCTGCGTGAGTAACAAATACCTCACAGATACGACGAAACGCACCATTGCCAACCTGATAATCCATGAGACCCGGACACTGTATCAAACGCGTAGGCTAGTACGCCGCTAATAATTCCAGAGAAGTTTCCAAGGATATCTTGTCCTGTTAGTACTGCAAATGCTTCGGCAGGCCGGCTCCCGCTTACAAAAGTAAAGCAATCTTAGTGACATCTCATCAGGCCGATACCAGTAGCATAATTGGAGAATAACTCCAGGAAACAATCCAGCTTCGAACTAAACCATAATGTGAGTCATCTACATGACCGAATCAAATCACCAGGGGCCCTACCAAGCCAAGGATAAAGCGCACCGCGTACAGTCCCTCCTTATTCTTGACTGCTGTATGACAGGCGAGGGCAATTCCCCAACTAATCTGCTGCTGTCAGTTTCGTATCATGTAGCAATCCCATTTAAACGCCTACCATGATCCGAGACTGCCACCTGGAGGGAAGCAGTCGTTTGAATAACAGGTTTGACGGGGTTTCCGCAACAATATATGGAATCTAAAGGTGTCAACGAAATCGCGAAGAATGCCAATCGATACCCACGTAATAAAGAACCGTAACGAGATTATATTGATCAGTGGTCATGCCAAGTTGTGTCAATATATTTCTTTCTGTACCCTTGTTCATGATCCTCGCATTCGCGACCTATGTAAAGTAGGTCAGTATTGTCATTGAACAAATGAGTACTCTCGTACATTCTCGGAATCTATATTCTTCAACAGAAACATTATCGCACAAAGTGGCATGATGTGCCAATCGACCCGACGCAACAGCTTTTTCTCTTCCTCGGCAGTTAGGGATGTTCGTGCCCTCATCCACTGGGCATCGAATCCCGAAATAGTATCAGTACCAGCGTTCTCCTCGCTGAGTGTCTGACCACGACTTGCGTAATGGAGGGTCTTATCTTTCCTGTCGCCATTAATGGAGCTTTGCTCACAGGCGACAGTATCTTTAGTGTCTCTCATTCTTGTCCTTACTCTAGGGAAGCTCGGTGGACAAGGGGGTGTCGGACATATGGGAAACAGGCCAAACCTAGGATTTTATGCTTTTTAACTAGGAAGTATGCATACACTTTCTAGCGGCATACGCCTGGCTGAATTAAACTATTACACTTTACCGTCCATTTCCTACCCCAACAGCGCCTATCAACTGCATGTACAGAAGCAGGATGATCTCCGGTTGACGTGCTTCGAGGATCAGAGCACGTTCATACTACTGCAGCTACATCTGCGGACTTCATCCGAAGCACTACTCCCTAATGCACTAGTCTTCAACATCGGCAATCAAAGTAGGAAGTTCAGCACGGCATTCATTAGCTTCTTCCCCACTTCTATCACATCATCAGTTCGCTTGCATAAGTCGCTCTAGTGATAGCTCGATTTTCCAAGGTCATGAATGTCCTTGAATTAAATCTGCCGGACCTCAAAGGCTCGGACGTATTTGGATATGCAGTATAATCCCCACATTGTGACTATGAAAGTCTTTTCAATGAAAGTTACCACATCGTGATATCTCCTACTTTATACTGCCTCAGCCACATTCGTCTCAGATTCCCTCTTTGTCACCCCTTTGTAGAACTGCCGCTCCTGATAGACCTTTACATCGTCCTCGGCATATATACGGCCCTGCTTCTCCTCCTTGATTCTTAACCGACGGATTCTACGGACATCCCACTCAACATTCCTTGTCAACCACCACGTCCATAGGTTCGCTAGACAGGCGGCACCAATTACACCAGCACAAATGCCGAATGGGGTTTTATATCCGTTGTATGCAAACTTGGACTGAAAAAGTTGCGGTCCAATAACGCCGCCGACCTGACCAACACATGACTGGAAAGCTAACGTGAATGCGGCACCAGTAGTGCCTTTTAGAGATGATGTTCGCCCTGTGTCAGAGTTAGTACGTCGGGCTATAGAAAAAGGGAGCTATCGCGGAGTGTAGAAGCAAACTTACATGCCCAGAACGGAATGAAATATACCGAATAAAACATATTGCCCAGCACGCACGAGATATAGATCCCGACACGGGATTCCAAGACCGTTAGCAAAATGAAAAAAACAAGCATCGGCCCCATGATACAAAACATGGTATATGCAGGGCGAGTCAGATATGCCTGTTTCAGGAACCAGCCTGAGAAGATAATCGCCAGAACTGCCGCCGCAGATGGCGGGATATTTAGCAACTGATTGCGTGGAAGCCCGGCAAATCCAAGGCTGGTGGTGATCGTCGGAAGCTCCCATGTTAAGGCGTATCCTGAGAAATTGACGAGAACCTGGGATAGCATGAAGGCATAGGTTCGTGGATCCTTGAGCGATGCGATCACTTCTTCTTTGGAAAAGTCGGAGTCTGCTGTTTTGGGTGCGTTCTCGGATAGTCGTGCTTCGACATAGTCCTGTTCTCGTTCTGAAAGCCACTTCCTGGTCCTGGGGGACTTAGGCCAGTCCGGTAGGACAAGGTAGATGACTCCGGAAAAGAGGATGGTGAATAGACCTTCTAATAAATAAACCCTTGGGGCTGGTTAGTTCAAGACGTGTGCAGTGTGATTTGATACTAACCATCGCCATGCGCTCATTCCACATAACCCGTTCATATATGATATTCCATATGCTAACAGCGAACCTACAATGCCAGACGTGTTCTGAAAGCCGAACATCCACATGATGGGCTTGCCCATCTCATCGCTGCGGTACCAGCCGCATAGTTGTGCCGCTATTCCGGGAAACATGCCTGCTTCGCACATCCCTAAGAGAAAGCGCAGCGCCCAGAGAGTTTGTTTGTTCTTTGCTGCCGCATGGCAGGCGAGGACAATACCCCACGTTAACATGATTCGCGACTGCCATAGACGCGGCGTGAGCCGCTTCAGTAAAAGATTGCTCGGAACTTCGAAGACAATGTAGCTGATCTATAAGATGTTACTCTTCGTTCATATTCTGCTCCTGATAGCTGTGGACAGAGCTGAGAACAGCCAAATCGGAGTTTTGCAAATGGATCAAAGGCGAACTAACGAAGTAAATCGACTGGACCCAATTGTATTCGTCCGATGTCATCTTAAGTTCGTTTAGCACATTGCGGTCCTCTCCAACTTGCAACACCTTGACGGAGGCCGCATTGGTATAATCAATCTAAGATGCATTAACATGAGTATTGAAACAGCAACTTTGCGCAAATCAGAGAATGACGCTCGGTACGTACAGTTTTGATAATATACATCATGCCAATCAAAAACAAGAACCTCCTGTCAATCTTCCTCCGGATTCGCTTGTCCTCTTCCGACGTAAAAGATTGGAGTAAGGCTTTTCTTCTCTCATCTTCTGTTCCAAGGTCGGAGCTGCTCTCTCCAGCGGAAGACAACACTGTTGAATTCGTGATTTTCTCCATGGCTGCGGTGAGGACAGTAAGCAGCAGTGAAGAAAGTAGGAAACTCAGGATGCAGAATCCAGAAGAAGGAGATAACAGCTAGCAGCTACGTCGCTAGAAGAAATACGGCGGTATTCATGCATCATGAATGAAGGCCAAAATGGCCTCTGCCAAGGCTTAAACGGATATGCACAATACCTCGTGGCTATCACACAATTACTCCCTTTATCCTTCTCCAACTCAAAGGCCCGCCCTGCCAAGTTTAGATCGAAGTTAATTGAGTGCGGAGAAAGCAATATCAGTTGGCATGTGTCGCTCACGCCTTATCTATGGGGTGATCCGTAAACGGGATGACGTGCGCATATAGATCTCAAAGATGACAGCTAAGGTATTCGTAAAACGAGAACATCTCCGTTTCGTTCGTTTTTGCAATATGCATGCTAGCATTGGAAGGAATGAAAGGTGTTCGCGCTATTCTGTTATTTATCCTAATTTGATATGGAGAGTTATACATTTATTTCATGGTCATAAACTGCCCAAGCTAATTCCCTGCCATCTGGGCAGACCTTCTCCTTCTCCACTCAGGCGACTTGACGCGTAGGATGACCATTGCTGACCCGACTAGAATGAAATTTAATATTGACAGCCCTGTGAAACACCAGCCCCATCCCATCCTCACGGTCAATGGATGAATGATCGCTGCAGTAACTGCCGCCGCAGGGCTACGAAGCATGTTTCCCAATGCAAAGGCCTGGGCAGCCTGCTGGCGGATACATTCGGTAAGGAAAGCATTAGTCGTCACGAAAATCCAAGACATTCCAAATCCCACTGCGGGCAGATCCTAGCCGTTAGCTTGATTTCTCTCGTTTTCCCTTTACAGACCGTAAACCTCGCCAAGGGAGGCAGACATACCCAGAAATGTTGACACCAGCACTGCTGCCGGATGAATTGCCCTATCAACAAACCAGCCAAACATTGCTAGACCAGCGACGCAGAGCAATATGCCTCCAATTTGGTCCCGGAGCCTGGTCTCCGGGGTGACTTGATCTTCTCCAAGGACCCTGACCATGCGAGCTCGACGCCAGTCGGATACTCGGCCGCCAACGATGGAGCCCACAACCATCGCAACACCAACGGCAACATACCCAGCCCCAACCTGGGTCGAGTTCCAGTGATAAACATTCTCCAGCGCTGTCGGAAGCTGGACCGCGATCCCAAAATATGACGAATAGAGAATGGCGGTGTTGACAGAGACAATACCGATGGGAGGATAGGTAAAGAGACGCCAGTAGCCTTTTAGAGTAGGCTTCGGGGGAGGGAGACCGCGCTCGGGCTCGGGGGCGAGGCAGGAGAAAGGGCTGGGTGGCCATAATACCCAACCTTTATCACTGTACGGCTTTCCGTTGCCTACTCGGGCTCGAAGAGTCTCCGGCTGGAATAGAAGCATGATGAGCCAAAGCACAGCCGCCAGTATTGCTAGGCTTGTATCAGAGCTGCAGGAATAAAAAGGCAAGAGAGTCGCATACCCAAGAATGCGAAAATCCATCTCCAGCTTGCTTGACCAACGATTGCGCCTCCCAGAATCGGACCCAAAATAGGACCGCACTGAGGGCCCAACATGAAGTATGACATGGCCCGGGCACGTCGCTTGGGTTCCGTGATCTGTCTATACGGTGAGTATAACTAAACCTTTGGCAAAAGAAAAAGGGTACTGCATACATCAGCGACTGTACCGGCGCCCATCGACACTACAGCCGATGAGCCAAATGCTTGGACGATGCGCAGAAACACCAGAGCACCAAAGTTCGTCGGAAGGACAGCCATCAAAACATTTGCGATGATATATACTACTAGAGATATCAAGTACAATGGTCTTCTACCCTTCCAATCCGCATAGCTCGACCAAAAGAGGGGCTATGTAAACGTTAGACCATCGTCGCTGGCAACCTGGGATTGTGTCAAAAGACTCACACCGAAACCGAATACCGCCATGAATACGGAAACAGTGGCATTGATCGCTGCAGCGCTTACTTGGAACTCATTTTCTAAAACAGGCAAGGCAGGAAGGTAAATATTTCCTGCCAATGGACCCAAGAAGCCGGCCACTGTGACCACCGCGAGAATAAACACTCTCTTCGGGCGAGAGAAGGCCGTATAGGGCGGCGGTTGAGCGACTGCATTTGCTGTTGTTTTCTCCGGCGCAGTACCAAAGTTTGACGGCTTTTCCCCCTTTGCGACTGAGCCTGGCTCGTTCGGTGGGCTGGTGGCAGGGCTTGTCATGTCCGAAAATATGCTCGAAAGACCAACGCGAACGCCTTGCACGAACAAAGCAGTTCGTGTCCTAGGTATAAGAAAGTCTTGAAAGTTTTACTTACTAATGAAAGAGAGAAAAATAGGTAATAGTAATCCTCATTGAACTAGTTAGTCACCCTAAACCTCGTATCACCAGTGGAGTTCCATGGTGAAAATGCAAGGTATAATAATAAGGGCTATTATTCTCCACAATAAATCGTACCCATGAAAATGTGCTCAATCCTGCGCACATACACCTTGTTAGTCAGTATGCCTCTCATAGTTGGCTGGGACTTTGGCTTTCTTTTCTTTCATACGGTTTATCTGATTAGACTAAGGCTTTCTTGACCATTACTTATATCAAACATCTTTCATATTTGCCTGGTTGGTCATCTTGGTCTCGCATTGTATACTCTGTCTATAGATGACACTGTGAACCCTCGCTATTACACACTTTACATGTCACTAATATGACCATGCGTTCCACAGATCCCATTCTGAGAGGAGATCGGGATAAGGATGATATCCGCACCCATGAACAGAATACTGGTTCTGATGAAGAGTACGCCAGCGAAGCCACCATCAACAGTCAACAAGTGGCCTCCCTCAGTACCAAGAAGGCACTATGGGCATACCTAATTCTCTGCTTTTCTGTGAGGATATTCCAAGACATCTTTGTAGTACCTCCTTTACTGATGATTGAAACAAGACCGGCCCGACTAGCTCAATGGCTTTCAATTATGTCTCGGCGGCAATCCAGTCTGCAGCGAACACCGTTGGCCATCAGCCGGGATCAGACAAACCCTGCGCTCGCCGAGGGCATATCAAATGCTTGGTGAAGTTCGGCGCAGGAGAAATTGACTATGTCAGCTATGTGTATGCTTTTCACCGTAATCTTTGGGGAAGTGCCACTGACCAAACCAGGCTCTACCTACGCTCGATTGGTCGCGCCATGGAAGGCGTTGTCACTATCATGACTGCTGGCGTAGCAGATTACTCGCGTAAGGGCATCCCCACTATATGTTTCACCAAGGCCTCACGGGGAAGCACTCACTGACTCGCTCATTGCAAGCCAGGATATCGAAAAACTATGATGTTGTGCTCAATTCTCCTATTTGGCGCACTGGCGCTGCCGTTCGCCGGTCTAACAAAGGCCGACTATAGCCACCTCAATGCGCTCGCGACCTTGTATTGCTTGCTCACTACCGTACAAGGCGTATATACCGTTATTGAGGCATCGTACATCCCAATTTTCATGCGCTCGGTGGGTGGTTTGCACTCTGCATCTCCAGCAGCCGATCCGGACACAAAGCGTACATGGAAAAAGGGTTTCACTGTGAGTGTTCTGGCATTGGTTGCAAGCAATGTAGGAGGTATTGTTTCCTTGCTCATTGGTATCATCCTCGTTTACGGGATCGGGTCATATGCGCAAGTGGGCTACTTCAGTTACCTCCTCGCCATTACAATTGCCGGCTGCATTACGAGTAAGTATGGCTCCGCGCCACATATAGATTCGTATCTGAACCGTTTTGTGCAGTTGTCTTCGCGACCATTGGTCAATTCATGCTCCCCTCGGTGCCGGGTCAAGAGCGGCCCAAGGGTCAGAATCTTTTGCTCCTCGCCGTGAAAGGGTGGATACGCATGATTGGGTCTGCACGTCAGTATCCCGAAGCATTCAAGTTCTGCATTGGCTGGATCCTGTGGAACACTGGCTACTCCAACTTCCTCGGCTTGACTCAGTCGCTCTTCCTTGAGGTCACCGGCATCGCGAGAGGCTCGGGCGTCTATCACGTTTGGTCCTTTACCAACGTGATCTTCGCCTGCATGGGTAGCTTAAGCTTTTTGTTTCTCTATCCACATGTCCGTGTCCCGATCAAAAGCTGGGCCTATTTCTTCTTGAGCGTCAACTTCCTGTGCGTTCTGTGGGGATGCATTGGGATCAGCAACCACGTCACGATCGGGTATAAGCATGCCGCCGAGTTCTGGGTGGAACAGGTCCTCTTCATGAGCACCAGTAGCGCGCTGCGATCCTATAACAGGACGGTCTTTGCGTCGCTCATCCCCTGTGGGTCTGAGGCACAGTTTTTTGGTCTCGAGATCACGCTGGATCTTGCCACTGGATGGATTAATCCCCTTGTCCAGGGCGTGATCCAAGATCATACGCATAATCTGCGGTTTCCCATGATCCCTAACGTGTTACTTATTTTCCTTGCGGGCTTGCTGTACATCTGGGTGGACATTCCGAAGGGTATCGAAGATGCGAAGGTGCCATTGAGCGAGGCTAGAGCAGGCAACTAATGGCATATCATGGGAATTTGTCCTATGAACATTTTGTGAGACAAGTAGTCTATTGTTTTGTAACATTGTATTACGATTGGAATGAAAGAATGTTCTGCTCCGTTCCTGTGCATCTGCGTGGACCCGCGACAGACAATAAGCCCTAATGAAAGGACGTCCCCTGTTGTTTCTGTAGTGACCGTTCCACCACTTGTCAACTTTTAAAGCTTCCCTCGACTGACTCAACTCCGTGGAGTAATTTGCATCACATCGGACGGCTCAGCAGGGCATGAGTCGCACCAAGAAGCGCATCCGCGGAGAACTTAGAAATATCGCGTGGCGCATCTTGTTCTTTAGCGTCGCTTGGCAGGCAAAAGGCATTGTCCAAGTCTGGGGCGAAGGAACACAAGCACCACATCGCGAGATTAAAAATGTAAGCACCAGAGAACTTTTGCGCACATTTCCTTTGACATGGAGTAGCACAGACCATTGTTCGCTTCGCTCTTTCTGTTACCATTCATGTTTTTCTATAGTCAGAGCAAGCCGGAATACGCGAAAAAAGAGAAGAAAAGAGAAGTTTTTCTTTGCCTAGTTTTGGACATCGGAGATTTCCGGCGATTCTGGTACGTAAGAGAAGCTATTCTACGAACCATCCTGCAGAAGCCAAACTGCATTGTTCCTAAGAAAATAAAAATAAAATAACGAAGAGCGAAAGAAAATGAAAAAGAAAAAAGCACTCCTCTGACTTGTTTCCTAGATGCAATTGGCCTTTACTTCCGTTCAGTGAAAACTAGACGGAGAGCTCTTGGGTACAGCGGACCGGCCTGAAACACTACGAGTCAGCCTCTGCTCCTTTCTTGCTTCCCTCGAGGATGCAGCCAGCCCCAGGAATTAAAAACACGACTTACCGGCGTCTTACGATCTGGCCATTCAGGGTCCAGCAGCCATGAGAGTCTGCTGATCAGAACAAACAGCGCCACTCGGGCCTCGAGGAGCGCGAATTTCTCCCCCAAGCAGGCGCGGCTACCACCGTGGAAAGAAACGAATTCCGCACGGGCTCTCCTCTGGCGGTAACACTGCAAAATCTCTGTGTTACTTTGACCCCACCGTTCTGGCCGGAATTCGTCCGCTGTCGGTCCCCAGACTGCAGGGTCACGGTTGGTAGAGTAGCAGTTGTAGCCGACGTATGTGCCCTTGGGTATGTAGATCTGATTTCCCAAGACGAGGTCTTGTGACGTCCTGCGGTTGATGAGTTGTGAGATAGGAGGCAGGAGACGGAGGCTTTCGTAGATAACGGATGTCAAATAGGGAAGCTCGCTGAAAGCAACCTTCGAGGGGTCTTGTGTATTACACGCGTCGACTTCCTGCCTCAGTCGAGATTGTACATTCTATCACATCAGATACGTCCACTATGGATGATTTGACGCGCTTACCGGATGCTTCGCAAGCAGATATAGCATCGAAATCAGGAGCAGTTGCGGGTTCTCTTGTCCGGCGACAAAAAGCACTTTCAGGTTGTCCCGGAATTGCTTCTCCGTGAGTACCCCACTATCTCTCGCAGCAATTAAACGTGCCCCTAGATTGGCAGGTTGGGGCGATCCCTGGCCATGCCGTACAGAGCGCTCCAATGCGGCTGAGAATTGTTCCACCATGTTTCGGGCTCTCACACGGCACGGGATCAGCCTACCGAATCTGTCCAGGACTGGAAAGTTCATGAAGATGGGTTTGAAGATCTCCCTCTTTACAGCTAGTTGGAGCTGATGAAGCGATGGTTCGTTTCCTTTGGTAGGTTTCTGTATCTTTGATATCAGTGGTGAATAAGCTGGACTCATTAAAGAAGGCTACAGACGTGGTTTGCTTGCAAGAGTACTTGCGAAACATTAGCGATGGTTAACTGTTGCAGGAGATCCTGAACAAGCACACCCCGGTTGCCCACGGTATTCTGCCGCATTAAAAGCGAAGAGCAAAGCTCTTCTGCATTTGCGGCCACGAGACCTGTGTCAAAGTGCCCCTGAAGACCCGGCGTGATAATGTCTCGATAGAGTCGCCATGTTGTGCCGCGGGAGGAAATCACGTTGTCACCTTTCGGCACAACTGTCAGCAATAGAGCAATCGGGTGAGAGACGGGAATAGACCTAAGAACTCAGCCAGCACGCTGTGTGGAATCTTCTTCTGGTTCCCACTTTTCTGATACAAGTCCTCGTTTCTAAAAATCTCGTTGAGATAACCTGATCGTTGTACAAGCAAATTCCATTGCCCCGCAAAGAATATCTTAATAGCTCCATGGGTTTGGAGAGGTTTCTGGATATGCCTCCTGTAGATTTCCTCTTGGTCGATATCGCGAAACAAGGAAAGCAAAGTCACCCAGAAGGGAACAGCAGGGATATTTTGAGGGTACCGAGGCGGTATGATCCTCGAAAGGATACAAATTACCAAAAACAAGATCCCTACCCCGAAGGCCTTCACGATAATGATACAGAGAGCGTGCATGACCATTCCGCGGGAAGTTAGTGATTCGGATATTGCAAAGAACACGGCGTGCTGGTGTCTTTTAGAGCGCCAAATATTGAAGTGGAATGAACGGGTGACCGCATTGGTCCTAGTAGACCTCCTAAGGACTTGAATCTTGTGGGAGTCATGAATAACAGCCTCATGCTAACTGGCTATCAAATGACGAAGCTGCCGAATTCCGCCCAAGTGTAGCGCCAGTGAAATCACAGTGGGCTCTGTCTGACCCTCGTGTAAGTTCTATTCGTATCATGCATCAGGAAGCTAAGGAAATAGCATGGACCCATTATCCCCACTAACTGGATCCTCAAGGGTCCGGTGTCAGATCCATGTTCGCTCTAAATCCTGCCACGGGAATAACAGATTGTGCTGTTCGCTAGCAGCCTTTCAAGTTGCGTAATAATACGAGCACCGGGTAGACAATAGTGGGTGGATCTGGCTCTGGCATGATTCAAGCATCCCCTTCTGGCCGTCGCTGTTAAAAACGCCCTGAGTTAATGGCTTGCTATTGTACGTGATAGACCTAGAATTACTTGCATTTTACCTCCAATCTATGAAGAAGACTTCTGCATATTCTGCCGTCAACATGGCGAGAACGAGCATCATACAGAGCGCAACTGCAATGCCTTCAATCCATGGAAGGGCGCTAGGAGTATATGTACGAACTCCTGACGGTGGTCTCATCCGCTGCATGGGACTGCATTCGCAATGGATCCAATGTACCTGGTCAGCGATTCAATCGACAGTCATGGCTACAGAGCCAGGTTTGGGTCATTGCCTTAAGGTTTGCCTACCTGGAAATGATGACGACTTGGAATTACAGGAAGTAGACATCTACGAACGACAAAGAGCGAACATGGACAGCATCGTCGGTTTCATGCTCAAACCTGCTCCACCGGGTTGGACGATAGGCTCAGTGTCGATAGATCAGTTCTTTGCGGAACTGATCTTGGACCGTATCGATGTCACTGCTACCACTCTTCCAGCAGTAACCGAGCCTCCAGTAGACCTAACAGTTGAACGGATCGTGAATTTGTTCGACAAAGAGCTCCGGTATTGCGTGCAGAATGACCAATGGGAAACTCAGGGTCGAAATTACTTTGCAGAGAAAGTGCGGTTTTTTGTGTATCATAATTCCACATTGCAATTGTGCCTTCCGGCGTTTCCGTGCAAGTCATCGAATCTTGAGAAGGTTATCGGTGTCCTTCCGGATAGGGGCGAGGAAATTGCCTTGCGCCGACTGCACGCGTTTGCACATAAGGTCGAAAAAATATATCCACCTGGAGCTAAAATATCAATCATCAGCGATGGTCACGTTTTTAGCGACTGCAGTAAGTTGTCAATGATTCATGCCCCTGTGATATCTTACAACTAACGGCCATGGCAGTCGGGGTTGATGATGAGACGGTAGATGAATATGGTGAACATCTCAAAGTACTCAATCGAGCCATCTCTCTAGCCATGAGCGAAGAAACGGAGCGAGTTCAGTTTCAATCTCTTGTTGACCTGTTCAAACTGACATCGTTCTCACCTTTGACTTCCCCGATTGCTGTCGGAATGCTGGATCTCCCCGAGCTGCAACATTACCTCGCCACAAACCTCGACAATACCGCAGAATTATGTCGTCGAATTCTGGTAGCCGGCTGTCAGCCTTCCGAAGAGAGCCTTCGTACACAAATCGAATCCGGAGACAAGTCCACCTTAGCTCTGTATCGTGGGTTCTCACGATTCATGCTCCAGGACCTAGATCGACATCCACTCACACAATCACAGTCGCGCTCACAACGAAAGAAGCTTGCAGCCAAAGTCGCCTTCGAGATGATCTTGCGAAACCAAGCGTATTCCAATTTGATTGAGCTGATATTCCCGGATTGTCTACGCCTGTCAATTCATGCCCACAATAACTCCGGCCCCAAATTCGGGATCAGACTGTTTGACACTGCGACGGTACGCGCTATTGGCCAACTAGATTCAATCGGTAGTAGTGGTATCAACAGTGATGAAGGCGATGTGACTGCATCGCATCTTCTTCATATACCGACACCGTGGCATAATTGTATCGTACAAGTTGCAGGTGACCCCAAGCTCTACGTGGTCAAAAATGGTGTTGTCAAGGAGGGTTCGTTCATTCCCAAGTACAGTGCTGACTTGGTCACCGGGAATCTTGCGAAGGGTGAAGGGGCTTTTGTGTTGTTGAAAAGACACGTGGATTCAGTCAGCACAACGTAGTGTCTTCCTCACTGGTTGTTGATGTCTGTCACTTTACTCTCCTTTGAGCCTTGTTATGTATGTACTTTTTGGACATCATGACCTCATCCCCTCACGTACATTGGAGGATTTCCTTACCATATCAGAACTGCTCAATGTTTGAACGCCTATTGTATATCGGGTTAAGACGAGCTCGCTGCTGATGATATCATAAAGCGTAGTTTCCTTCTAGAGAGCCACGCCAATGTGTCTATGGTAGGCTGTCCTCTTGTATGCTGCCTGTCTTTAGCGAGCGAGGAAGATATACAGAGACCTGAGCGTTAAACTTCACCCATACCTACGGAGAGCTAGCCGTTGCAAGCAGTTGGTTAGGTGACTCATTGGCCGTCATTATTGGTTTCTCCCGTGATAAAATCTCCAATCATTAGTACATTCCTTGGTATTCGCATGCCCACAGTGTGATCAACTCGTATGACTTTAGCACTAAGGTTTAGCAAATGAGGTATGAGAAGAAAGTAAACACCCAGCATGCCAAAGCCGAAGTTGATCTGGACGTGAATGGGCGTTTCTCACCTTTTGTCCAGAATCACCAGAGGTAGGCAATCAAGATTAGCTTCAAAGCCTTGATGGATATCTCAAACCTCGAGGTATCATCAGTGGACGAAGGAGTTACCATAGTGACCGATCGGCACATTCAGGATAACATCAGGCACCGTATTTGGATCCCCATGATTTGAGGCTATTCCGAGATAACACCACGACCAGGAGTGGTAGTAGCCACCCAGAGCTGGTGGGCCCACCGAAACATGATAAGGATTGCACAAAGTTTAGGAAATAACCCTCGTAGATTCTTTTACTATGTCCTTGTAGCTTACTTCGGTGGTAGACGTGGGCAGTGAAAGAAAACCACCTGCACGGTCATATCGTCCCGTATACGGCGGGAGAACGGAGACCCAAGAGCGAGACGGCCTGCTATGAGCTCGTGGTGGTTTCCCCCGAGGGAATTGCGCACTAGGTGCACGGCAACGTTATCATCTTGGATTGTCGTTCTTCCCTCCTCAAATTCCCAGTCCACCCCGTTCCCAAGGTCACCGAAATCGACAGATTTATACTCTGCTTTCGGTTGGCTGTTTGGGTGCCCATGAATTTGTGCATCCAGCCATTTACCAACTAGATCTACAGCCTGCTGGTTGGATAGTGTATCCCACATGCCGTCCGTGGCCAGGATGACAAACGAAGGTTTACTCGGGTCAATCTTCGTCGTGGTCACAACAGGCTCGGCAGTTAGGTATGGTGGTGTGCGAACGTCATACCTTGGTGTTAGCGGTGATGGGCCCCCAAACCTTTCCTTAAGGTCCTGCTGCAGCTCCAAAGCCCACTTCCACCGACTATCACCAAAAGCTCGTGAGACCATCATCCCTAGTATCCGTCCATCTTTAGCTATGTTCTTTTCGCCCGGGTGCTCCTGGTTAATCCGCGCAACCTCATCTTTGTTGCTGCCAGTCTGATCGACTGACAATGGAATTGCCTCCCACTTGCCATCTGGTAATTGCTGTCCGAGAACCGCTCTGGAATCTCCAGTACACGCCACGTGTAATGAACTGGTGACCGAATCATACAAAGAGAGTAAAGCGCATGAACCAGCGTAGGCAGGAGCCAATTTCTTCAGCTTGTCCTGCAGCGGCTCGCTACTTTGAATAGTCTGCAAGGCTGTCTTTATAATCGAGTCATCCAGGTCCACAAACGCCTTCGTGATCGCGTGATGAACCACCTCATCAGGTATGGATCCTTCCTCGGAGGATGCTGACTTAACTTGGCCCAAGCTATGTCGCACAAAGGGCAAGAGTTGATCCTTCAGGAGCTCTGCTGTTTGCCAGCCCGCGTGTCCGTCAAAGACCGCCCACGCCATCCACTGAGCGCCATCATTCAACGGAGACGGGAAAATACCATGGGTGAAGCGGTCCTCGCACAGGCTATTGGACGCCAGCTGTGTGCCGTCATATCTATTCACTCCAGCAACACTCTTGACTGGAAATGAATATGCGTCTTTAGATATGATACGCGTCACTTCGTCTTTGGAAGGACCCGGCTCGGCCACTAAGTGCCCGGCTGGTGAAGCTTCCAGACGAGGCACATCGTCGTCGTGAGTGGCTGTCAACCACCAAAAGCCTGGTGCACTAACCAGGCCGGTAATTGCAAAGGACCTCCATGTTTTGTTGATAGCTGGGGACGTGTCATTCCTTGAGTAGAAGTTCCTGACCTGCGTCTTTGAGAGAGAATTACGGGTCACGCGACCTAGTAGACGCGTGCCACGCACGCGTAAGGACAGCATCGTCGACTGGGGGAGGGAAAGGCTCAGGTAATAATCTCAGATTGCGTTGCACCACGAGCATCCCTTGTTGAGGTTCTACGAGAATGCTTATATCAGTCAATCCCAAGTAAGGGGGTGATCAGTAAGCAAGTGTACAAACGATGCTTTGTTTCATTCGATGCGTTCTCCATCTTCATATATAGTGCACTAGTCCGGATGTGACTAGCGTGATATACTATCGCCCAGTCACGGGGTGACCGGAATTGCCTCATGTGGTTGGCTGCCAAATATAGTAACCCGCTCATCAATCCAGAACAAATTCATCGGAACAACAGAAGTTGATAACAGGATAAGCTGTCCGACAGACCTGAGAAATTGAATAAATTTCATGGAATATGTATGTATCTTTAATAGTAATATAGCTCGCAAGTTCTTATCCAGAGTTCACCTCATGAAAGATCATCGGAAACTGATATATATTTTCGTGGCCTCATATGGTACACGAGTGCTGTTGATATGTGTGAATTTCATCATCACTCATATGTTAACTACATGGTCGAGACCATATATATGCTGCCATATTCGGGCAACACAGAATGAGATATGTATATTAAAAAAGTGTCCCTCGCCAATACACTGAATAGAAGTTTTCTGTCTGGTACTAGACTCGAGGCTCGCGGAACTAGTTCACTATATCTTACAAGTTGTACTTGGTCTAACCTATAGTATGCCAACTGCACTGTATACTATGTTGTTAGGCAATGAGTATATCCAAAGGATCAAGACGAATTGTCATAGTTATATTTCAGAGTACTGAAAGATTAATTGCTGCGCTGAGCACATATACTCTGCATCGACAGTGTTTGCCCGTCGAAGAGTAACTGATTTGTTCCCTCTATTTTCTCCTTTCCTTGTACCCTTCTTGGTCCTCATAGATTTACCTTGTGGGCCTTTTCCAGTGATGAACACTCAGAATCTATATTGCATGTACCTAAACCGTAAAGCGAGTCTGCCATAAAATTAAGATGTCCTATTTTGGCTCACATCTGTCGTAGACTTCATCATATAAACGGAGGTCTATATTCAAATTACTGGGATACTTAATTTATGTACATCAACCTAATGCAAATGTAGGCTTATCTCTATCTAAGCTCTTTTCCCCGCACTGCCCCGCAATCAATGGAAAAGCGAATATCCACCAGCAGAGCGAACAGCGCGACCTCTCTGATAACATCCATACCTTCACCAACCTTCCAGCACGCTCAAGACTGATTCGATATTCCCTATTCTACAGTCACACCCCATATCACGCCATGTCCAAGCGAATAATCGTAACCGGCGGCTCCGGCAAAGCAGGGCAATACATCATCGGCCATCTTCTCGCCCAGGGATACTCCATCCTGAACCTAGACTTGAATCCGCTCCCACCACCACTCAATGCAGAAGTCCACACTTTGAAGGTGGACCTTACGGACAGTGGCCAAGTCCACGGCGCCCTGCTTTCGCATTTTCGCCTCACCGAACCCTTTCGCGAACCCCACCAGCAAGTCCCCGACGCCGTCATCCACCTCGCAGGATACGCGCGCAACATGATCGTCCCTGATACAGAGACATACCGAGGCAATGTACTATCATTCTACAACGTGATCGAAGCGGCCTGTCGGGTGGGTGTGAAGAAGATCGTTCTGGCAAGCTCTATAACCGTGTATGGCGTGTCGTTCGCCGAGGGGGATGTTGATTATCCGTCGTTTCCTGTGGATGAGGATGTCGATGCGAACCCAATGGATGTATATGCCTTGTCTAAGGTCTGTGGGGAGCGCACGGCGCGGAGCTTTGCGCGGCGGTTTGAAAATGACATCTATGTGATGCGATTGGGAGCGGTGGTCGCACCGGACGAATTTCAGGAAAAGTTCCAAGGATATGTGGAGAGGCTAGAGGAGTATAAGGTGCATGGCTGGGCATATACAGATGCAAGGGATATTGGACTCATGTTTGAACGATGCTTGGTGACGGATGGGCTAGGGTTTCAGATTTTCAATGCAGTCAATGATGAGATTACTAATTTCGCCGAGTCGACTACAGCGTTCTTGGAGAAGATGTGTCCGAACACACCGATTACGAGGGAGATGGAAACCAGGGAGGCCCCGGTCACTAATAGAAAGATGAAGCGGATGTTGCGCTTCGAGCAGGCACATCGCTGGCAGGACTTCTATATAACGGCCGACAACCGATAAGGTACAGCGTTAACGATAGACAGATATAATGTAGAGTAACCCGAAGTGAATATTTACTATCGTGGAGTGCATCTGAGTAGATGGTTGATGAATAACTTTCATACTCTTGTTGGCCATCTTGTGTCTTCTCTTCAGACACGCCAAAGCCTTTGGATTCGGCAGAGGAAGGCCTCGCTCGCTTAAAAAAGCCTGGGGACTATTATTAGGGGCTAAATGAAGCTCAGTGTACTTGATTTCTAAGCAGAAGGAGCTTTCACGATCTAGCGGAAGGATTATGCTTCCGGTTTGATTTATAATAACACTATTGTGTCAGATTCCCGACATCTTTGGCGTATATATAGTAGAAACTCCCAAGACCCAGACTACATCCTACAATCACAGTTAACTCAACCAGAAATTAATCAAGTATGTCTATTCGAGTCGGTTTAATCGGATTGCACAGTGCTTCGGCAGAGAACTACGAGGGCACCTCGTGGACCGCCAGCGCCCACTTGCCCTTCCTCACCAAGTCCCCCAATTTTGAGATTGTTGCGCTGCTAAATAGCTCCGTGGAGTCTGCACAAACAGCAATCCAGAAATATGGTCTGCCGGACAAAACTAAGGCCTACGGTGATCCGCAAGGTTCGCTCGAAAATCACGTAAAGTGGGAAAATGCTTATGAGAAGATCAGATCTCGCAAACGACCCCAACGTCGACCTCGTGGTCTGCAGTGTTCGTGTTGACCGACACTTTCTGACTGTGCGCCCTAGTCTTATCGCCGGCAAGGCAGTTTACGTTGAATGGCCACTAGACCGTAATCTCGAAGTGGCCCAAGAGATGGCTACTCTAGCGGCCAAGCACAACGCGCGCACCATCGTCGGCATACAGGGCGCCTTTTCACCGATCATTCGCAAGATGCGATCTGTTATCGAAAGTGGCCAGATCGGACGTGTACTCTCTAGTACGATCACCGGATCGTTCGGCAATAATGTCGATGCAGAGAGCAAGAACGTACGGTACTTCCTCGATCGTGAAGTTGGGGGAAATCCAATCACTATTCATGTTGGTCACAGCTTGGAGTTCATTGCTGCCGGTGAGTAGCCTCAAAGACGTGCTTCCGCTTGACACTCATACGTTTTACAGTCCTTGGGGAATTCAAAACTCTCAGGAGCTTTTCGTCAATCAGCCGACCCACGATAGATATTAAGGACTACAGCGTTGGAGACGCCGGTAAGATCGTCGAAACGGGTGCTCGAAATACTGTCCCGGATCAGGTTCTCGTTTTTGGCACCGTTGAGCCTTCCAATGCCGCGGTGGCTATCAAATACCATGCCGGGAAGGAGTTCCCAGGTCAGCCCCGACTGGACTGGCGTATTCAAGGCGAAAAGGGCTGGCTGCGATTGGCCTCCCCGCATGTGTCTTTGAATGTCGGCGGCCCGGGAATCAAACTGGAGATTGCGAGAAATGACACAAAAGATGTAGAGGAATTATTACCGGAGACAGATGAATGGGATGAGCTACCAGTCTTTGCGCAGAATATCGCCCGTCTCTACGAGGCATATCGCAAGAATGAGTGGCATCCCACCTTTGACTGGGCGTTGAAGAGGCATGAGGCAATCGATGGGATATGGAAAGAGTTTGATGCAGACAACCAGTAGCTCAGGAAGGATTCCAGGCAGAGTTGATGGCATAATTTGTTAATATTTTTGCTAGTAGAACCGTACTACTATGAGCTCAGGAAGAGGTTTACAGGGGGTAGCTATCATGAATTAAGTGTAGTCATATTATCGCGTCAAAAGTGACCTGAAACAGAATTGATATAGAGTCTGGACTGTTGGAGTCAACCCCAAATCCCCATTGTTGCAGGAGACACAAAAGTACATATAGGGGTTCTTCTGTTAGATATTCTCAATTATGACCCCGATAAAAATACAGGCCTTTTGAAAATTACGGAGATCCACGGGCTGTTTCTTGGAAGGAGTCTGACACCATTGACTCCCGCGATGATGTGACGCGGCTACCCGGAATGCCTGCCAAAATGCAACACCAACAATCCTATCGCGGAATGGCTGCCGATGGCGTGCATGTAGTCTATAATTAGTGCTCTTATTGAGGGGTTATCCCAGGATTCGCGCCCCGCAATGATGAGCGCAATTAAGCTCCAACTTGCGCAACATCACCTCGGCTACGATATTTAAACGCGTAGTTGGAGACACCTTCCCTGCTAATCAGCCTGTAGAGAATCTCATACCAGAATGGCTGCTGTTGAAGTGCCCGTCGTGCCGGATAGGACTATCCCAATACTAAATGGCCATGCACAAAGTCATGCGCCGGTCGGTGGTTCGACAGATATCAAAGGACCCGCCACGTCCACTGTCATAGAGAAAACAGAGGAGGTTTCTCCCCAAGGAAGGCCTGCTTTCGAGATAGAGGAACATCCGATCGATGAAGTTCGAAATATTAAAGTTGGCGTCATCGGTGCTGGCATAGCTGGTATCACTGCTGGGATTCTCTTGCCCGCTAAGGTACCCGGTCTTGACCTCCGGATTTTCGATAAGAATGCGGATGTGGTAGGTGTTCCTGAGAAATACCCTTGCATAGCAATATGGGTGAAATCATTGACTGGTATCAGGGAGGTACATGGTACGAAAACACATATCCTGGTGTCCGATGCGATGTTCCAGCGCATGTATACCAATCCGGATTTGCACCGAACACGCAGTGGACGGAGGAGTTCGCACAGGGACACGAAATTCGGGAGTACTGGCAAGGGCTTGCCCGCAAGTACCAGGTCTACAAATATACACGGCTGCAACACAAGGTGGAAGAAGCCGTATGGATCCCTGAAACAGGAAAATGGCGTGTCACCGTCCAGGATGTTGGGATAGGAAGGGTGCGACTCTTCTACAGAACCTTCACAAAAGGAATGATACTGACTAGAACAAGGTATATGTCGAACATCTTGACGTCCTGATTAATGCGATCGGCCACTTCAACGATTGGCAACTACCCAACTATCCCGACATTGATCAATACACGGGGACTATTTTCCATTCCTCGCATTGGGATCATGAGGCCGACTTGGAAGGAAAGCGAATTGCTCTTATTGGCAATGGGGCGTCTGGCCTCCAAGTTCTGCCTTCGATCCAGCCGATTGCACAGCATGTCGATCACTATGCGCGTAACCGCACCTGGGTAGCAGACTCCTTTGGCACGACTGGTGTGCGCCGACTCGAGCCAAACTTGTTCTCTCCCGAACAGCTTGAATCGTTCAAAGACCCAGACACATATATCAAATATCGCAAGAGTGTGGAAGAAGGATACTTCTCACGCTTTGGTGCAATCTTCAAAGACTCACCGGAGAATCGCGCACAACGAGACACATGGACGCAACTAATGCTGCAGCGTATCGCTGAGAAACCGGAGCTAGCAGATAAAATTCTACCGGAGTTTCCACCAAACTGTCGGCGAGCTACGCCAGGGCCTGGCTATCTAGAGGCGCTGGCAAAAGATAACGTGAGTTACATACAGACGCCGATCGAACGCTTCACAACGACAGGCATCGTGACGGCAGATGGCGTTGAAAGGCCTGTTGATGTTGTGATTTGCGCTACCGGAGCCAATGTTGACCATGCGCCTCCGTTCCCGATCATTGCAAATGGAATTGATCTAAAGAAAGCCTGGAAACATGATGGCTTGTGGGGATTCCCCTATAACTATCTTGGTATCGCAACGCCAGGCTTTCCAAATCTTCTTTGGATTGGCGGCCCTCATGCCACAGGCCATAGCGGAAGCGTACCGAATAGCATGGAGAACCTGGTTACTTATATTGCCAAGGTCTTGCGAAAGATCCGTAGCCAGGATATCAAGTCGATGGCTCCATCTAAGCAAGCCACTGATGACTTTGTCGAGTACTCTGATACGTTCTACCCTCGCACCGTATGGACAGGCAACGATGACTCCACCCCTGGACAGAAGAACTGTCGGTCTTGGTATAATGGTGGCCGTCCTGGTGGTCGTATCCATGGCCTGTTCCCTGGAAGCGCTGCCGCAGTAAACTATATCCGCCGGGAGCCACGGTGGGAGGATTGGGAGTACGCATATGTCAACCCTAGCGGTAATCGATTTGCGTACTTCGGCAATGGGTGGACCAAGCGAGAACGATCTGAGGGCGCAGATCTGGTGCCACATGTGAGGCGGCCTGATACAATAGATCTTCAGACGTATATGGAGGGTTGGTGGGATGTTTGATTGTTAGCCCTAGATGTTTGAATATTGTCTTAGAACCAGGTTATGCCAGCATACTATATGGAAATACCTTCTACCATGTGATGCTTTTCTCATTCCATCTAGACCTTAGGACCCTCCAGTGAAAACAACCGTTTAGCCGCTGATGGTCTGTTATGACAGTGAGGCAGGTAATCAGGCTATAAAATCATCCTGAGGAAGACTGCCACCATGGTGCACTGGTATTCCCTACCCCGAGAAATACGCCTCATTATCCTGAAGTTACTTTATGTGGCTTCAATCTGAGAGATTTGAGAAGTGGACAAGAATTAAAGTATGTTGGTCCTACCACGCCTCCAGGAGGGCTTACTATATCTGACACTCTATTATACATTCACAATTCAGTTGAAACTTGATCTAAAATAGAACAACTTGCTGTTGCTATCTTCTCATTCGAACCACACGCTGTCATATTGCGTATCTGTACTTAGCCTTCATAATCTATTTTCATCAATTCATGTTTGCTTTTCTAACGCGTACTTTGGGGTCTCCTCTCCTGCGTGCCACACGTATTTAGCCCCTGGGTGAGACTGGGGCAGTCGTGTCTGTCCCTTTTCCCCATACATATTCTCGCGGAATGTGCCTCCCTTGACGGCATACTCTGTGTGGAAGATCCCACGCCTCTGCAACTCTGGAATCAAATACGTTACGATATCGTCAAAGGTCTCAGGGATCGAGGCGTAGCTCAGATTGAACCCATCCACATCGCCGACTTCAACCCACCGCTCCAACTCATCCGCGACTGTCTTCGCGCTACCAATAACCTTTGCCCCATTTCCCCCCATAATCAGGTACTCTGAGATTGTCTTCTTGTCCCACTTCTTGCCCTCCGTCCCTGGCACCGTGCTCGCCCAATGATTCACCATACTACGGATCGCAGGCTGCTCCACGAACCGAAAGTCCTGGTCGTCCTCATATTTGGACAAGTCGTACCCTGTCCACCCACCGAAAAGAGCGAGAGCCCCCTCCCGATCTCCATACTGAGCCAGCTCAGCGAATTTCGCATGGGCCGCCTCGTCAGTCTCGGCCACAATAACCAGAATACCCGCCACAACCTTGATGGAAGCGGGATCGCGACCCTGCGTCTCCGCCTGCTGTCGAACATTATCAACAGACGGTCGCACTAGCTCCGGCTTTTGAGCGTGTAAGAAAATAGCTTCGGCGTGCTTCGCCGCGAAGGCCTTGCCAGCGGTGGAGGTACCAGCCTGTAGCAGGAAAGGCGTGCGCTGCGGACTTGGCTCACACAGATGTGGTCCTGGGACGTTGAAGTATTTTCCTTCGTGGTCGATCTGCCTGACGGCTCTGGGATCGGCATACCCAGCCACTCCATCCTTGACATTAACAGCATCGTCCCGCCAGGATCCCTCCCAGAGTTTGTATGTGACATCGAGGTATTCATCTGCAATGCGATAGCGCTCGTCGTGCTCGACCTGCGTATCCAAGCCAAAATTACGCGCCGCGGAGTCCAAGTACGATGTCACGATATTCCATCCCACGCGACCGTTGGTCAAATGATCAACGGTTGAGAAGCGTCGCGCGAGCGCATACGGCGCATCGTACGTCGTCGATGCCGTGACGCCGAACCCGATCGACTCGGTCGCGGCCGCCATCGCGGGAACACTGTACAGTGGGTCGTTGATGGGAAATTGTGCGCCCGCAGGGATAGTCGGATCCAGGTTGGCTGGGCCCTTGTAGACATCGTAACCTCCTAGCACATCGGCGAAGAAGATCGCGTGGAACTTTGCGGCCTCCAGCTTTTGCGCCAGAGACACCCAGTGCTGCAGCGACTTGTAGGCGCTGCCCTGGTCTTTCGGGTAGCGATGGAGACCTGGGTTCAGGTGGGAGGGTGATTGCATCGCAAATGTATTTAGAATGAGCTGTTTCTTGGGCTTATCGATTGAGCCCATGGTGGCGATCTGTGAAGTGTTTCTGTTTTTCGAATAAGGTGCGATATGGGAAAGGTGTGTGCAGTACACTCCTCATGTCCAGGAACTAGGTAATATATAGGACTCATTGAGAGCGATCCTAGTTGGCAATTTAGCCTGTGATCACAATAATGTGTAAATCTAATTGCAAAAATTCATTGTTAAATCAGCTCACCTTCAGATACCTCTCGTTTCCCAAAAGGCGACCCAAGTTAATTGGCTTAGGGCTCCGATACACCCCCAGGGCGATTGCCGATTGTAACGATAGTGCCCCATCGATGAATACTCATGTGGTACAGATTCTCTACAAAGTTGAATGAGAGTCTCCGATTTGGAGTAATATGCACATGAGAAGCTGGTACTCCAACGGGGCCTCGATCTGCCATCATCCACGCCGAGACTGTCGCAATCGGCGATCCGAGGCACGTCTTCACCGCCGCTTATTCGTCCACCATCACGCAAGGAGCAACCGATACCTGGTCGCAACAATGGTACTTCAGGGGGCTCTTGCTTGGTGAGGGGTAAATATAATACCTCCAAGCGGGGTGCCTGTGGATTTGGTGTTTGATGTCACACCCACATTCTCGGGATCTGGTTATTTGGCGGTTTGGCAATTGATAGATGTAATTCTACTTACATTAAAAAATAGCTGGACAAATTATGCGGGCTAATTGTAGTTTATACTCTATTACAATCATACGTCAAGCCCATTAGAGGAGATCTCGAAAAGTAGACATGAAGCGCTGAGATCTCCTCAATCTCATTCTATCATAATAGCATCTAGTGAACAGCTTCCCAGCTCCTAACATTGTAATCAATCAGAACCATATGTATTATCCCGCAAGGTCAACGACGATACGCTTTCCTGAAGCTGTCCCTTGTCGAAGTAGCTCTAATGATGCATTAACATTATCCAATCCGCCTTCCGTGCGAATAATCTCTGGTAGCTGAAGAGCACCGGAGTGTAATAAATCCTCTAGCCAGGAGACCATCCGCTCTCCTACCTGTGGTGACGTATGGAACAACTTAATCGGGACGGTATGGTAAATGATATTGGGGCTTCGTTCTTTGGGTAGGCCGGTTAGGCCCAGAAGATGGGCGTGAGACCCGTCCTCGTGGACGGTGTCGTCGAGTGTTTGTTGTAGTAGAGTTGCAGTGTCCTTCCCGACGATGTCAATGGCATATCGAAGTTTTCCCTTTGTCAATCCTTTAATGATGTCGACGGCGCGCTGGGTATCGTGTCGGTCCACCAGGGCATCGGCCCCTAGATCAACTAGTCTCGCACCATGACGGGCAATATCTGCCACGCAGATCACCTTCAATCCAGCGAGCTTAGCAAGTTGTAAAGTAATGTATCCAGTGGTAGTAGAGGCTGGATGGGTTAGTCAAAATGGCCCCGTCCCAAGGGAATGGGACACTCACCTCCCCAAATTGCGATCCAGTCACCGCGTTTGACTTGTTCGATCTTGGAGAGGCCGGAGTAACACTCCTCTCGGATATCCGCCGGGATAGTATCAGTGTCTAATCGGCGAACCACCTCTGTGAGGTCCGGTCCCGGGCATGCCGACGCGTGGGAGAAGTCTAATCCAAGTGAGACGCCCAATGCGAGGGCCGATGCCACGAAGGCAACCCCTAAGGAGGCAGATGCATGGATACTTTGGGTGGGTGGAATGCGCGCGGCGTTGAAATGAGTCGCGATAGCATATTCCTGAAATGCCGCTTTTCGAATATCGCGATAGTCGGTGGACGGGACAAGAACTATGTCGCCCTCTTGTACTCGTGAAGACTTATCTGCTTTAACTACAACACCGGCTAAATCGCGCCCATTAACCCATGGCAGACTTGGAATGCCGAAATTGAAAGCTCTAAGGTTGTGGTCATCAGTTGTGGTCTGAAGTAAATTGGATAGGAATGCTTACGGGCCCTTCCAGTCGATCGGGTTCAAACCAATCGCCACGATCTAAAAGTGATCAGTACCTGCATGTCCAGCTGTGGAAAGCTGATTGGACTACCTTGACCAGGATCTCGTCCTTGTTTGATATTGACGGAATCGCATGATCTGTCACCAGCGTGTACTGTTCACGCGCAGCTTTCAATAACAGGGCACGCTGAGTGGCCCGCCCTAGCTGTGGTCTGATTGCGTCCTGTACATTTGGATTGGCGAAGGTAGGATCCGAACGTTGTTCCGGATAAATCTCTTGATATGAAATAGTTTGCTGTTTCTCGCTCAGCGTAACGAGCGGCGTGTATGCTGATAGGGCGGTCATATTCAATAGAAGGGACGTTTTTGAGTATGTACCAGGTGTGCTGAATGTGTAATATGCCGCCTGCAGTCACATATATAGAGGTAGACCGGTTATCGGCACCGCACTCGATCAGCGTCGAGTCAGAGATAGAGGAGCCGATGCCTGCACCGGAGTCGCCACGCGAGCCCTAATGGATCCATCCATCCAAGTTACATTAGAGCCACGCCCTACGTATTTTTGAAACTTGTCTTGGTCTTTGTCCGTCTCGTTGGGGGATTTCTAATAATTGGGCATTGCGAATCGCGGGGTTGATATGACGTGATGGATGGTTATCAAAGGGAATGTTGCGAGAGAATCCCGACTGCCATCCCTTGCAGTTTGCTAAATTGATATTGTTCAAGTAGTAGTCGTAGAGCTTCGGTGCTGATTTGACTATATATCAATATCTAGCTACTTTCCGTGTACTTTATCAATGCACTTGGATCGGAATCACCTCCGGGCATGGTTACAATGCTGCCAAGCGTCGCATATAATACAGTACCATCGCAATAGTCTTGCATTGGGGGATCATATTAAGCCAATAAAAGTACCCGATGATGTGATCTAGGGCAGAACATGAGGAACAATCACGACCAGGACGTTAATAATACAAGCCTCGAGACAATTACAAAATTTCACGGGTTATGATCCGCCCCCATTGGATCTTTAATTATTAGATCATAGTGCATATAGAAATATTGGGTTAAATTTGGTAAAATAAAGTAGAGGGTCCTTATGGTCCCTTTGTGGAGTACGATGATGTCTGGGGGTATCGTAGGTTTATCATCAGTGCAGCCTCGTTAGGCTTCAAGTCCAGTCCAATTGTAAAGTTGGCTGTCTAGCCTTTATTCAGCACTCTCTCTGAATCCCACATGCTGACCAATGCCGCCGGCCTCCGAGAGCTGTGATGTGTCTGATGTCTCGATACTATTGACCACTCAGCATTCCAGGAACCGCACACATAACTCCTGACCAGAATGACGTGCCAGGAATCATGAGGGGTGAATTACCTATCAGCACCGGTCCTGCCGACTTGAATGATGTCCGTGGACATGCTGGAAGCCTTGCCCTTGCTTTGATGCCGGCCTCTACTTAAAACTCGGTGACGAGAATCCCCTGAATAGTTGGGGAGTTGAATGAAAAGTACCAGGCTCAGCTGGTACTGAACCAAGAGCTTGGACTAAGATTAAACAGTAACGGACGCTGTCAATACCCTGGTACCATGGCGAGCAATACCGAAACAGAGCCCTTGTTGGACTCGGCTTCTCCTACTTATGACGCGGTACACGACCCGAATCTCGAAGCCCCGGTACACCCAACATTCCAAAGCAAATTGCCCGAAGCATCATCTCATGGAAAAGCGCTCAACTGGTCTAGCGCATATATACTTGTTATATCGCGTGTTATCGGGAGTGGCGTGTTTGCGACCCCAGGGTCAATCGTCAAGTCGGCCGGAAGTATCGGCTTGACGTTATTATTATGGCTGGTCGGAACAGTCCTAGCGGCCTGTGGAATGGCTGTATCAATGGAATTTGGATGTATGCTGCCTCGTTCTGGTGGAGATAAGGTAAGTCTGCAGCCGTATTGCTATCTTTCGTCTTAACTGCCTACAGGGGCCATATCTAACCGATCGTTGATGTTAACCCCCTATAGGTATACTTGGAGTACGCTTATCCTAGGCCTAAATTTCTCGCTTCAACTCTCATCGCCGTACATGCAGTACTACTAGGCTTCACAGCGAGCAACTCCATTATTTTTGCGAAATACACTCTGTTCGCATTCAACATCGAGCCGACGGAGTATCAACATAAGGCACTCGCTGTTGGCCTTCTAACCCTCATCACCGTGGTGCATGGCTGCTTTCTCAAAACGGGAATATGGATTCAGAACATCTTGGGATGGGTCAAGATCGGTCTCATAATGGCCATGTCTTTGACTGGAATCTGGGTTATTCTTCTGCGCCCCTATGAGGAATCGCTCGGGGAATCCGATCGTGCAGTCACTAACAACCCTTTCGCATGGGATACGTTGTGGGAAGGCTCCAACTGGAGCTGGAGCTTAATCTCAACGTCAATCTTCAAGATCTTTTATTCATATGCGGGACTGAACAATGTTAACAACGTCCTCAATGAAGTCAAAGACCCGATCAAGACGGTAAAGACGGTTTGCCCAGCAGGCCTTCTGACTGCGGGTGGTCTTTACTTCCTAGCAAACATATCCTACTTTCTTGTAGTTCCCCTTGACGAGATTAAGAACAGTGGTGAACTGGTTGCGGGCCTACTCTTTGAGCGGTTGTTTGGAGCACATGTGGGCCGAGTTCTTTTCCCGCTGGCCATTGCCATTTCAGCGGCAGGAAATGTGATGGTGGTGACATTTGCTCTGGTATGGACTGTGCGTACTGCTATCTGGATCTCCTCAAGCTGATTGTTAATACCAGGCTCGTGTGAACCAAGAGATTGCTCGTCAGGGCTTTCTACCATGGTCACATCTTCTGTCCTCATCAC
Organism: Aspergillus pseudonomiae; assembly: GCF_009193645.1. Classification (NCBI taxonomy): domain Eukaryota; kingdom Fungi; phylum Ascomycota; class Eurotiomycetes; order Eurotiales; family Aspergillaceae; genus Aspergillus; species Aspergillus pseudonomiae. The sequence continues at coordinate 424,544 of NW_022476003.1, forward strand.
GGCCTTTCAACTCTCCACTTGGGGGACTTCTTGTACACTACGTGCCATCTGTTCTTGTAATATCCCTCCCGCCGCAAGGAGATGTTTACAACTTCATCTTGGACGTCGAGGGCTATCCTGGGCAGATCTTTGCCTTAGCAATCTCGGTCGGTCTTCTTATTGTCCGATGGCGCGAACCATCCCTGCACCGTCCGTTCAAGGCCTGGAATTGGGCAGTATGGCTACGTATCGTGGTCTGTCTCGCTTTGTTGGCGGCTCCTTTCTTCCCTCCACCGGATCGGAAAGGAGATGTTCATTTCTTCTATGCCACGTACGCTATTGTTGGGGCTGGAGTGTAAGTATCCTAGCACTGCCCTCGCATTTTACTAAGCTAACAGAACTAGGGTTTTATTTGGCGTCTTATATTGGTACATATGGACAGTTTTACTTCCGCGATGGGGGGATTATCAGCTCGAAGAGGAGAAGGGCGTGCTCGAGGATGGGACGGGCATTACAAAGCTTGTTCGCTCGTATAGAATCACTTGAATTCGGATATGTAAGCACTGACGTCAAGTGATTCTATGGATTAGAAATGCGTAGACCTATTAGAACCCTATTTGTTGTGCTCTGGTGACTTGATTTAACCTCATTATTAATATATACTAGTCCTTTTATTCGCCAGCTGCTGTGAATGGTCTCCCTATTGCGTCTTTTGTGGTATTTCAACGGTCATACTTGCATACATTCCCTCCCTTGTCAAAGCTCCAATAGGCCTATTTTCTATTTATCATCCCGAATCGACTGCCACATGCATCTGCATGATGGCGTGCGAATCTGACAAATGCCAATTGCTCTCCACGTTTCACTAACGGGCCTGTATATAAAGTAGCTCTTCACCTTATAGCCCCAATGTAGATCAAAGCATAACGGCTAGAGCAAGTTTCAAACGTCATCAATTTTCTTAGTGCAATCTTAGGTACATACCACACGAACCATCATGGCTTCTGCTGCAGTTCAAGTCCCGCCCAGCCACGAACCATCGCCACTTACACAAAAGACCTCTGTCCCTACCTCCTCGGAAAAGCCCCACCATGTTCAAACCAAGCTGCGCTTCCTGAAAGAGCTTGAGGATGGCTCCCATCTCACCCCAAACTACGTCACGCGGCCTGAGAGTTACGAACGGCCGTCCGTCGAGCTCGCCGTCACCGTTCACGACGTGAGTGGCCATGAACTGGACTACACACTGGACAAGAATGGTTTTCAGTACTACTACCACGAGAGTCGTGAGAAAGACTTCCTCGATGATGAGAAAATTGCAAGAGAGTACTATCCAGAGACGGAGCAGCTATTGAAAGACGCGTACGTGCACCCCGGATTTCTCCAATTCTCAGACACTAACTAAAGTGCCATAGAACTGGCGCTTCTCGTGTCTTCATCTTCGACCATACCATTCGCCGTGCACCCAAGGATGTGCGAGCTCAGTCCACACCCCAACGGGGACCTGTTCAGCGTGTGCACATCGACCAGTCGTATGAGGCAGCCAAGAACCGTGTCAGTTACCATCTTCCAGAGGACGCCCCGGAGCTCCTCAAAGGACGGTATCAGATCATCAATGTTTGGCGGCCTATCAAGCCGATTCTGAAAGACCCATTGACCGTCGGGGATGCTCATACGCTTCCGGATAGCGACCTCGTCGGTATCAAGCTGATCTACCCGAATCGCGAGGGCGAGACATACGCAGTTAAGCCCAACCCTGATATTAAATGGTACTATCGCTACGGCCAGACGCCAGATTTGGTCACCTTGATCAAGTGCTTTGACTCCAAGACGGATGGTCGGGCCCGCAGAGTTCCTCACTCGGCGTTTGTTAACCCAGATACTTTGAATGAGGCGCCACGGGAGAGTATTGAAGTCAGGGCATTGGTTTTCCATCCGGATGATCAGGAGTAGATTTCGACCTCTAGGATTTATGAATCTGTCTTCTGTTTTGCATTTGCATGATCATGCGTGTTTTTGATTGAGACTGAACATTTCCCAAGACTCGCTAGAGTAATGGCAGTATGTCTATTTTAATTTGACAAATAAATCTTTTCGCAACTTAAGGCATAATCCTGTTTCAGATTTATAACGGTCAAGTGTTGCATCTTCAAAGTAGTGTATATCCTCGGTTCAAGGAGACGGACACAAAATGAAGAACAGAAATAGACTAAATTTCTGGGGCATGTTCTACATTCCTTGAATGAAAACAACTGTGGTAATTTTCAGTTTAAAATACAAAATTCGTACGAACATTGGCATCCCTGTTGTGAAGTAATGTACACAATCTGTGCTAAAATGCCGTGCGAGCACGTAATCGGGCACTCCAACGGCAACATCGCCAAAGCCGTTACGGCTTTGATGGCGGAAAGCCTACACGTTTAGCGCAATGAAATGTCATTTTAGTCTCATAATCTGCCTTGGCTATTGGGCTAGACAGGAGCCTACGGCTTCTAATCTACTAGTACTTGCGCGATAAGCTTAGATTGTCATCTAGACGAGAGCTTGGGAGCCGTAACTTGTACATAAATGCTCGTCATTGCTTCAGAATGTCTTTCGTTCTCGAACGTCGAATATCCAAAACCATAAATCGGATGGTACCTACTTTGCTGCTCTCAAAATGGCCCAAGAAAAAGCAGATATCCAATCGACTGATGAAGAGATTGGGAACAACAACCTACCTTCAACACAAAAGCATCCAGGTCAGCTGACTGCTCCAAGCCCCAATTGCAATGCTAACAGCCGCAGTGAAATGGTATCGCTCAACGTTCTACAATGCTATGATTTTGGGATTGTGCAACTTCCTCGCGCCCGGTATCTGGGGAGCCATGAACTCGGTCGGCGGAGGAGGGTTGGAAAAGCCGGTCGGTAATCTCCAACGGGCCTTCTACTGGGACAGGAAGTGTTGACTCCATGACCATAGTATCTCGTTAACGCAGCAAATGCACTGACATTCTGCCTCATGGTGCTTTCATGTTTCTTTGGGAGCGTAGTGGTCCGCTACATAGGGATCAAATGGACACTCATTGTCGGCACGATGGGGTACGCCCCCTATGCTGCAGGTCTCTACACCAACAATCGATTCGGCACCGAATGGTTCGTTCTGTTTGGTGCCGCTCTTTGTGGCCTGTCTGCCGGCATTTTCTGGATGGCTGAGGCCGCCATTGCGATCTCCTATCCGGAGCCACACAACCAGGGGCGCTTCCTCGGCTTCTGGTTGAGCTTTCGCGTCGGTGGTCAGATTCTGGGTGGTGCGATTAATTTGGGCATCAACTCCAATCGCGACACGGCTGGCAGTGTCTCTTACTCAGTTCTCATTGTGTTTATCGTCTTACAGGCGCTTGGCCCATTTGCTGGACTGCTGCTGAACTCGCCGTCTCAAGTGCAGCGCACGGATGGACTTCCCGTAAAACTTCGCATAGCAAACAGCCCGCTTCACGAGATCAAAGAGACAGCAAAGCTATTCTTCACTCGGAACTTCCTTCTCATCGTCCCACTCATTAGTCAAGCAGTCTTTACCGAAGCCGTGATGTTCACCTACCTATCACTGTGGTTCTCGGTACGGGCGCGTGCATTGGGCTCATTTCTCGGAGGTATTATAGCACTGATCCTTGGCAACGTGCTGGGCGCGTTTTTGGACACCAAGAGGATTTCACTCAAAACTCGAACCAGGAGTGCCTTCGTGACTATTCTCACATTGCAAGGAGCATGGTGGGTCTGGGGTACTATCATTGTTACAGAGTTTAACAAGACCCAGCCGTCGTACGATTGGGCAGACGCGGGTTTTGGCCGTGGGTTCGCATTGTACTTGTTCTGGATTGTGGGATTCCAGTTGAACTATATGTTCTTGTAAGTGCATACGAGAGTGTGTGTGACTGGACGATGCTGATGACCGACCAGGTATTTCCTTATTGGCAATCTTGCCGACGACGAAGAGGAGGTTATTCGTATCTCCGGCTTACTTCGGGGCACGGAGTCAGCGGCTCAGGCGGTTTCGGTGAGTTATCCTGCCCTCCTTATTTTTTTCACATGCAGGCTCTAATAATGAACGATAGTACGGTCTTAACGCTGTAACGATCATGGCTTCGGTTGGGAGTGTTTATCTCAACTTCGGGCTGTGGGCTATTTCGCTGCTACCCGCGTGGCTAGTTGTCAAAAATATCGGGGTCACGCTGGGGGATAAAAAGATTCAGAGAGAAACAAGAGTAGACTAGACTCAAAGATTATTTCATAGATATAGAAGGTACATGGGATAGACGCTTTTGTAGCAATGCGCGCCTACGTTTTTCATTTTCTGGAACATCAATTAGTTGTATTCCCTTGCTTCTGACCACTGATAACCATACTGTTACAGCACATAGTATAGTGATCTCCACCGGGGGAATGTGATATCGATGACATTCAATCCAAAGGAGACCTTAAGCCTCTGTGACAAGTCTAGTCCTGTATGCACGAGGCGACAGGATATCCGATTGGTCATACAGTCTCAACAGAGGTTGGCCTTTTACTATCTTTAGTGATTGGCAAATGTGACATCACATTGACATGTCTCAAAGCCTTATACCCGTGGTACATACAATAGGTCACATTTGTTACATCCGGAAAGCAGTGGGACTAGCGTTAAGGAACTCGAAAAGAAATTGAATAAAGAACTATCATCAACCATATTTCGATCCGGCATAGTGCATATGTTCAGTGGTCTCATCTCTCTTCACCACAAGCTCTATCTTCTAGTTGCAGCTCGTATGGTGTAAGCCACGTACAGATGCCTCAAACATGGTCACCAACAGAGAGGCTGCCCAGTCGCTGAACGGTACGTTTAGTATCCTTCTTCCTGACGCACCACATAAACGTTTATGTCATAATCTGGGCACGAATACGGGATCTAGTTCTGATCTAACATATGTTACTCGAACATAAAAAGTATCTCTAGGCCTCGTGGGCACGTCAAACCGCAAGGACTTGAAAATAGCCATTCATTACAAAGTGCCTGAAACCAGTGCATCCAGCTCACATCACAGAATATCCTATATCAAGGTTAGATATATCGATATACCAGTCTACTTGGACTCCCATTCAACAGATAACCTTGTACACCTTTATATCAGACTCGTTAGTCAATTCTGTTAGTTGCCTTAGAGTCCCAGGTAGCTCTTTCTGAGGTTCCACGATTTACGTTCTATAGGATAAAAGACACGATGTACCCCTCCATGAGCGAACAAAGCTTACACCATATAGCTAGTCTTCCCTGTGCATTTTACTCCATACCCACCATCCTGCTATTGGTGTCTGGATAGAAGTGGTATCGTCGAGATACAGTTAAAGTATTCTAAAATCTATCCGGGGACATTGGATCCCTGCCACACGTGCATCTACGGGATCCAGCATCTCTACTTCATGCTGTGAGTACAGAAGCCAGAATTGCTGTGCGGTCAAGCCAATGTACGTTCCTGTAGCGAAGTATCATATTTTGACAGGCTACGCATATGACATCGCAACCACCCAAGAAGAATTCATCTTGTCGTTGAAACCAAAAAGTCACGGATGAAGAGGCCAGACAACCACGGAGCATAAGATACATCGATTCGTTTTCTTCGCCTTTCTTCGAAACATCAGCCACCCAGATGTTCGGATTGCTCCATGTCCTGATCAGTGAACATGAATTTGTCCGAATTGTAACCCTCACTATTAGCTCGTATACTATCGATCGGTCAACATGTCAGCCTCGTGAGTTAAGTATCTGTACTGAAAGCTGATTCTTACCGCCCAACAAGCGATCGGATGGTTTGCTTGGCCGCAATAAATCTTGTCAAGATTCTTATAAATACAATTGGTCAGTTCATGCCTTCCATGTCTCGATACATAGTTCTTATTACTACTTACACCGTTCGCCAGCTGCTGGCAGTCTCGCTGCTGACGGCATTCCTCGTTGCTATGACACTGAATCACAAGGTCAGTAGTTGTCGCGTATCAAATAAAAGCTGTAGAAGGGTAACTCACACCGTAGCCCGGAGCACATCCATGCCAGCCTTGGGCAAGGACCCCGGTGCTCAGGGCGAGAGCAGTGATAAAGGCTGAGAGAAGTTGCATCGTGCAGGATGATCTGTTATCGTACTGGATTGAGAAAAGATTGATGGTAGAGAGCCGGGCTACTATATTTCGATGGGCGGGCCCAACCAATGTATTTATAGTCGTTGATGTGCTCTGCTGCACCTTTGCTGAGGTTAAGGCATACCTCTTCGAATCCCAAAAACGCTGTCTAAGTCTGACACATGAGTCTCTTGTCGTCTATTCCAGTCCACATCAGCAGCATCCAATCATCACATCTCTTTGCTTGTTCGGTGGACTCGGGTGGAACATGTCTCAGACATGTTCCTAGCATTCTGCGACTCGGCATGGGCCTGGATGTAACTGCGGAGACTCAGCGGCATACTAAAAGCTGACTTGGGATTGAATCCTGCCAGCAGATACGAGAGGCTACCGATGCTTAGACGGCCCGAAATGCGCTATCTTTGGCACCACATTCTGGTTTAGACAAGTCACAGAAACAGTGGCGTCTTTCATGAAGTTTCTATCCATTCTTGTTCAACGTCATGTTACGTGTACGGAGGCTGTATAATTGGTCACACTGCATAAAGTTATACCTCGATTCCAGCATATGTAATTAGACCGTGGCTAAAGATTCCGTCGTCATTCAAATGTCTAGCACTCTCCCTCTGATTTAGAATCACCTAATATCTAATTAAGGTATCATGGAGACACAAATTCAAGGTTCCAAAGTAGAACCGCAAGCTACGTCAAGAATAAGTGTTCACCAATTAAATCATAATAAGGTAACGCTTGGACGTGTAGATCATGTAAGGGGTAGCGTAGGAGCCCACTATATAGGATACCCGAGGTACATTTACGCTAACCGTACACTCTTGGGTCGTGTTAATCAAATTGTCATGCACAATTGTCCTCCAAGTTGGATGTCTTATTAAACATGGATCCCATCAACATTCGATCGGGATCTGCGCGTATTACAATGTCTACAAGAAACCGATACTGTTGAACGTTTTTGCTTTTATGATTTATCTCAAGCTGTAGTGCCAAGGTTACATTGGTCCGCAAGCTTGTGCAGCCTGATATGGTATCACATAATACTTCGAGCAGGGAGCATAGGTTACAGTGGGACAGTGGCATTATGGCGGCTTTTTCCTACGTCATTGGCAGATCAGATCGACTTCTGCGTTTGGTACGTACCACAGATCCACATCAGTTAAACGATCAAAATTTAGGTATATGCCGGCAGCTCGTGTTGCTGGGGGGCCTGACGTACGTGTCATGTCTAACCCCAGAGAACGGGGCAGTCATAGATCTGTTGGCTTGCCTTTCAGTGCCACAATGAGGGCTTTGTAATTAACACTGATATACGCCTCTATCTGAGTATTATTTGCTCGGTGGTCTCACGTCATTGCGAACTCTCCTTCCATGTTGGGATCCCCATGGTATTAACAGAACAGTGTAGGACGAAAATCCAGGCTACGTAGCCCTGCAAGACACCAAGTAACCACACTACACAGTTCTAAGAAGAAGGATGAAATCAACAACCTTCGAGAGGCACCAGTTCAAGATGACGATGAAGCCTTTTCCAATCAACCACGAGTCTGAATGAGACTCCATGGTTTATTTTGATAACAAGACACAACGCGGCCAGCGAGGATCAAGGATTCACCAGTCTCTCTGGGGCTCGTTGCAGTCAGATAACCTCTCGACGTGACTAAGATCGATAGCACTTGCTGCCAGACTTTGGAAGTTCTGAGAGTTCAAGTTCGATGGAGATCGAGAGAGTGTTTGTCTGGTTTGCATGATGAGCTCACGCGGCTGAGTCAGCGATGGAAAAAAGCCGCTAAGCTTTTGCGGAGAATTTCGGTTGCGCGACTCCCCGAAAGAGGGATTCTTATCATTTCCCACCAAACACCCGCCGCGTCACTCGTCCATCCGTACATCCCCTCGCATACAGAACCTCTCTGTGGCGATTGGCTACTCGGACTCTGCCGGTATATGGTTACCGTCAAGAGTTAGGTTGCCTTCCACAACTGTTTAGGCCACCGATCGCCTGCCATTCCAGCGGGCGGGCCCGAACGTAGTCGCGATCATGGCGCGCAGATACATGATCCCATGGCTCTATGACCTGGGCATCTGGATCTTCACCCTATGTCTAGACATTTTCTTCCGGGAGGTTTACTCCCGAGGAGCTTGGCGAATCCCGCGACGCGGGCCGGTGATCATCGTGGCTGCTCCACATGCGAACCAATTTGTTGACTCTATCCTGTTGATGCGCATTTTGAAGCACGCCGCCAACCGTCGAAGCTCGTTCCTCATTGCCGAGAAGTCCATGAGGGAGCCATATATCGGCACAATGGCTGGGTGCATGGGAGCCCTTCCGGTTGTGCGAGCCCAGGATAATGTCAAATCGGCCCCGGGTAAGATCTATTTGCCGGATCCCGATAACGACCCGACCCTGGTTCGTGGGGAAGGAACCGATTTTACGAATGAGCTCTTCATGGAAGGCGGCACGATTATTCTCCCGCGGGTGGGAAAGACCAGCCCGGAGCAGCAAACAATTGCGCAGATTCTCGGACCGGAAGAATTAAGACTGCGAAAGCCATTCAAGCAATTCAAGGAAGATCACCCTCTGTACGACGCGCTGCGCAATGGCACCACTTTTAAAGTCGCCCCGCATATCGACCAGCGCCAAATGTTCGACGCCGTTTATAGTGAACTCATTGCAGGCGGCTGTATCGGAATCTTTCCGGAAGGCGGCAGCCATGATCGTCCCAGCTTGCTTCCCTTGAAGGCCGGTGTCGCCATTATCGCATTGGGCGCTCTGGCTCAAGATCCCAACTGCGGCCTGTCTATCATTCCCTGTGGCATGAATTACTTTCACCCGAACAAGTTCCGTTCTCGCGCTGTCGTGGAGTTTGGCAACCCCGTTCACGTACATCCGGACCAAGTCGAAGCGTTCAAGGCCGGTGGGACTTCGAAGCGGAACGCGGTGGGATCATTGCTGGAAACGATTAACGAAGCTCTGACTGCAGTGACTCAACAAGCGCCCGACCACGAGACGCTCATGCTTGTCCAAGCCACGAGACGACTCTACCGACCTCTCCGGATGAAGCTGCCCTTGCCGATTGTCATTGAAGTCAACCGACGGCTGCTCAAGGGTTACACTCAGTTCAAGGACGAGCCGAAGGTCCTCCAACTTAAGAAGGCTATTTCGGACTACAATCGACGTCTTCGAGCCTTGGGTATTCGGGACCACCAGGTCGAATGGGGCGACGTCAAGCACCGACCGTGGTGGATGGTCTTGGGCACGCTGTTGTATCGCGTGGGTGAGCTGCTCACTCTAGCCGCAGGAACGCTACCGTCTGTCGCTCTCTTTTGGCCGGTCTTTGTTACTACCAAGGTGATTTCGGTGAAAAAGCAGCGCAAAGCTCTTGCTGGTTCCGTGGTCAAGCTCGAAGGCCGTGATGTGGTCGGGACCTGGAAGATTCTCGTCGCAATGGGCCTGGCGCCTGCCTTGTATACCTGGTATACGGTGGTTGTGACGACATGGCTACATTACTGTCGCAACGGTGGGCATTACTGCGCTGTCTCACCCTGGTGGACGAACCCCAGGACCTACATTCCCGATAGCATTCCCTTGTGGCTCTTTTCTATGTTTTTCTTCGGTCTGATGATTTCCGTCTCCTTCGCTGGTTTGCGAATCGGCGAGATTGGCATGGACGTGCTCAAATCTCTCCCACCCCTTCTCGTTGCCCTGAACCCCATCTCGGCAAACTCTTTGGCCAAGCTGCGGGAGGAGCGCCAAGCTTTGTCCACCAAGGTGGTCGACACAATCAATGCCTTTGCACCGGAGATCTTCCCGGACTTTGAACATGAGAAACTCGTTCCCCATGGCTATCCTCATGATGACACGTACCAGTCTCGGCTGAAGAGCATGCCGCCCAGTGAGCCCGAGAGCCGAAACACCAGTAAAACCCGAGGCAGCCGCAGCCGATCCCGAAGTGCCGGCTTCCTCCAGGACACCCTGCTCAAACCACTAACGATCGGATCGAAGGATGATCTCGGAGAAGTCAATCGGAGAATTCGCGACTCGATGAAGGAGCGAGGCCGCGAGCGCGTTCGGGCACAGTACGACTCGGATGCGGACGCTGTGTTGGTTGATGGTTCTGGCGGCAGTGACAGCGGAGATGCAGTTGAAGAGAAAAAGACCAGATGATTTTCCATCGATGAATCAAAACCCAGAGATTCTAGGAAAAGATCGAGAACGAGAAGAGTGGGGCATGTCTGGCATTGCATACTTTCTTTGTACAAAAGCGCAGTAATGGTCTATGAGAATTAAGTTAATGAGTACATGAGTGAAGTTGAATCTTGGCCGACCTCGGTGCTTCTGGATTGATCCTCCATTACGTGACCTACGGTTACAATATGGCTCTTGTAAATAATCCATTACGCCTTGTTAGACACTGCATTCATTGGATGTTAGTGTATACCACATATTCAAGGAAGCATTCTCAAGACTCTTCGTATCAAATGCACCCGCAACCTTGGTAGGCACCAACGGACTGCATTCAACTATCGACGGGCTAACATAAGTTATTTCCTTCGCACGCTTGAGTCGGCGTCGCACAGGCCCCGGTAACTGCATCTCAAAGTATCTACGCGATTCTTGGCTGGGTGTGACAAGGCGATCCCCTGTACTCCTGCGCCACTAAGCGGGGACTACTTATCATCCTAACAACATGAGAGGCTAGTGTGGTGCATAGGAGAATCGTATTACTGCAGATAATCGACGGTGTGACGTGGTGAGGTGCATATTACCCCTCTTAGAGCGCTGATCACTTCGGCGCCATCGTAAGATGAAGATCTCTGAAACGCTAACTGAGGCCAATACACGTGCATTGCGATCAAAATGAATCGGGAGACCAGACTTCGCCATGCTGATTTCCTCCAAGCAACTACAGTTACCTAGGAAGTATCATCATGGCATCGACTGCATCTGCCGACATTCGTAAGGAAGTACAATCCGATCCGCTCAGTGGTGATGATCAGAATGGTGTGGGTGAGACCGAGGTGCTCTCTCCGGGGTCCCAGAAGCTTCACAGGAAACTCCGTGGACGAGAGGTTCAGCTCTTTGCAGTCGGAGGAGCTATCGGTACATGTATGTTGGTCCTCAACCTGTTCACAATCGCCGCAATGTAATGATTCGCCCCAGCGCTTTTTGTACAAATGGGCGCAGCCTTGCCCAAAGGTGGCCCGGCCGGCCTCTTTATCGGATTCATTGCGTACGGTACCATTGTTCTGGCCGTGAATGAATGCTTTGGTAGGTCTGGTTCTCGAGATCCATTCCAACGATGACGATTACTGTATCCGTGTTGGCGATATAATGTGATACCGGGCTAATGCTCAGAGGCACATCCAGCGGAGATGGTTTGCTACATGCCCATTCCGTCGCCCTTCGTGCGCTTAGCCGGGCATTGGGTAGATGATGCCTTAAGCTTCGCAATGAGCTGGAATTTCTTCTTGGCCATGGGTTAGTTTTCGTGTCTGACATCCCGTCACCAAGTATACTCACCTCGGGTGTGTCCAAACACCATATACAGCGCTAAACATTCCTTATGAGATTGTCGCCATCAATGTTCTGCTTACCTACTGGACCGACAAAGTGCCCGTTGCAGCGGTTGTCGTCATAGTCATGGTCCTCTATGGGTAACGACCTCACCAGTTGCTTGGACCCAGGATCATACTGTTGACACCGTTTAGGGTAGTGAACGTCCTTACAGTTCGTTACTTCGGCATTGCTGAGTTCTACCTGTCGTTCTTCAAGATATTCTTGATGCTGGGCCTGATTCTCTATACGTTCGTCACCATGGTGGGCGGCAATCCCCACCGTGATGCCATTGGATTCCGATACTGGAACGACCCAGTTCGTGCACACTTTCCAATTTGATTGCTCATAACAGGTATTCAGCTAATCGATACACTTTGTTTGACGATGTGTAGGGAGCATTTGTCTCACATCTGGTGCCCGGAGACACTGGCCGCTTTCTTGGGGTGCTGAGTTGCATGATCCAGGGCGCATTCACGTAAGTGGATCCTTCACCAACCTGTCTTTCATCATGCCCATCTACAGTCTTACAAGGGGCGTGCTAATAGCCAAATCGGATGGATAGAATGGTCGGGCCAGAATTTATATCCATGGCGGCTGGTGAATCTGAGCGACCCCGAAGAGTCATGCGGAAAGCATTCGCATCGTTTGGTTGGCGTCTTATGTTTTTCTTCTGTTTGGGAGCGCTCTGTGTAGGAATCGTGATTCCGTACGACGACCCCACGTTGGCTGCCATGCTGGACGGGAGTAAACAGGGCAGTGGCACCGGTGCCGCGTCAGTAGGATTCAGGACCTTGAACCCTAGAATCCAAGTTCGTTAACCATATTTCAGGTCTCCCTATGTCATCTCTATGAACCATTTTGGAATCAAGGTCCTCCCGGACATTGTTAATGTGCTGATCATGACCTCGGTCCTGTCCGCGGGAAACAACGTCGTGTTTTCCGCGTCGCGGACCCTATACGGCATGTCTTTAGAGAAGAAAGCGCCAAAATGGGTCTCCAAAACGAACCGAGCCGGATTGCCATACAACGCAGTGGCCATCGCCATGGCATTCTCCCTCCTGGGCTTCCTCCAGGTCAGCAACAGCTCAGCCACTGTACTCAATTGGCTAGTCAGTTGCATCGCTGGCTGCTATCTCCTCAACTACTTCGGAACATGCATCACCTACCTACACTTCCACGCGTCACTGCGCCGTCAGGGCGTGTCACGCGAAACCCTCCCCTATCGGGGTCGCTTCCAGCCCTACACGGCGTGGTACGCTCTGGGCGGAACAGGAGTGATGATCCTGGTCTTGGGGTATGACGTCTTTCTTTCCGGTGGTTGGGACCTGGAGTCGTTCTTTCTCAATTATGTTATGATCGGATTCTATGCGCTTACTTTCGTGTTCTGGAAGATATTCCGGCGCACGCGGTACGTGGGGATCGGCAAGGCGGACCTCCAGTTAGGGGGCATCAAACGAGAGATTGATGAGTATGAGGAGGTCGAATATGCCCGGAGAAGAGGAAAACCAGTGGCTTTGCTGGATCGGATGTTCGAGTAGAGCGTCCGTGCACGCTCATTCCGTATATAGGCCCTTGACCACAGTTGACCAGTTGACGTATTAAAGTAAAGTGTCCTTTGGACAGAACAAAGAGCTAGTTTCAGCCCCCATGGCCGATGTAACCGTAAAGTGGAGCCAATTCTTTTCCAGAGCAGAAAGCATCAGCCTCCGAGCGCCAATCTGATGTCCAAAACTGACGATCGCTGCAGCAGCCCGCATAAGTATGGATCCACGTCGGTCCTGCGGGGAGAAGGCAATAATAAACATACGACAAATGACTCACGAATTGAGTTAGCGCTTACCGTGAATTCTTCTATTTATTGTTGCAGTCCTGGAAAACCATCAGTCGCAAGTCTTGACTTGAACGACAGCTGCTGCAACACCCTGCTCCAAAATGACGACCTCCGCCGAACAACACTCCAGCCTCCCCTACCATGGCTCCTGCCACTGCGGGTTTATCAGATACATCACTTTCATTCCGATGCCACCAGCAGTTGTCCCGGATGGGGCCAAAGGTGCCCACCTCCGATTCTACAAGTGCAGTTGCACGACGTGTCACAAAATGGGAATGTTCCACCTGCGACTTCCGGACGCGCCCAACCAATTCTTTTTACTCTCCCCGCTGGATCGCGATACGCTGGCTAATTATAAATGCCCGAATGGTCATATAAATTGGTTCTTTTGTCCGACGTGCGGCGTGCGATGTTTCGCGACCGTACCTCACTGGAAGCAGGACCAGATCGATGTCGAAAGCATTTCGGCGGCCATCCCCACTCGTGATGGCAAGCCCGATCTGCCGGGTATAGAAGAATCGACGAAGACGGTCACAGTCTGGCGAATGGATCCTGAGATATTCCAGGAGGATGTGACTGGGTATCTAACGATCAATGCACTTACCATCGATCAAGATCAGGCCCATGGAAAGAATCTTGATCTGCGCCAGCTTGTGGATAATAAATTGGTCGAGTACATGGATTGGAACACGAAAAAGGGTGATAGTCGATATGATTATCCTCATGACAAGGGGACCTGGTAGAGACTCAGGCTGGCATAGTCTGTTGGGATTACCAATTCGAGTCGATACATTCTGGAAAACATACTGTTGGATATCATGTCTATCGAGGCTTGCGGGGTTCGGTTTTGTACTGGGAGGCGGAGTATTGGCATGTAAAAGTTATCGATATGGAGGTATGATTTGAAGAGTAGAGCCATGACGAAATAATAATGAAATCGTTGACCTTTCGATCGATCACAATATGTAAATAGATTTGGTGTGAATCAATTACACTGTAGTGTTACTACATGTAGAATGTTACCCTGGCAGCGGATGGTATCAGGAATATATATCCCAGATGTGGAAACAACAACAAAGGAACTCAGCGACATGAAAAGTGATTTATACCCCATGAATGTGTCTTCAAGTTGAGTTGATATACTCACGGCAAATATCCTCTTCCATTTCAAGCGTTTGAAGGATTTAATATGAAAAATAGACGAAACAGCGGATGCGATACTGTTGAACAAGAGATGGCGACTTGTGTTTTGCTTATAATGTCAAATCCCTGTAAGTTTACTCAACAGCTGGCCGGCTGGCCCAATGGCAAGGCGCTTGACTACGAATCAAGAGATTGCAGGTTCGATCCCTGCGTCGGTCATTCTTTTTTGATTCCCCGCCTCTCTAAGGCGGTCAGTACTCAGTCACACATTGCCCTTTCCAACATTCTTCTACTTTACTCTACTCTCTACTCTCTCTGCTCTCCTGCTCGTGCAATGTCCTTGTATCGCAGCCATGGAGTCTCTTAAAACCGTCCTTATATCACCATGGAAATGGACCTCGGCGCAGTTTCGAACGCTCAACTTATCTCAAAGCTACCAAGTCGGCCGATCGCATTCTTGGCATGGAATCCTTCCCTTCCGATGGAGATGAAGGTTGATTGACCCCTTAGTATCTATGCTCCTTGTCGCCCAATTTACTGTAACACCCCCATTAGAATTCGACTTCCTTGCTGCGGAGCTTACAGGGCCATCCGAGCAAGATTTAGCGGATTTCGGGTCAAAGCGTTCCCTTTACCGACGAAGTCCGTACCGTTTGGTTTTTGTGCGACTTCAGGAAGCAGCACAGGCCAAAGACGGCTCAGAGGCTTCCCGACAAGCTTTAACATTCCTCTTGGAGAGCATAATTGTCCACGTGGATGCCGCTGAACGCCTGTTAGTCAGGCCTGCTGGCTTGGTGCTCGAACGGACTAAGACAACACAGGCAGCTTGTTTTACGCCCAAGAATTCCATTTGAAATCCGTCCTTATGGGATACAAGGTTCGCTCAGATGTGAAGGTGCCCTGGTGGATATGTCGCCTCCGCGTTTTCCCTGGGCCACGTTCTCTGTAAGGTCCCATGATATCGTCTTGCCTGTCCGCAGAAACTGATTTGAACGAAAGGTTGTGGCGGACAACAGTTGGAACATGGCCCAGGATATTTCGCAAATGCTTTTACAGGGCTTTCTTGCCTATGAACAGAATAGCCAAGATCCAAGCCATAGGTCTTTCGTTTTACGTATAGATAGAACTGTGTTGCAGTTTAGC
Organism: Aspergillus pseudonomiae; assembly: GCF_009193645.1. Taxonomy (NCBI): domain Eukaryota; kingdom Fungi; phylum Ascomycota; class Eurotiomycetes; order Eurotiales; family Aspergillaceae; genus Aspergillus; species Aspergillus pseudonomiae. Next base: position 440,335 of record NW_022476003.1, read on the forward strand.
ACGACAACTACATCTTCAGCCTACTGGACTGACTTGATTCTGGGGAGGCTGCCAAGCGAGGAACCTCGAGTGTATCATTCCGAATCCTACGATCTTCGTCAACGTGACCGACGGAAGGAGGCCTTAAGAGTGATTATTGGCATACTCAGGCTGCTTGGTACTAAAAAGCCAGACAAATAATAGCTTGAGCTAATCCTTGAAAAAGTGTCTGCAGCAATCCTATCTCAGCGTTGCCGCTTCGGAAGCATTCAAAACCACCGATAGAGTTGCAAGGCGAGGGCCCCTGCTTGACTGAGTTTCTAGGTCAAACGCTTCGGAACGCCTGACTCACAACCTCTCAGTTTCCGGCAATTATCGGGCTGTTGACGTACACTAAATACGCAGCTCAAAGGTGCGCTGTAGTCAACCTGAGATGCATACCATACATGCTCAACACGAATGCTCCTGGTCTCTCCAACCCCCTACCCTAGTGGCGCGTTCCATCGCCTGACCTAAGAGTTCTGCCGCCTCCTATTTCGAAGCCTACAGGCCGATGGTGTAAGCCAGTCCCTGTGACCATAGCCGGCTGGGTAACCATGGTCTCTGCGATGAACAAATGATGTTTATCACTCTACCACTTCAGCCGATGGACCTTGAGTGTACACCGCTACATCGATAATTGTCATTTCAACTATTGGAAATTAATCAAAGGCTGAGGACAACAAGATCAATGATCTTGCTGTATGTCTTGGTTTCTCTGCTTACATGATCCCTGCTCACCAAACCGCCAGGGTCGAGGTGTGTATGTACATAGATTTATCGCATTTCATGCCGACTTCTCGTCTATCCGAGAACCTGCGCTATAGTGCAATGTCCATTCCCGTGACGCTACGTCCTGCAGACTCTTAGGAGCTTGGCTCGCTGAGTTCCACTGTCCAGGCCAACGCTTCTCCAAGATTTGGGATGCCATTGCTCCCCGAGCTGATCTCCTGCACCATCGCATAACGGCTATCATTACATGCGCCGCTTTCAATGGTAGTAGCATGATAGGCGATCCACGTCTGCGAAGCGTCAGGGCTTTGGAAGAACGAGTTATGACCCGTTCCGTAGTTTCCGTTGGCCGATGACAAAAGGCAGCCGTCGTGCTTGCTCCAGGCGTTCTTGTCTGTCGGGTCGGTGGCGCCGTCCCACGTCAGGAGTCCCACGCAATAGTAAGACGTCCAGCAGTAAGACGCCGAGTACCCGATATGCGTCTTGCCGTCGAGATAGAGGGCCGCGGGACCTTCGTTGACCGGTGTACCGTGCGTTTCAAAGTCTTCAACTGGCTCGGAGATCACGGAGATGTCGCCAGTCAACGAGGTGTAGTCCGACCCCAGCTGCTGAATACAGAGGGATTGATAGGTGACGCCGTGGAAGCATGACCACACCATAAAGTTGCCATAGTCGTTGAACCGGACGATGGTCCCGTCAATTCCCCATGCCGTGGTCAGTTGGCCGGCGTAGGTATAATCATCCCAGGGAGTCGCACCACCTAAAGACCGTTAGCCCTGTAAAGAAATGCGCCGAGATTTCGAGGACAGCAGCCTACCTTCCAACACATGCATATTCTGACCATCCAGATCCACACTATTGCCGGCAGTGTAGTAAATGTACCACTTATCACCCAGGTAGTGAACTTCGGGGGCCCACACATTGCAGCAGTGAGTCTCCTCGGTAGTCGTGTAAGCTACCTTCTTCTCGGCCGTCTTAAGGCCTTCGATGGTAGTTGCCCGGCTGACTTGCACGTCATTCCAGGTCGTTGTGAGAAGATAGTAGTAGCCTCCGGTATAGACCACGAAAGGGTCACTGCCACCGGGATTGCGAACTGGGTTCGTGTATGCGGAGGCTAGGGGGAAAATAGCCCATAACCCCAAAAGGGCCTGCAATAACCTGAAAAACATTGGGACTTGCAAAGAGATTGTGTCAGTTTGACACAAACTTGTCAGTTCTAGTGATTGCCCACTCCTACGCCAGACACGGTATTTATGCACCGTTGAGCATACCATGGCCGTGTCAGACGCTCACCAGGCCTGGCCTACTACAACAGACCGCTGATTGCATCTCGCATGCCGAGGCTTCCCCCACCGGAAAGATCCCTGTTTGATAGCAAGGAGGATAGCGAATATTCCGGAGATGTGGAGCGCCGTCGTGAAGAAAATCATCGGGCAATGCGGGGGAAGTCCTGCCAAGACCTCGACAACCGATGCGTTAAAACCGGAGAAACTTGTCCTGTAAACTGACGCTTCTGAGTTGTGGAAGAATTCTCTCTCAGGTTTCTGGTCAAGGACCTAGGTGCTAGGCATTCATCCTACAGTCCCTTGTAAATTCGAGGTTTCAGCCCACCTCAGTGTATGTGGGACGCTCGATACACGTCTGATATAATGACGCGCACAATTTTCCGGAGCGTCTCTTGGCATTGCCTCACTTATCTAACATCCTGGTGCCAGCTGTGTGCTTGAATAATTCTAGTTGAACTTCTAGTGAACTGAGGGAAAGTTTTAGGAGTAAACATGCTTTCGAGGAACGTCTTAACATAGGTTAGCTCGGGACGGTTTCCGGCAGCGACAAGCTTTCGCTTTCCCAGGGGCGAGCACGTTACAGGGGCCAGGTGAAAGTCTAGACCATTATCATCTAGCAGAGCCAGGACTATTCAGGAGATCTAGTAATCCTCCGCTATTTTACCTAGGGGGAAAAGGATCCCCACGAAGCTCCCTTGACGTTGTGTGTTATCTTTGCGCACTCTTGCCGCATCATGTGGTGTTTTTCAAGAAAACCACCTTGTTCTATTTTTTCTGACTGAAGGTGTCAGAATCGATGCAAACTGAGGTCTCGATGCTACTAATCAGGTAGGGCTGAGGCCATATTCATATTGCCCAGGAAACAAAGGAATAGAGGACAAAGATACTTGACGCTAGACCTCAAACGCGGCCTCAATGTTTCTGACTGATGCCTAGAGATGGATAGTCTTGATCTGAAGCGGCTCTGCTCGTAGGCAACAACGCCACCCAGCTGGCTAAAGGAGTAGGCATGAAACGATGGGGTGGGTCTTTTTGATGGCGTCATGCTCAATCCAGATCAGATAATGCATGCTTGAGTTTCGGAAACCAAGTATGTGTGCGTGCTTGCTTCTGAGTTAAGCATTCTGTCTACCTGGCCTAGCTAACCATTGGTCTTCCCACCCGGTGGCGGTATACCGTGTCGGGCAGAAGACATCGGTCAGGATGATGATCCTGTGTTGACTAGAACACGACTGATTAGCGTTATGTCGCATATTAGCCTATGCTCAGTGATAGTACCAGTAGTATAATCAATTATCGGGTGCTTCCTGAGGCATTGATTGGCTGACGATAAGGCATCCAGTCAAGCCCTAGTTTAGTCGAAATCCGTTTCGATGGAACCTGCAGTTTAATCTCGGCCTCTCTGTCTCTATTGCTGACACCATTGCATAGCCTTCATTTATCAGCTAAGGTTTAAGCCCCCCTCGTGCTCGCTGATCTGTAGTCCTGCCCGGGGTTTACATCGACTATCAGTTGCCATCGAGGGCTGAGTGAATGATAATAAATTCGGGCCCCGGGTCAACCCACACTGCCATTCCTTTGACTTCACCCTGCTGTTTGAAGATATCTTCTTTATCGCCCTTCCTGCAGCCGTGCTCCTCGTGCTGTTGCCATTGCGACTCCGATGGCTACACCGTACATCAGTGAAAGTCAAAACTTATCGGTTGGCTATTTGGAAGTTATCAATGCCGGTAATGCTATACGTCTTGCAAATTGTCTTTCTCTCTCTTCGTCTGAGGACTCCCGCAATCCGCTAAAGGAGGCTTGGATGCGGAATTCGTCCCTTCTGACGGTCAGTTGGCCAGAAGCAGCTGCTAGCGCTTGCTCGAACCCTGGTGCACAAGGGACCTATCTTGCTATTACATGAAGCGACTAGCAGGTGAGTAGTTCTTCTCGAGCTATACAGATGATTTTAACCTCTGACGGTAGCGTGGATTGGGAAACGGAGACGACCACGCAGGACAGAATAGATATGGAATTCGCCTCCCAAACTATATTGCTGTCTGTCATCGCTTGTGCTTCGTCGATCGGGTTGACCGTGTGGCGGTCATACAACAGGGAGAACTTGTTGAATATGATAATCCTACCACTCTGTTGCAACGGGATACGCAGTTTAGGAGGTTCTTTCGAGCTCTGCAAGAATAGTCGGCCAGAGTGGCATGACAGCTAGAGAACATTTGTTCTGTGGTTAATATAGACAAGGCGGAAGTAGGTTTGTGACCCTGCTGTTTCACTTCTGTTGAAGTGGTCGCCACTTGTTCTGACTGCTATGAATTGATGATGGAAGCTCCGAATCAATGATTAGTATGTGCGTTCTAGATCTATGTGCTGCTTTCCTACTTTACCCATTGTATAGACATAGAGTAATAATTACCAACATTCAGCTAGCTGGGGTGATACGACTTTCAATTTCTATCATGGCCTAGTGTGGCCAACCATCTTGAGTCCAACTCGACTAAGCTGTTTGTATTTAAGTGTTTCAAACTCACAGTGGCCTGGTCTGTTCATGACAGCATCCTACCGAACTAAGCAATCTGAATAGTCCCATTCAAGTGCAGGATCCTGCTGCTAGCGCCAACAGAGGTTGTGTATTCTGTGGGTTGAAGCCTCCATTGCTGGGCCACAACGTCCCAAATACTGAGGTCCCTCCTGGTCAACGGGAAGGATATTTGCTTCGTCTCACCCGGTTCTAGTGGTACTCTTTCGAAGCCGCGCAGCTGTCGCACGGGGGCATCTGGAATGCCAACGTACAGCTGGGCGACCTCTGACGCGGATATATCACCCGTGTTGGTGATGGAGCAGGTGACTTCGAACAATATATCCCACAGCTGTGGATGTCCACCCTGGACGATAGGAGTGTTGGCGTCCACCAGAGGGGAAGTACTATTTCCTGTAGACGTAATCGCAAGGTCAGAGTACTCGAAGGTGGTGTACGACAGGCCAAAGCCAAATTCGAACTGCGGCTCAATGCCGTCACGATCAAAAGCCCGGTAATCGATGTATAAGCCCTCGGTGAAGTTCACTTCGGGGAACGCGTCGAACGAGACAGTCGAGTTTAGCAACTCTCCGTAGTCGGATTCGTTCTTGGCGACGGTGAAAGGAAGTCTTCCGGACGGGCTAACATCGCCGTACAGGATATCAACGAGGGAGTGACCACTTTCTTGCCCGGGGAGACCTGCAAAGAGAACTGCGGTCACGTTGGGGTGATTGACCCATGCGTCAACCGTGCGGATTCCTGGTTCATTCGATGATTGTTAGCGGACTATCTTGCCCTGAATGAGGGTTGACTACTTACCGGCTGAATGAAGGACCACGATAGTATTGGTACAATTGGCTGCAACGTTGCGCACCAGATTGTCGCTGAACTCGTCTGTCAAGCTGGTTCGGTCGAAGGCCTCCGACGCATACGCGTTGATGAACACGAGACAAGCGTCACTATTCACGTATGCAGGGGAGGGGTTCTCTGAGTAGAAATCCCAGCGAAGAGTTCCTTTATTCCTCGAGATACGCTCCTGTAGTGCTTGGAAGGGACTCACCACGTATGGAGGAGTGCTTCCCCCAGAGCCTCCACCGGTGATGAGAGTGCCGTTGAAGGTGCTCCAACCGAAGTTGACTTCGTAACCGCCACCATAGCGCGAGGGATTGGCCCATGGGGCTGCGCTAACCGTTGCGTCGTAGCCATACACACTAAGGAATCTGGTTGCATTCGTAAATGGCAGTGTGTTGTTAACATTTTTAACCAAAACAGTGCCAGCGGAACCAATTTCTCTGATCAATGTCGCATGGTCCTCTTGAACGTCAATAGGGTCGTGCTTCTCCGATTCCGAGTAAACTCCGGGGGAGGGATAGCCCTCGTCCTGGCCACTGTAAAACCAGGTTGCCAGGACTCGCGTTGCCATGTCGTCCAGTCTTTCACTGGTGACACTGCCATTTGCGACAGCATCTGTCAGATTGCGGCCCCAGAAGCCACCGTCTGGCATAACAACATCTAGACCAGCATTGGCCGAAGCAACGCCAGAATGTTGCGCTGCCCAGTCGCTCACCACGAACCCTTCGAAGCCGAGTTCGGTTTTCAAGATACCGTTGAGCAGTTTCGAGTTCTGACACCCGTAGCTGTGGTTTAAACGCTGGTAAGAGCACATCACACTTCCGACACCTTCTCTCAAAGAATCCATGAAAGGGAAAACATATAGCTCATGAATGGTCCGGTCGTCAGCATTCGAGCTTAGTGATTCCCCCATATCCCCGGGGTTTCTTCTCCATTCCTCTTCGTTCAACAGCCAATGCTTCGCCGAAGCAATCACTCCGGCGCCCTGGATACCTTTAGTGATCTGTCCCATCCCTCCGCCTGCAAGATAAGGATCCGCGCCGAGTCCCTCCCAATTGCGTCCGCCTCTGGCCAGCCTTCCCAAAGGTCCCGCGACGGGACCCAAGGCGACATTGATGCCCTTTCCGTGGTACTCCTGGCCCAGTGCATGGCCATAGCGATACATGAGGGAGCGATCCCATGTTGCCGCCACGTGAATGCCTGCCGGAAAGGCAGAGACAAATTCTTGCCCTCGAATGCCGTCCGGTGCGTCGGAGAAGCAAAGCGAAGGGATGGAAAGACGAGGAATTGCACCAGTGTTTCCAACACACTGCCCGTCAAACCCGCGGGTGAGGTTAGATTTCTCCTCCACGGTTAGTTGCGAGACAAGGGCTTTCGCGCGCTGATAGGCGCTCTCCCAGACCGAGCTTGTTGCCCCGTCGCCGACCGCTGGTTTTCTTTGTCAGTTTAATTACTTCAATTAGGGCTTGGACCGGGTAATAGCTTTCTTGCAGTCTACGTAAACTTACGAGAGGGGTATACGGCGGGACTCCGGCCATAGTAAGGAACCTCCGATTCATTGGTATAGCCTTGGGCTGCACAGAGCGTGCCCTGCGCCAGCGCTATCGAAGCTAAAGGTGATAGGACCTTCATAAGGATGAATCACTTGTACTATTCCGAGTCTTCATTCCTTCTAATCTGTGGGTAGCCACGTCTATTTAAGCCTTTCCATTGCCAAAGCTTGCGATTATGAGTAACATAGTGTCGTTTAGGTCATATCGGAGGAGACCCGACACGGCACGAAGTAAAATGCGTCGTGCTCACTAGAACGGGTATACTTCGGGGATTTACAACAAGTCCTTGCGCGAGAATGGATCTGAACCCCGTCATCATGCTGGACACCCCGCAATTCACGACGATGCACGTTTCTTGGCGCCAAGCTTGTCGTCTATACTAACCATCATTTGGGTTACCGTGAAGTCGGGGAACCTCCCGAGATCGGCATTGATGCCTGTACCTCGAGTCGAGGAGGGGGAGTGCCCCGAGAACAGCCCGCAGTAGCGGCGAATCTGAGGAAAAGGCACATCCCTGCCACCCGGCAGTTGGGGTATCGGCATTGACTTGATGCTGTTGCCGGACGGTATACAATGCGCACAACGCAGGCAGGGGGGCACAGCATAACACATCCAGAATTGACCTAACTGCTAGCCGACCGTGAAACCGACCTATCCGGTGTACCTCGAGCGAAGTCTGATCGGTGCGCTGGTTGGCCACTATCATCGAATATTGACGAACCAATGAAAGGGGTTCTCGGGTGTTGTATGTCGAATGAACAGAGGCACCAAGTTGTCAAACATTTGCTCTGTGGGAAATTGGCTCGTGAGGCCGTGGGGCTCAGTAAACCGACAAGCATGAAATCGTGCCTATCAGTGATAATCATTGCGTTGTCCAGAGAAATGCCGAATGCCTTCCAGCGCAGCCATCCACGACATAGCCCCCATTGTGACTGGAAATTGGCATTTTATAGGCCCCCGTCGAAGCATATGTCTTCCCCAGGAGGCAGATCGAAAGGTCGGATTATGTAGGTGCCAAAACACACCCTATGGAATCCCCTAAGCTTTAATGGTGGACAAGCATTATGCCCTAGAGCTTCCACATTTCTGGTACGAAACACGAGGCATCGTTCAACCCGGATGCTGCGTCTGGTGATGAAAGTGATGCTTTCGCTCAGTAAACGTTCTATCATGGTGGAACCAGCCTAATGTGAACAATTCTTTCCACCACTTCACAAATGTCTGTCGTGCTTCGCGAACCTCAGCGTCCATGTCAGGCTGAGGTTGTGGCTTGGATGAAGTCGGATTTTCTATGAGATATGACTTCCTCAAATGGTAAAAGGTCCGGCGACAGAGAGGACAACTAGCGTCATGCTCGCACAGCCATTCATCTATACATGGCTGATGAAAGCTGTGCTGACAGGGTAAATGGCGCAATATAAACCCGGGTTCTAGCGTAGCAAAGCAAAGACTGCATGTTGATTCCTCTGACTCTGTGAAAGAACACATTTAGATGATATGTCATAGTATGGAATAGATTATTAATGAAGCGTACCAGGGTTGAATCCATGTTGTGGAATGCTAGTGCGAGGCAATCCGGCTAACCAAAGATCTGCAGTACGCAAAGGCCCACGATCTGTTTTGGACGGTACACATAGGTAATACTCTGGCATGTTTTATTGTCTAAGATCTTCGCAACATAACAGGTAGGAGTATCATCAAAGCTGAATTGAGTCGTGCTTTCTGGGCGAAGAGAATCTGTCAGAGTAGTATATATCGCAACCAAAATGGCACGACGGCCTGCCATGTAGGCAAGCCGGACTATATCATACGGTACAAGTAGCATTTTGTCAGCACATGCTTGCAAAATTTTATTAATCCAGAGGTTCTAGAGCTGTGAAAATTATTCAACCTGTTTCGGTGTTTTTTCGGGAATCCAGTTGATGGCCTGAGGAATCAACGCCATACCCTTCTCAGTATGACCATGCAGCCAATCAACGTTCGCAACTCAACGAAAAAGGTTGAAACTCGGCAAGTCGAGAAGCCCTACTCTTGGGTAGTATCACTACTGCATCACCCCTGTATCTTATTTCTTTGGTCTTATTGTTGCCATATAACCCACTTTAGCCGTGTTTACCTCTGCCAATGCATCCATAGACCGCAAGAGTCACTGGCTTTGTGGAAAACTCATCGTTGAGACTTCGACACCGGTACCGAGACTCAGAAAGCTGGGCATTCTCTGTCAACGCATGGAATGTTCTTTGGAGAATGGGTAACACAGCGCTAAAGGTGTATGTCCCCTATAAGTCTCTGTTGGTAATAACTATTGTTGCTAGCTTGTGGATGCAAATCACACTTTGCTACGAAACTGGGAAAGCAAACAAGTAGACTTGTGGACAACGCTCATCACAGGCTACAACAGAGAAATTGCTCCTTACACCCGGGAAAACTTCTCAGAAGCTTATTGTCAACCTATTCCTCTAGCAGACGTCTCATTACGTGTAATGCGGCTTGTATACTAGGAGTGCCATTCTCCAACACCTTGTATGATACCCCACATATCTTCGGATATAGCCTATGGTGGAGTGGTGGTATTGCACACTGAACTATAGAAACCTTACCAGGGTACCGATCTCCTTGACCTACCATTTACTCTTGTAGTTTCCATCCTAATGAACCTAATCATCTCGTGTGGCGATTTGATTAGCTGGATTAGTAACATGGTAAAGCTCTATTGAGCAGTAGCGAAGTGGAGAATACCCTGGTGGCCAAATGTGTAGTTCATGATCTTTGAATGAGAATTATAGTTGTACCCCAAATTTACTCTCCCCTGGTAGAGCTTCAGCATTGAGTTTAAGTCGGTGATGAGGAGGGTCTCTCGGTTGTAAGGAATGCTGCCGATCAGTATGGGGTTCCAGCCCTGGAGTTTGGGGTATAAAATACCTTCCCCAGAAACACGGAGGCCCCTTTTTACGAATTCACGATTAGTTCTGGACTTCTCTGTCTGAGCCTTCTCTACCTGTTGACACTCAATCGTTGTTCACCCTTTTGACCAATATGTCCGCTACACGAGAAGCGAATCCAACCGCGATGGATACCGCTGAGTCTGGCTCGTCACAATTCCATCTCCAAAAAGAGAGACAATCTACCTATCACAATGAACATGGCGCCGTGGCATCTCTCCCCCAACACGAAGCCCACATCCGTACTGTTTCACAGGTGCCTTTACCACCATATCAGAAACTCGCAAATCCTGGTCCCTTGGGTCTTTTAGCTTTCGCATTGACAACGTTCGTCCTTGGGCTCTATGAATGCGGCGCAGGGTAGGTGAATATGTCTATGTCATACATGCAACCACTGACATTGATGCTTGCATTCAGACTGCCTCATTCCAACCCTCAAGGCAAAGTTGGGCCTAACCAAGCTGCCTTCGGACTAGCCATTTTCTTTGGCGGTGGTGCCCAGTTTGTCGCCGGCATCTTCGAGTTCCGCGTCGGAAACACCTTTGGTTGCACCGTCCATTGTTCCTACTCCGCCTTTTGGCTCAGCTACGCAATGTTTCTCATTCCCTCTCTGGATATAAAAGGGCAGTATAACGGAGACGAACGCGCATACACGTTCGCCATCGGCATTTATCTGATACTGTGGTGCTTCCTGACCGTACTCTTCCTTCTTGCGGCCTTGAGAACGAACCTGTCTATCATTCTCGTTTTCTTCTTCCTGATCATTGCCTATCTGCTGTTGAGCATTGCCAACTTCATTGCAACTGAGCATCCCGCGCAAAGTGTGAAGGTCAACAAAGCCGGTGGTGCCTTTACCGTCATTTGCGCATTTGTTGCCTTTTATGCTGGTTCATCTGGCCTGATGGTGCCAGAGACGACGTGGGTTCGCTTTCCTCTTGGCGAGATCCCCTAGGGTGCATTTAAGATGAAAGTGACTTAACCCTAACTGTTGACTTGGGAGCCGAGTATATCTAAGCGGCTCAACCGGCTATGGATGGAAGAAGAGCCTATGTGTGGAATGCTTATCGGGTCTTTTCTTGTGAGACATTTTGCAAGTATCAATTCGCTGCGCGGGAAAGCTTCACATATAACGTTGCTTACTGTCCGGGCCTATAATACTATCAATTCAATTGAATTTAAGGCCTATGAAGAGTAAGAATGAGCTTTGAAGAAATGAAGGAATGTGCAACATGTTTCTAATACGCTATCTGGTCTTTGCTTATATATCTTCTTTTACCTCACGCGCTTCGCAACCTGTAGTAATAATGACGGAATCTTGAGATACGATATCACCTACGTAGCGATGATGCTTCAGTTACACATCAAATTTGTAAATCTCAGTCATACCTTCCGTCTGAGTCATAGCTTGATTCTTAAAAATCTGCGTTGCAAACTACTCATCCGACTACTCTAAGATACATTTGCGAAAGCTCTATCCAACCCAAAATTCATATTCCATACTGGAGAAACAACCTCTATTTGCTACAGCATACAGCACACCCAAAGCTAACTTACCGAAACCCAAAATTACTATGAATCCCTCCAAAAGGCGGGCGGATAGCCCGGAACTAGAGAGTCAACGCGCCGACCTACAGGGGCTTATCAATATGAACCGAAAAAAGCTCAAGGCCCAGGGGTCATTCAACGCAACATTCTGGGCTCAGTCCGAGTACGTGGCAAATCTCGTCTTACGGAAGGCCGAGGTTGAACGAAAGATCTCGCTGAGAGACTTTACCGGCCCCCAGTCAGATTGGGAGAAAACTGATGCCGCGAACTCTATCATGCAAACAGTCAAGGCTCAGCAGACGGAAACAATGGTCTACAAAAAACGAAAGGAAGATGGCGAGGAAAAGGGTAAAAAGCGGCGCTTCAGGGCCCTGTTCATGAGATTGTTTACAACAAGTAAGATGGGACTCGGAATCATGTCCACTGGAGCAGGAAAGCGAGATCCTGGGACACAATCAGCATTTCGAAATGAGTTAATAGCCGTGGGAAATGCAAAGCATGAGACGGAAGATTATCTATGGTGCCCAGTACTTGGCGAATGGTGCATGGACACCGACATCCAAGCTGCTCACCTCTTTCCATATATGCATGGCCAAGATGCCATGGATGCAATATTCGGGAGGAAGCGACCCCCAGAGTTGTTCTCAACCAAGAATGGCCTTCTCCTATTTAACGGCATTGAACGTGTTTTCGATGCGGGAAAGCTGGTCATCGTGCCAGACCTTACTGAAAGACCAGCGATAGAAGAGCTTCTCGCTTGGATACAGCGAGAAACTAGAGAATACAAAATTAAAGTCATTGATTTGTCTTGGGACAGGCTTGATAAACGAATTTCGGCCTATCATGCAAAGACATGGCGAGATCTAGATGGCCAACGGCTTCAATTCCGGACAAGTTTCCGGCCGGCGGCGAGATATCTTTACTACCATTATTGCGTCCAGGTCTTGCGGCGAGCATGGGGGCATAACACAGGGGGGGGAGCTCTACCTACTCTCAAGAACGAGATCGGCAAGCCCTTCTGGGGTACCCCAGGGAGGTATCTTCCGAAGAATATGCTTTTAGCCATTGTAGAGGAAATTGGACACGATTATAAGGAGCTTTTGGAGGGGGCTGCTTCGAACAAAGGAGATAATGATCTCCTCTTGGCCATTGCGTCTTGTCAAGTGAAAAGCCGACCAGCACTTAGGCCTAATACATTCACCGGCGAAGAGGAAGATAGCGAGGAAGAGGAGGAAGAGGAGGAAGAGGAAAGCGATGATGAGTGATCCCTTTCATTAAGTTAAACTCATATTGCCAAAGCGAATTGTTTATGTGCTTGATTTTCCTACTTAAGAGGGGCGGGACTAGTGTGCCTTGCGTCAATTATGGCTTCTCGCTGTAGAGCAATCCTGAGGTTCTAAACTATCGATAGATTGTAGACTCGTATAGACATACACGTCATCGCGCTACCTTTGAGTTCGCTTGTCATGGGCCAAAGGGAAAGTGCCAGGAGCGAGGAAGGGATCCGTTAGAGCACATGTGTTCGAATGGTCTCACTCATGACGATGCTGTACCATCTGCGAGTGTGCTATATGTCTTATATTCTGGCGGTGAGTTGCCTTCTATCAGGTTGTGACTGCCGTGTATGATTGGCTCAAGACTCGTATATCAAAATAGCACAATCCATCTATTCGCCACCGTGCAGATGGGAACATCTTCCCCTTCGTATTTGTCTTAAAATAGGCTCAGGTGTCTGCAGATTGATTGGGGACATATGACAGGTTAATTGCCACCAGAGTAAGTGTAATCGCGTGGTGTGCCTTTATCAAGAACCTCGTGGTTCGCAACCTCAGGTCTATCTTCGCGCCGCATCAGAAAAGTTACACTACTTCTAGAAACAACGTAACATTTGTTGCTACATATATGTCTATATAAATATACTGCTCTTGTACATCTATCAATCCCTCTTTTAGCCCCTTTTCACTTTTCAAACAAAACATCGATCAAAGTATCCTGTAAAAGAAATGCATCTCACAACTCCTCGACTCTGCACAGCTCTCACTGTGTTCACGAGTCTAATCATTTCATCCTTTGCAATCGATACCCCTGCAACGAAGGATTCTACCATTCTCCGTTCGACCGTAAGCTGCCCTACATGTCCCGATCGTAACTGCTACAAATGTACGCTGGGTCATGATGGCACGCTCCAGGCCAACACCGGTGGACTGGCCTATATACGCTCTCTGGTCGCATTCCAACTTCCTGTCCCGGCTGCCTCCATCACATCATGCACGGTCCAGTTCCCCGCCTTCACAAAGCCCCTCCAGGCACCTGTCAACGTCACGGTAGCCCAGGCGCTCTCTTCCGACTGGGACGAGGATACGGTTACCGGAGAGAACGCCCCAGAGTCGGGTGACGTATTTGCGGAGATTGAGGTCCCTGCCTATGCGAATATGGGGGTCATCGATGTTACACCTGCTTGTAAGGGGGCCAATGAAGATGGAAATTTTTCTATATTCTTAGGAACAAAGTTTGGCAGAATTGAGGTTTGGTCGAAGGATTCGGGAAACCCAGCGATTCTCCATATTACATCCTCTGCTTGAGTGTTGGTGTGTGGTCTACACGGGTGATGTCTCTCGTTTCCACAAATCTGTGTTGGAGGAGTGACTGGGACATCTTCAGTCTTGAAGGGAGGACATAATGGCGCTAGTGTTAGCGAGTTTCTCTACTCTGTCATTGCTCATCTTGTTGTCGGAGCTTATGCGACAAAGGACATTGATTGCTTTCGCGAAGGAGCCTCCCAAGTATGATAAATTGCAAGCGATTGAAGAACTTTGAATATACAAATGTCAGGACTTTTAGTTTGGCCCATAACGGACAGTACAACGTAGTTTTTCTGGCTGTCGTTTCTGCACCTGAAACCGCCCCTACTGAAATTAAACGAGGAAATTGAGCACAAACATAGACTTGCTGCATAACAGTAGAAATGGCGACGATTACAACGCGGTACAAGCAAGACTCCCACCACTCTGAGTCAAGTCAGCAGGCACCTTCACTGTTCAAAAAGGAATAACTTACGAGAGGAAGGTTGCTGGCGCAACAACCCTGTACTTGTCCCGACGGACAGTTTCCGATTATGCTCTGTTGGACTACAGAAGTCAGTTCCATCTCATTGGAGAGGCACGTTCCGGTAACTTACGTGCGCAGTTGGTCCCAACCGCACGGACGAAAAGGATATTGACGGGGAAAAAAGTGTCGCAGCAAAATCGTTTCTTGCCAGCAGGGCAATCTCTCTTTTCTAAATCTCCTGCTGGAGCGGCGGTGGCCATGCTGGCCATGGCGCAGAGGGCTAGGATGGTCTTGAGGTTCATGGTTGTTTTCCTCTTGCTTCGAGATCCTTTTAATGTGTGTATGTGAAAAGAACTACAATGCAGAATAGAGAGGGTAGGGTTGGAATCCTCGTTCTCTTTTATAGACTGACGAACAGGCGAGAATGTGTACAGCATTATAGAGCGATCTGGGTGTGTCCAGACCATGGAAATGAGAAGGTTTGATAGTTTGCTGTATTTAAACACCACCCGAACCTTGGAACAGATATCCGAAAGAAGAAGACAAGTCAGACAACTGTCCCTTCAGTCAACATCAATGGCTAATATAGGTTCGTACGAATTTACAGACTATAGCTTGGACGTCGTGGAAAAAGCTACCACCAATAGCATGACCTGTGAGCTCTTGGTAAACCATTACCCTGAGAACTGCAAACAGCGATATCCAATCTAGACCGCGACGGGGAAGACAACCGTGTCATTGAGTTGCAGTCTAGAGCTGCTGAGACCGGGTCTTCCAAGGATTGTCAATCTGTCAAGCATCATTGATGTTGCCTATTGTTATGTAGCTTTGTTCCTAGTCTTTGAGAGAGACCGAGATCCAGTCCAACAGGGGGCTCCATCGTCATCTTCATGCTTATATTCCCTTCCACACGCGATAAGATAAAAGTCTTCACGGATCCTGCAGCTTCCGGGTCCCGAGCAACTGCCGAGATCCACTCGTATCGGGCCGACGGCATTTTATATACGAACGCAACCCTCTGTATAGCTTCCCGATTCTATGGAAGAGCCCGTCAGTCTTTTGTATCCTGCTCAGATATAATCGCAATTCAAATACCATTCCATTGTCATCACAACCACCCAGCAATACCGGCATGCTCGAAACATAATGACAGGCCACCGGCTTAGATCTCTCCAACTCCTCGATCCGCTCAACCTCCACAACCCGTGACGTCAAAATCAACCGCAGAGGGTCCACCCTGATTAATAATGTCCTGCACGAGTCATTAGCGACGATACCAGATGAACTTCGGCAGTCATGGGAGCCCCTATATCCGTTGAGTTAAATATCTCTGGGAATCCGGCGGAACTCGTCCGGAGAGGGCAACGAAGCGAACCTGTGCATTCAAACGCCAGCTGCTTTTGGCACCCAACAGGATGAAAGAAATCATCAATCTTCACGACTGCAGGACCAAGCTGATTGAGTCGGCGGTCCCCGAGATTAATGACGACCAGGTCCTGATCCGTGTCGTCGTCTCCGGATCGAACCCCAAGGATTGGAAAGTGCCGGATCTTGCGCACAGCGAGGAGCAACCGTTTTTTGAGCGCTACGAGAAAGTCCGAGAGGGAGTAAATCAAGGCGATGATATAGCTGGTGTGGTCGAAAAGGTGGGAACAAACGTGGTCGAATTTCGGGTGAGTTCTGTCCCTTTAATCCCAAGACTGGTGATTGTTCGGAATTAATAGATGTCTTGTTGCCTTCTGCAGCCCGGTGATCGAGTCGGAGCTTTTCACGAAATGCTAGCGCCTGGAGGCAGTTATGCCGAGTATGCGGTTGCATGGAGCCATACCACGTTCCATTTACCAGAGAAGATTTCATTCGAAGGTATATCAAACCCCTGTTGTGCTCTCTTTCCATCTTGTCGTGATTGTAGTATGTTAATTCCCAACAGAGGCCGCAACCATCCCCCTAGCCGGTCTCACGGCAGTTGTATCTCTCTACCATCACCTCGGATTTCAATTCCCCTGGTCCCCAGCAGCGAAAGGTAAATCCCCCAGCGCCACGACGCCGTTTATTGTCTACGGTGCAAGCACGGCAGTCGGGTCCTACGCGATCAAGTTCGCCAGACTCAGCAACATCCACCCGATTATTGCGATCGCCGGAAAGGGCGCCCATTACATCCGGAAGTTCCTGGATGAAAGTAAGGGCGACGTAGTTGTGGATTATCGGGACGGCCCCGAGAAAACCGTCGCTGGCATTCGCCATGCTCTGCGCTCATCCACTGGTGCCAACGATCTCCCGGCAAATCATGCCCTAGACACAATTGTTACGGAGGATAGTACTACTGTGCTGCGTTCTGTCATGAACCCTGGTGGCAACATTAATTATGTACTCATGAGCCCCCCCGATGTTTCTCCCGCGGTTGCGTCGAACACTTGGGTCAGTTCAGCCCACCAGATCGGTGGTATTGACGATTGCCGTGATCTGTGCTTCGTGTTCTGTCGGTGGTTCACGAGGGCACTGCAGACGGGTGAGTTGGAGAGTCATCCATTTGAAATCAGAGAAGGTGGCTTGTTGGGGGTTGAGGGGGCGATGAAGGACTTGAAGGATGGAAAAGCGAGTGCGGTTAAGTACGTTTTTAGAATTGGCGAGACGCCGGGACTAGAGAAGTTGATCTAGATGCTATGTTCACGCTAGATGTTTAATACAGGCCTGAGGAATCCAACGAGGGGTAGGCAGAAGGAATATCAAACAAGTGGTTGATACTGTGGGTGCCACGACCTTGATTCTTTAGCAGTACTCGCAAGGTGAGGCATAATATCTCTCCCTTGAAATCGTCTATCTTCCCGTCTTCCTCAGCAGCCTTATATTCTTCGTACAACCTCTCAAGCTCGTCCTTGCTTACCCATTTCCAACTTTCGTATGCACTGCTTTCAGGAGTCTGCCATCGCGCTGTCAGCACCCACAAAGAATAGGAATATATCTTTCCGTGAAAAAATAGGACAAAATGACAAGCCATCTGTTAGGTGTATGTCGTACCATGGGCTCCTTCTGACCAATCGCATGATGGAGTTTGACCCCTACCCACGTAGGAAAATAGTCCTTGCTCTGCGGGAGCTCACTCGAAAGGTGAACTACCAGTACAAAGGAAGTGTAGTTGAAGCCCAGACCGGTCTCCTTCGAAACCACACTTTTTATATTAGACACCCTGAGTTCGGTGGGGGCGAAAGGGCCTAGGGGAGGGGACAAGGTGCCTGACCGGTATCAGTATATCTGTCGTTAAGGGAATAGAAAATACTGTGTAGCGCATTGGGACGGCAGCAAAAAGGCCAAAGGTACATATACCTTCTTGAGGGCCGACCTTTCTTCGCCCAAGTAAAATTTGTTTTTCCTCGTTGACGATGAGGACAAAGACAGCAGGCTTGGCGTCTGGGAAGTCCATCGTTGTTCAATTACTTGCAGTAGGCTGTGATTAGCAGGTGTACTGGGTAGCCAAATTGTGGATTTGAATGGTGATGAGGGCGTCTTATATGTTGCGGAACGTGTAGTAAAGCGAAGCCTGGAAAGGATTCTAGCTGAAACATTTCCATTAGGTCAGTCGATAATATTGAGACGAGATGCCCGATTCATGAATGAGCTCAAACTGGGTTCAGACACAAGTTCTTTGTAGCAGCCCCTGAGCGCCTTGCTGTGTTGCAAGGAATAGTATTACGGAAATCGACAGCACAATGGTTGCTGCTATACAGTGTGGACGAGTTTTAGAGAAATCATGCCTCTGCGGGATGTCGTCCTACCTAACTAAAACAAACCATGAAATCTCCTGATAATACAGAAAGGTGCTTCCTTCGAGCCTCACTCCATGGCGACACTGGTCGTTCGAGAGCTTTCAATTTACCTTACAACTTATGCAAAACCAAGCTTCCTGACCTCTTTACTTGTACTTGGGACCGATGATGACGTTAAGAAATGAGGCGTAGCGTTACTATGAAAGATCTCAATGCCGGATGCTGACCAAAGGATGTAAACATCCAGGAAAGGAGAGATGAACGCATCTGCTTGGGTTTCGCAAATCAGCCTCATAGGGTGCCAAATGGCAACTAGGCTGTCAAATGCTTGAGCGGTCTCGGATTTGATTTCCTGCGACACATAAGTAGTTCGAAACAATGAAGCCCATCATTTGGGGTATGAACTATTGCTGTTTCAGCCAACTTGCTTTGAAAAAGCTAGAGATCACACGAAACTGAGCACGAAGGTGTGACTTAATGGCACGATGTAAATAGCCATCCTTGGGTAAATATGCGGGGATATGATTACTCAATATTGTTTCATAGGAAATGAAGAACCTTTTTAGGTGGTACTTGCACTGGAATAAATGAGCACATCCCTGCAAGCTTCAAATTTCTACCACTACCTTTTCACACTTCATGACTACTGTCCTGAAGTCGAAATGATGATGCCTTATTCAACATTGTGATTGATGGACCAAGCATTACTATACTGGGCTGTTGGTATGCAGATCGGGTTGATTAACTATGTTTAAACCTAAACAGTGCACCAAGCCAGGTCCTGTTCTGAGCTGTATACATATATGTTACATTCATGCGTCATATTCACAGAGAAACGACCACTATATACAGAAGGTCTGACTCCTCTAGCTAAAGGCCGAGAAACAGGAGCTCTTTGCATCAGATTCCTCCCATCCGATACATTTCCAGCAGTTCAGCAACCGGTTGGGATCGTACTTGTTCTTGATAGTCAACAAGGGCTCGTAGTTCTCGCCCCACCACGCTTCCTGCCAATCTTCGGTGAATGGGTTGGCCTCGCAGCTGTAGGCACCGCTGCCTGGGGTGATCTCCTCAAGAGTTGCCGTCATGTTCTGCAGACTGGCAATTTTCTGCTCGCGCGTCTCCAGGGTGCTATTCCAGGCCCAGGCAGTACCGGACCCCAGTTCCCAAACGGCAGAACGCCAGGCGGGAGTCGCGGAGGTGGAGTTCGCCGCGTAGTTGTAGAGTACCGGGCCGACGATGGGGATGTAGGGGCTTTGTCCCTTGGACTGGATGAGAGAGAAGAAGTCCATCAGGTTCTTGCGCCCCTCGGCAGTTTCGAAGACAGCCTTGGGCACCAGACGACTGCCTGCAAAATGGGTGACTCCGACGCTAACCGCGTTAGAAGTGACGTACTTTTCATAGAAGGCGTACCAGGACGAGAACTGTTCAACGGTAGCAGAGCCGCCCTGTGATTTCGCGTAGGCAATCACATCGGCGAGGGACTCCTCTGCCTGGGCCACAGAGAGCAACGGAGTCACGTTGATGAGGCTACTTCCACTGATGTGACCGCCCCAGCCTTCTGAGGCCCACTTCAGGGTGTTGTTGACAACGATATCCATGAAGGGCAACAGATTGGTAGAGTTTGAGGTGAATTTGATAACGGCAGCAACGAAGCTCAATTGAGGTTCAACCCGGTGGGTGCTCTCGATTACAACGCCGAAGGTACCACCACCGCCGCCACGGAGAGCCCAGAAAAGATCCTGGTTCTGGCATTCGTTGGCGATGCGGTACTGGCCATCTGGTGTCACCATCTTGAATTGGATTACTCGGTCGATGGCCAAACCGTAAACAGGAGACAGAATACTATGACCAGCGGTTTGCAGGAAACCACCGCTGGCGCCCACCGTTGGCGCATAGCCACCCAGAAATGTGACGTTGTGCGAGTTGGCAAATGCATAGACCTCGTTGAAGTTGACACCGGCCCCGATACTGATAGCTGGGACGGCGGTTCCTGGTGCGGCGCAAGCATTACAGCCCTCGGGCTTGAAGTTGGAGTGGTAAGTCTTCGACTGCAAGTTGCGTGTCCAGAGTGAGAGAGTTCCCTTTCCACTGCTACGACCCAGGTAATCATGACCACTATTCTTGATCGATAGACGGGTTCCAGAGCAGCTGGCGAACTTGAAAGCCTCCACAGCATCGCTAGCCTGCTGCACCTCGAGATAATACGAGGGCAGGTTACCTTGATTGCAAACTGTGTTGGTAAAGGCCAACGGATCGGTCGGATCAGAGCTGTCGAGCAAGCACTGGTCGCTCGGGTCCGAGGCACACATCTCCACCTGATTGTTCATGTATCCATTGGCGGAGTTGGCTCGCAAGTACGGATCGCTGTAGTTGCTCTGGATAGTCGCACATGCCGCGTCGTTAACCGCCACTTCGGTGCCATTATAGCTCGAGAAACAGGGCAAGGAGAAGGGTGTCAAGGGCTGGACACGGCCGCCGACGGTGGCATTGAAGCTGTCGAGGTCACAGGTTCCGGCTGAAACGCCCAAGAGGTGAACGGCCAGTGGCACAATAGAGTTCTTGAACGTGGAAGGCGCCATCTTGCCACACGATGATGAGATCATGCACAGGGGAAAACACCAGTGGATATGTTAAACCGGCCGCGAAGATCGTATCCGTTCTAGGAAAGTAATCAGCAAGACAGGAATCGTGTTCGCTTTTTATTCAAAATCCGGCACCGCGGCAACCCCTTGCAGAAGTGCCGGGTTGTTGGGAAACTAGTTTCAGGACAGCGATCGGAAATCTGCTGTTTCCGATCACATTTTGCACTTTCGCCCAGAATTCTCTCTCTATCCCTTGTTGGGTAGTCTAATCCGACAGGCTTTCTCGTATGATGGTGGGTAGGAACCGTATGGAGCACGGAGAACGTCCGTCCAGCCAACCATGGCACATAAGCCAAGGGAATCAGGGATACATACTAAGCTTTTAGTGGTAGAGGTCAAGCTTAAGCAGTGTTGAATTGCTTAGGGCTTCGGTCTCTCTTCGGGAATTTAAGTGACGAGAATCCAATCACAACGAAAGGTGCTGGCCCGCCGAGTGGAGCCATCCCCTAGCCCAGGCTCTGTAATTAACCACAGGCTGCAGGGTAGTCAAGCTTAATAGGAATAAGAACGGGCGAAAAATGGTAGAGGAACAGAGGCCCAAAAGAAGGAAAATCCTAAAATGTGGATCCACACTGCATCGAAGAATTTCTTCTGGCCTCTCGCCGCGTGGCTCAATATAAAACATATTAGGCGTTCCCACTGGCAATGGGTTTTTGTGTCTCACCTGCGCCAACTATTGAACTCTATCGGTTAATATCTGAAACAGTTCATAAATCCCTATGCCGTCTGCCGTGCGGCGTGGCTTGGTAGAAAACCCGTAGAGCATACGATCGAATTAGGGCTCCCTCGGGGCACACTGATCGGACAACCCACGAGGAATGTGGATTGGAAACCGATCCCTGCCATTTTCAGGGCAGATCAACGCTGTCCATTTTTAAGTTCTAACATAAAACAACAGATAAGATTCAAAGAGCAGGTAAATCCGGTACAGTTGGATTGAAATACTTGTTGATTGCCGGAGGCCCGTCAAGGACAACACGGTTGACGCAGCGCCGGAATTCCAAGCTAAAGTACCATGGAAATGAGGCCAATTTACGCCATTAGTCTTAGGTTCAAAGTCTGAGGGACTTGGCATCCACTCAATAACGAGGGTTTGAGACAAACCTCTCGATGAGGGGTGAAGAAATTAAAAGGAATAGTCTTATAGATCCAACACCACACCCCAAGATTGTCATTCCAAGTGGCTCACTTGGCTTCAGGATGTCGGGCTGGTATCCCTTTGAGCCAGAGACCTGATTGTTGAAACGTTTCAGTGACTGCTCCTCTGGTTCAGAGGATCCATCGTAGCACACCGCCGATCATCAGGATTTTCCCTTCTCAGGTTGACCTTGCGGTCATTCCCAGCTGTGCCCGAGGATGGCCATCGAAAACACATACTGGAAAAACGTCCTCACAGTCGTCCCCATCGTGGGTGCGGCCATCGCGACCCTGACTTATATTCTCCGGCTGGTATCCTGTCGCATCTCCACAGTAGGGCTGAGGTTGGAGGATTTCTTAATGGGGATCGGCTTGATTCTTTCTTACTGCGCCACTGCCTTTGTTGTATATAGTAAGTTCCTATCTCGAGGAGATATTCGAAGTTATTGCTCACAACTCGTCAACAGCGGCATTCAATGGGGTGGGCGTCCGAACGAGTCTTCTGCCCCCAGATGAGCGGCATCGCATTCAATTTGTGATAACCCCTTATTGTCCCGTGCGACATCGCTCACAGCGACGCAAGCTAACGCACCACTAGGGCTCATGGATGATTCAGAAATTCTGGGCGCCGTCTATGGCGTTCGTCAAGATCTCAATCATTGTTTTCCTCCAACGCATCCTCGGCACGGTTCCTGCTTTTCGTATCTTCTCCAATTGCCTCATCGTCTTCATCGCTCTGTGGGCCACCGTGGCATTGCTCGTCAACATCTTCCAGTGCAATCCGGTCCAATTCTACTACGACAAAACATTGCAAGGAGGTCATTGTATGCACGGACAGACCAAATTCTTTCAAGCCATGGGAAGCATCGCCCTAGTGGAGGACGTGACGATTTTACTTATGCCAGTACCGATCATCTGGCGACTCAAGATCACCCTGCGCCAAAAGATCGCAGTGACCATTGTATTTTCGCTGGGAGGCCTGTATGTTTTCCATATTACAATCCAGCACAACATCAGTGACTGGAGGCTGATTAGCGCAGGGTCTGTATTTTCAGTCTGATGCGGCTTATTGAATTCCGCAACTTTGTTGTCACGGACCTTGCTTGTAAGTCTCCAGCCACCCCCGGGAAAAGGAAACAAAATGAAGTAAAAGCAGAACTGATCAATCCACTTCCAATGCAGCATCCAGTGCCAAAGAGTCGATCTGGACGGTGCTCGAACTCGATGTCGCCATTATCTGCGGTTGTCTCCCTCTCCTCAAACCCCTCCTGGCCGGATTTCTCGGCACCGTCAAGAGCATCTCGAAAGGCCAGTCTAATTCGGGCACAAAATTATATTTCCACACAAGCGGTACGCACAATCACGATGGATTCCACAAGATCAGCGACCCACACGGGGGGACGGCCAGCCAGAGCCGGGAAGTGACAACGCAGTCTAGCCGTCGCGGGAGCTCGGAGATTGAGCTGCAGGGAATCGAGGTACACACAGCGATTGAGAGTCGGTCAGATGTTGCAAATAACCCTCATGTGGTGGAGGAAAGGACGTGGCCAATACCATGAACGTTTAGCTACTTTACACATATAACGTGAGGACCTATGACATTGACGATGAACACGGCAATTATGGCAGCCATTTACGGCTTCGTTCCAATCTGTAACTCTGCACCTCCAACTGGATGATGGGATATGTCGTGTCGCTACAAAGCTAGCCATCTCCGGAGTTCCATAGGCACGTCTGCTTTCTGAATACCCGGTCTGCGCCAAGTATAGTAATGGCCACGCGCCGCTGATACGGGATGAAGGCCAGGCTTCCATGCCGGATGTAACACCATTGAAGAACAGTGAGCTGTATTTCATCATACCATCTCCGGCGAAATGGCTTTCACCACCAGCGATGATCGTTCTGATTTAGTCCCACTGCCAAGACTCCAACATGAATCTTTGGGTGAGCGGGCAGACACGAGCAATATGTTATGCCATACGTAGCCTTGCAGAGACGTGGCAGACTACCAGTCAGAGCCTGGTGAACAGCTCGTGGGGGATTAAACAGTGTTAAGGCTCTCATTATGTCTACAAGCAGCTACATCTGGCCCGAAAGAGAATTCCGAATGTTACGCCTTCTCCCTTAGCTGAAAGTTTAGTTAAAGGCCCAACGCGAGAGGCTACATGGACAGGGCTGTATGATGAACTGGAAAGCAAAGCTCGCATATGATATGTCTCATAGACCACCTTGGCAAATCCCGCATCTGACACCACTTCTGAACAATGCACGAAGTTGAGTAAAATGGCCAATTAGGGGTTGAATGCTGTATGTTGGTCAATCCTGCAGCCCAGGGCGTAGGTACTCCCGTGCCCAATCAATGGGGGTTATCAGGGTGCCAATACGCTGAAATACTTTCCACTGCCGATCCGTTGCTGTAAGGCGTCATGAGGCCGCAATTATGAAGCTAATTGCGGCCCGCGCCGTATTCACCCGAAGCATGGACCGCTTCTCGCATTATACATACTAGTACTTACTTCGAGTCCTGGAGTGTTAGGTTGAGCACAGTCATTCTGGGAGACAAACCATGGATTAAATCAGCAGAACCGGGGAGCTTTCACCGTTTCCTTCCACCCAAGCCCCATAATATGTCAGTTCCCCATTCGTGCGGTAATTCAAACGCATCCAGGAGGAATGTTCTCGTCATTCGCTTGTTGACGGTTTCCATTTTACCGGGAGAGAATAGAATTATACCATGCTATGGCGTGGTTCCGATGATCGAGAACAAGATGCACGCCTCACCCCACCCACCTAGAAGTTTGACTCGCATTTAGAGTTCTTCCAGATTCCTAAATCCCTCATTGAAACCAAGCCACAAGGCAGGATACCCACGGAGCCCCCAGGTCTGATGACCTGGATAGTTCTGTGCTAGACGCCATAATCTATGCTATGCAACAGGATGACAGGGGTGAAATGTGAATGTTTTCAGAATCCTTTCCTCTGGGCATACTGCAGATAGGGAGAACCTGGTTGACGAGGACGTGCACTAAGATTTTCCAGGAAGTATAGAGTTGGTCAAAAGGCGTTGTTCCAATTAGTCCCTGGATTGCAGCATCTCGAATCATCCGTATATGGTAACGTGATCGACCCGCATCGGTTTGGTGGCTGGCTGAAATCCCATTGTAGATCATATTGAATGTACTCCCCTCTTGGAATGCGATGTAACGTGGGTTGCATATGGTACTTCTAATCACACGACCTCCCCTCTTTCTTCTCTCCGTACCAGAATATTACCATAATTAGCGAGATTGAAGGCGAAGAGGACATATTTAAGTGCTTCCAATGGCTTCGACATCTAGCCACACCAAAGCAATCACCCTCGAACAAGCCTGCTAAGCACGTTATTAAATTGATCCTGTCTCAGGCAGCCATGGCTCTTCCTCCCCCTGAAGGCATCGTTTGGTTTGATCGAAGTGTGCTCAAGAACGACGTTGCCAATCTTGACGACGAGGAGCAATTTGAAAAATTTGCCCTGCTCGAAGTGGTTACCAATCGTTCTTATGACGAGGCGTACAAGGGGAATGATGATCCCTTGTTGCCATATGAGTCTCATCCCCGGGCTGGCAAACAGTCTGTTTCATATGATGGCACCAAATAGGTCCGATGGCAGCGTCTGAATTGCATGGTGGGACCGGACGCCAAATCAATGCGGCGACAGATTATTTGGGATGCAACAGGGGACGCATTCGAGTTCGAGAGACGCACAAAGAAATTCAAAGTTTGCTTCCTCCCTGTCCCAATGCCCACCAAGGACGAGCGATTTCTCTGGGTCGATCTGACATTCCCAGTCCGCGCTGTCTACCTGCCAGTAGCCCGTATAGCGGACCAAAGAGTACCCAGATTCGCGGCCTACGTCCACCTCAACCTCCGCATATATGATGTGTCCTTGCAGACATACAGGCCTCATCATGTTCCAATTGAAAAGGTCTCGTCCACGGTGGGCAAGACGTTGGGCGGGGTTTTGGGACCAACCAGCCAAACCATCGGGCAGACTCTAGGCGAGGAGGTAGGGGGGGTGGCGCAGAATGTGGTTGACGGCCAGTATGTCCCAGGCACAGAGAAACCTGTACCGGAACCCAACTTGACCGAGGCGGAGCGAGACAAGATTCAGCAGAAGGAAGGCGCCCCCCGAACTTACTGGGCGGGGAACTTGAGTATCAAGGCCGATCAGACCCATGGTTGGGGTTGGCGGCCAGAGTGGACGATGCGCATTGATGCTCGCGCTCTCATCGAGATGCTGATTGTCCCCATGCACTTTCGCAAGCGAATTTACATCAATCCATACCGATATGTCAAGCTCTTCCATGCCACCGCGATTGACAATACGGGGGTCGCGACAATCACTCTGAAGGTGATGGATGCATGGGTTGCGATCGATTATGCCGGACTGGTGAGCAGGCATGGTGGCATCCCTTTGGACTACAAAGCCACTGGGATACCGGAGAGCAGTATTACGCAGATCCTGCTAGCTATCCTCACTCCCAAGGCCAGCATGCTGCCTGTTGCTGGCACGGTACTCTCCCTGGGGTTGGGCTATCTCGCAGAATATCTCGACGATCCACAGGCAATGTTAACCAAACACAGTCTCGCCAAGAAGGGGACAGAAATAGCACTCCTGTTCATTCAGGGAGCGAACCGTGTTAGAAAGTACTACGCCAGTGGCAAGATTCCGGCCATTCAGCTGCCTCGCAGGGGACCGGGCATGCGGCAGGCCCTACAAGGACAGGATCGGCAGTCAATCTTTGTCGGCGAAGAAGGGGAGAAAGCACAAGCCCAACAAATGGTGCGGGATGAGAAGACGATCGGAGTTACAATCGATGAGATTGAGGACCCACAAAGAGAGGTTGACATGGAAGATGACGAGGAAATGCAGGCAGTGACCTGGCTTGGGTATAGCCCTCTCGTGATCGAAAAGCAGTAGAGAGCTCGTGGGATCAATTTCTGTCGGTATGAACATCGGTATAGAAAATTGGTCTTTGGACGAGATGTATATCGAAGTAGGAGATTCAATGGGGTTGGGTGAGCTTACAGGAATAGAACTAGGATCTGTGAAATTGACACTGAAAATGACCACTCTTGCCCGTGTTTAGACTGGAAGATCTCGGCCAAGATCTAGCTAGTATCCACTTGACTAGTCTGGCGCGCAGCTGAATTGTATTCTGAGAGGCGCAACCCGATCTGTGGGGAGGCACTGGGACCCATTTATTCGCTGAGCTACTGCCCACACACGTCTACTCCTTAGTTATTATCGCCTTTCTTGAGAGTGATCTACACTCTTTCTTGTGTCTGTCTCCCCATTCTTTGCCGGGGTGGGTCAGGCTAATTCCAAATCGCCGGGAGTGGGTCGAGAGTTCGCGATGATCGTGCATTTCTCAGCTGAGCCACAGTTCCGAGAAGCCAGACGTATCAAGTCGGTTACGCGCCCTTGCAGTATGGCACCCAGCTACCAGTCCACAGCTGGCCAAGAACATTCCCTCGTCCTCTATTTGGATTTTGCCAAGGCCATAGGAAATCAGCTTCGCATTTGTTTCTCCCTCGACAGCTTCCTGAACCACTTTTGTGCTCCACCCAGCCCTTTTTTGCTTGCCCATGTGTGATCGCCCTTGCCCCTATCTTGTACTTTAAGTCAAGCCCCACTGGCCTTTCTTTTCGTTTTCATTTTGTCCTCATCTCTAACTTGGTGTGGGAATGCCAAAAACAGGACCGGTTTGTCCTTGATCGCATCGTTCCGCGACAATGCTATTGAACGGGGGAAAACCTCCGGGTTATCGATGGCGCTCATCGAACTTTTTCATCCTATCTTGTGTCACATTAGCTCTCTTCTCAGGTGCGTATCAGAGTTCTGACTGACTCACAGTAATATGTTGACGCCTTCAAGAAAACTTTCTCTACAGCTTCATCGTCCCCATCTTGCAACACATCCTTGAAGATCGTCTTCACCTCGATCCAAGCCTGACACAAACATACACTTCAGCCGTTTTTTCAGCCCATGCGTTGGTCTGCTTTTTTTCCGGACCCATCATCGCGGCCTGGGCAGATTCTGTTCCATCACGAAAGGGACCTCTGCTGGTCTCTCTAGGCGGAGAGATCGTGGGCACGATTGTCGTCGCCGCTGCCACATCACGTATGCCATTTTGACTCCTCTCCATACGCACTGAAAACCTAATTCGTACGCTTCCTGTCATAGTGCCGGTGCTCTTCCTTGGGCGCATAATCCAGGGCATTGCTGGTAACGCAGCATGGATTATTGGATTTGCAACCGTGGCCGACCTCGTTGAGGACGAACAGAGATCCCGTGTATTTACCACGACGTCCATGTTCTTCATGTCTGGATTGGTGGTGGGTCCGGCGACCTCAGGAATACTAATAAAGCTTGTTGGATACTGGCCGACCTGGCTCACGGCGATCGCTCTTCTCGTTTTTGATATGATGATGCGGCTTGTCATGATCGAAAGTCCACTTAGGCTAACAACAGATGTTACGGACACAACATCCGATCCCAGTATATCAGATGAGACCTCTGACCTACTTCCTGGGCATTTACCGGGTCCCTGCAGACAAGAAGACACACCGTGGCAGGAAGGCGACCCTGCCTCGTGTTTATCCGGAACGACCGAATCCTCAACCCAAAGCTTCTATAAGGTTATTCTCAGCAACCCTCGCGCTCTAACTGCCTTGGCGTGCCATGCATTCAATGCCCTTATTCTCGTTAGCTTTGATACTACCTTGCCCCTCTATGTGACGCGAGCCTTTGGCTGGGACTCCTCCCGGACAAGCATGATGTTTATGGAGCTGCAGCTGCCGGCAATATTGCTTTCCCCTTTCGCTGGCTGGATGAAGGATCGGATAGGAACCAGCGGTCCGACTTGTTTAGGATTTCTGGCTACTGCTTTCTTACTTTGGGTTCTAGGCACCTGTGGTCCTGACGGTCTACCATTTATAGGCTCCGGCGAGAGGGGACAGGCAGTTTACATGGCTTCTATGCTTGGTTTGGGCTTTGCACGACCTCTACTCACCGGATGTGGAGTGATTGAAATGACTAGTATGTTTTGATCTGTGGTTCTATTCTTATTTCGTATGTTGAATTACTAACTTCGTCCAATTCAGGCGTTGTTGCAGAACTACAAAGAACACAACCCGCTATCTTCGGTCCCAATGGTGGGATGTCCAGAGCCTATTCTCTGACTAACATGGCCTGGACGTCCACTATGTTCCTCGGACCTATTCTTACAAGCTCTCTTACCCAAATAGTAGGCTATTACTATATGAACTTCTTCCTCGGTAAATCCCCGTCCTCAAAGCTGGCCATGCGTATCGTTGCGTTAACCCTTTGGATATCGCAGCGATTTTCTCCTCGGCCTGTGGTATTCTGGCTTCATTATATTTCCAGCGGAAATAGACACATTCTCCGTACCAGGAACGAGTTTCAGCTTCACGAGTACTGATAATATTTCTTGAACATGATATTGACTGATAAAATGAAAATAGTAATAATAATGCCTGCTCTCTACAGACAAGAGGTGTGCGGTCTATTACAGACGCCACTTAGTACATTGTTTCAACGCGGATGCTGACCATCCAATCATTCACCGACGACTGATCAATTTGGCCCGAATACTACTAGAAGTTGTTTACCGTCAGCTACTTCACAACCTATAATCCAGAGAAAGGAAGTAGATATGGAGAAACAGAACATGTTTTTGGCAAAGACGTCCGTACTTTGGTGTCCATAGTGATAGTCATACTGACTAGGTATTTTTGCCGGTTGAGAATTGCTCGGTTACCGCAGGAAGCTAAGAGGCAAGAGAAGTTGAATGGAGCGTCTCTCACAGCCCGTACACAATTTATCCACCAACACGTCATCAGCAGTTCTCAGCTCTTCACACATGAGCCGTCGGCCGCTTAGAGGATTAATCGTCGCATGTCGACAGTAGTCAATTCCGGTCTGAAGAACTCGGTGGCCGCAGAGTTGGGGACACGGAACGACATTCGGATTTGAGTATTTCGGGAGTTTATTGTCAGACTTGAAGTGGGTGTGTATTCATTAGACTATAATGATGATGGAGGCAGTGAATATGCTTCGTATATTGTTTTGTGTTTTGGAAGATAGTTCCTGTACTGTTCATCTCGCTGCGATATTAGTCGCCAATCACACTTGTATGCTAGGGCAGGCACACTCGGGACATCGAGCTCCATCACTGGAAATGGAAGGTGCAGTGGAAATTGAACTGATGTGTACACGACAGACACTAGCGGAACTGAGAGGAGAAAGTCGGTGACTTCCCTGTGGAGTCTCAGTAGCAGAGACTACGAACGGCGAGTTCATGAAATGCGTTGCAAGACATGGTATCAGAAGACTTTGGGAAGACACAAAAGTGTAACCATATCATAATAGCGGAATTCTGGCGTTATGATAGGAGGTCGAGTATTTGACTATGCAGCACCTCTCTGATCTTTGGTATCATTAGTTGCTCCATATTTCCCGCCCTGGCGACTGTTTTCATTCCAAAAGCTCAGACTAGCCTGCTGTCGCAAGATGCCATACATGGCACTGCTATCCAAGCATTCGCCTCCATACTCTCTTGCTGCTTTCATGTGCTTATCAGCCAACTCAAGTCCGGGTAGCTTGAAGTCGTGCTCTCCGGCCATTGAAAGTGCATGTTTGGCATCTTTGATAGCCAATGAAATGCCAAATCCCGGTCGTGTATCGAGTGGCGGTGCATATATTCCCGATGTTAATCTGATCAAAAGTTAGCTTGAGTAGCCACCAAAGGAATGAACGATAGTGCATGACTCACCGTTTAGAGTAACCCCCTGCAACGGCTCCAAACGACTCCGTGATTAACTGCTCCATTGCGTCGGTCCCAAGCCCAGTTTTTTCTGCAAAGACCTGAGCTTCTCCCACTGCTTCCATCAGCGAGAGGGTTATAATATTCCTATCTAGTCAGCTTTGGAGCTCCAGCAGGGGGGCAATCATTGAGTGCAGAGACCTACCCGCCAATCTTGAGCAACGATGCGTTCGATGCATTTTCCCCACAATGGATAAGCTTCCTTCCCATCACATTGGTGATATACTTCTCCACAGTGAGGCAGGCAGACTCGCGGCCGCTGATTGCAAATACAAGACCTCCAGCCACTGCAACTGACGGGCCCCCGAAAACGGGAGCAGAAAGAAGGACAGTCTCATGTTTTGCTAAGTCTGTCGATAGTTTCTTAATAGTGTCCGGATGTACTGTCGAGCAGTCGACGAAGATCTTGTTTGACAGCTCCGAGCCGCCCGCAATGGCAAGCTTCATGAGCCGTTGAAGGACGTCGTCGTTCGGTATCTAGCACTTGTCAGTTTCTGACCTACACCCTCTTGCTGGGAAGCTATTCACCATTGTAAAAACGATGTCACATCGTTTCACCAAGTCTGTAAACTCGGCAGCAGGCACGGCGCCGAGAGACTTTAGCGTATCTCCGGAACTTAGTGTTCGATTGGAGTATATCAATGGGCGTTCGTGACTCTTCGCTAGATGTTGTTGTAGATTCTCGGCCATGGGACGGCCCATAGACCCGAGCCCGTACTTGGACAGGTTAGCCATTGACCAGGTCTCAGTGCATTTTCATGAGTTTCTTACCCATCCGATTTGTGGTTTCACTGATGCCATCATGCAATTCTTGGGGAATGGTAAAATTGAATTACACGGAAAGATGTAAAAGGTCATTGGGGCGTGACTTTATACCGCGCATAGAATTCCACGGCCGTTTTTCTCGGCCGGTTTGCTAAAAGCCGGCCATTGAATTGAGTCATGTTAGGTTGAGCGACTAATAATCGTTCTCTCGGATTTTCGCCCCGAGCTTTACGGAACGACTCCCGAGCCCAACCGACACTGACGGACTATGTGAATATATCTACAGTATCGCGGTCGACAGCAATGGAGTACTAAGTAGACTTGAGCATAATATTCTCCTATCGATAATGGGCCAAAAGCTAATACCACTCCCAAGAATCACAAGTAAAAGCCGGATATCACAGTCTTAACGATTCTTTCTCGCGCACCCATTTGTGGCGGGCAAACAACACTGCCAATATCAATTTGGAAAGCAAGTCCCTCCGAAATTCATTCGAAGAGGTACCGCCTGATACTTTCAAGTCCCTGAAGATCTCCAGCAATAGTACCAGCCATCTCCTTCTCAACACAACCCGGAGTATACCCGCCTCCAAAGTCAACCACATAGGCATCCCCATTGGGATCAAGGAGCACATTGCCCGGTTTTGCATCTCCCCAGACAATATTATGTGCATGAAGGTGTTGCAATGTGTGGGAAATCTGGTTGAACCATTTTTGCCGGGATTCAGAATACTTGGGATGATGTCCACCATTGAATTCAAGTGTAAATCCAGGACGGTTAATGTATGATAAAAGGAGTCCTATAGTGGTTCCCTCGTCATCGTGGACCAAGCCATCAAGTCGAGACGTGAGAACTGTGGCGTCGAAGTTAGCTATATAAATCTTGGAATATGCCATAAGCTCTTTCAGTGCCACTCTCGCACCACCCGCAAAGATTATCTTGAGAAAGCTGGGTTTTGATCGCCCGTGGATAAAGACCTTCTGGGGGAACCCGGGCAAAGAAGTCGAATCTGCATCGATCGAAACCTGAATTTCGCTCGGATGGTAGACGGGGAACATCGAATAATCAAAATAGGTAATAGAGGGCAAACATGCTCCAAAAAACAGCAACTTCGTGCGCTTTGAGTGACCGAGGTAAACAGGCACTAGGGTCTCTTCCACCACTTCCACCGTGTAGTGAAACTCTTCCGCATACAGATAATCCTCAAGAGTGTACTTCCGGCCTTGGTCGAGCGGAGCAAGCTTGCGGAAAATGGGCAGAAATGGCTGCAATATCCATTCGTGCATTTCCTCGAGGGGGTCCCCCCCAAGATCATCCATGCCAGGAACAAATTCTGGTTCTTGACGACGGATCTGGCGAAGGTATTCTGAGAGTAATGCGGGAGAGCTTCTGAAATTCGCAGTGAGTATATCGATTTTGAAACGTTTGTTAGAAACATGCACATTCATCTGTGTGTCCGTGTTAAGGCAGCTTGATTGGAATGTACCAATCGAGTAGAGAGGCCGTTGTGCCGCCATGGCTGGTTAACAAAGTACTAGTAGAGGAGAGGAGAGTTGCACCCTGTCTAAAGAGAAAGGAATAAAGAGAAAAGAGAGATCAAGAAGTCTGTACTGTGCTGCCTTCGATCATGACGAATTAATGAGGGTAACGCGACGTAGGCACATGGCAAGGCAACCACAGCCTTATCCCACGGATGGGCGGCGGCAACCCTTGGACAGAATACTACATGGTTCTTGCCTAGAAACTACGAGTAATGTGGGATTGCTCGGTAGAAGAAGCAATCTCAACTCTTGAGGACTTTCCAGTGCATCGGCCATAAAATGTATTCTAAACGTTGTTCTATATTACGCAGAGTTTATAGTGATGATAGAATGGACGGCATGGAGGATGGTTGGAAACAAGTGAGGAAGAAGATATCCTGTGTTGTATTGGGTTCGAGCAGTAGCATGGCGAGTGACTCGTGACTCGTGAGTAGAAGCCCACTCGGAGCCCTCACGTGCTGCCCCCACCCAGTACTAGTAGTACCAGGTCTATACACACAACAAACATCAACGCGACTGCGATTCCTCAGAAAACGTCCAAAAAAAGAACACCGGAAGGACAAAGCTCAAAAGAAACAGGAAAGGGCAGTCCCAAGATACTATTTTCTCGGGTAAGCGACGTTCATGTATTCAAGGGGTATGCAGGCGGACTACCAAATAATATATATTATGACAGGTCATTAATTAAAACGGGATCCCAATAACGACTTCAAGTTGAAAGCTACAAGAATTTCATGAAGCATCTGGGAAACCACAATCAAATCTTTACAATACGACAGCCAAGCTGAAGAGGCCACGTGGATACCGTAAAATCCTTTACTGAGTATTCTTTCCATTCGTCATAACCCCAGCACTGACTTTATGTCAAACAGCGAACGCCTCACAATGCCCTGCCATCAGCGCCCGAGGATTATCTCGTAATCGAAGCGCGACTGCCAATTGATCGCTTGGTCAGATATCAGGAACATTTATGCTGGCGAAACCGAGATCGATCCTACCCGAGACAATGTTGACAACAACTGCGACGGGCTCTTGCTTCTCAGGGGACCACGTGCCCGCAATGAGAAGGTCTGAGATTTAGCGTGAGCGCTCAGTGCCCTCTTACTCAACCAGTTTCCAGGCCGCCTCTAATTGTGCGACTCTTGCCGTGTCGGCAGTTATTCCCTGCGTATATCCTTGAGCCTTCTGCCCCAGTTGGGCTCCCTCGACGCCCCAAGGTGTTTCAAATCTGTGCGGGATCCCGGCAGCCCCATAGCTAATGTAGGGATTATACATGGAAGCTGTGATCCCGTCCATGTTATAATAGAAGGACGAAGACACGTTGTACATCTTCTGCATGTCGAGGTTGTATCGCGCCATCGAGACAATATTCCGCATCTCTGGCACTGTTTGCTCATAGATGGTCCGGCGATACGCGGCAAATGCCATAAACGAGGCCAAATCCCGCTTGCCACATGCCTCGGCCCACTTGCGGCGCATTCGTGGCGAGTATAAGTCACAGTGACTCTCACCTGGGATTATTTTGGGTGTCAGAGGGAGCTCTTGGGCGAGTTCGCTGCCACGCACGACCTCCTCGTAGCATGCGAGACAGATCCGACAGTCATCCGTGCCATACCATCTCTGATTCGTCACCAATTCAATCCCTGGACAGAGGGGGAGGTTACATAACCTTCTGGCAAAATCTACAAATCTAGAAAATGTGTAAGTGATCAACGCCTCATCCAGTCTGAGCGCATAACTTAAAAACCGGAGGCTGGCAGGATTCAAATCACAGGAACTCTGCTCTGTCCTAGGGTGTTGAACTCTCTTGAAGAACAAATCCAACCCCAGTGGCTTTAGCAGACCTACGTAGCAGCTCTGGCAGACATCGAAGTTGTCGATGCCTTGATTAAGTTGATACGTCTGCGCACCGGGTTGTGCCTGCGAGCTGCAAGCAGGAGTTTGGACATATTCTATGATTGTGCGCCGCCATAGCGAAAAGTCCTTCCGCTCAATCGCCTCATCCCAAACGACCTGGGCTTGCCAGAACCCAAGGATGCATTGCTGTTGTCTTGGCAGCTGCTTCATAGGTTGGAAGTGGGATTCAAAATGGGTCCCACTCGCAAAGTCGCGGTAGCAGCGCTCGCAGACAGCTATTCCCAGGGCTCGATCCCGAAGCTCATACCACTGCCGTGAGGAGCCAGTCATTACGCTCCCGTTTTTATCGCATTCCGGAAGGCTCAGGTGACGTGCGGCTTCTACAGAAAACTGCGGCCATGATTGTGTGTTGGTGAGTAATCTTCGAATAAAATTAATAGCGATGTCACACGCCCATATCTGTTCATGTGGCTGTTTTTCTCGGTGCTCCTCGAACTGACCCTGCAAAGGTGTGCCCGCAACTACATCCTCATAACAAGCCTCACATACAATGAAAGATGGAAGTCTGCTGGTGTCTTTAGGGCTGTACCACTTCACGTTCTCCGACCCTCCAACGCCTTTTGTCCCATCACAGTCCCTGATTGTGGTGCGATGACGAAAGAACCACAACAGCTCCTGAACATTGCCTGATTGCAAGGCTCGGGGCCACAAATAATTTTGAATCCGAGGTGAGCTGAAAAGGCAATGTATGCCAGCACCGGCGGGCGAGACCCAAGGGTGGAAGCTTGTTTGCAACGGCGAACCCTGAATATTCTTCTCATAACAATACGTGCAAATGCGGAACTCTGGGGTTTCAGTCAAGATATACCATGTACCGGAGCACATCAAGGTATAATTTGTTGACGGACACTTCTTCAAGGCGAATTTTGCGGGCTGATTGTACTGCATGCTTGGTCGCGACACAGTGGCATCAGAGCCTGCCTGGTCCCTGCGGTCATGATCATGGCAGGAGCTGCGCACGGTGTTGGAATCAACTGGAGTCGACGATGCGTCATCTTGATGGCGTTGTATTGCTGGAGAGCTTTGTTGCTGGGAAGGGCGGCGCGACGATAGTGGCGGTGGCGCGGGTGCACCATCTGATCCCTGCGGCCGGAAATTATAGGCGGCTGGTGGTGCAGGTGGGATATTGCGTCCGATGGACTGGGGAGTCCGTGGCCATCCCTCAGCTTGCGATGGCCCCGGAGCGTGGTAGTTGTTTCTGGAGGAAGGCGCCTGGGACGAGGGTGGCGGAAACCAAGGACGAGACATTGAAGGTGTGGAGCCAGTCTGTGGAGTACTGTAGAGGGATATTGACTCTCCCGCGGCAGGACCTTGTGCCTGAGGCAAAGGCTGCGGTCGGTGTTCCGCATGATAGGACGCGGGATAAGGGACCACCTGTTCTGGGGTGGCTTGTCTCTCATATGGAGGTGGCGGGGGATACAGTGCCTCTAAACGCGGGACGGTGTTTTGCGAATCATCTCGCGGTATCCGAGGAGGCAATGGTGGGGGACGATTGTCTTCCGAATGAGATGGTCGAGGCGGGATTGGCGGGGGTGCGTTCAGGGCGTATTTCTTTGGGCGATAAGGAAACTCCATATTAACCGTTCAATTGAGCCCTTCCATACGATGATCGAGTTGAAAGTGGAAGGCAGGCAATGAACGACACGAGAGAGGTCATGAAGGTTTATATATGAGTGATCAATAGAAGGAAGCAGAAGGAAGCTCACGCAAGCCTCACGATCAGCCTCAATTCCGAAGCGGGTCTTGTCGGGGAATCGTGCTCGATCTGGGGATAGTCCATGCGGGAGGCTGCAGAACAGCCTGGGTTAATACGAGAACGGCATCGCCTTGATTGACCAGGTTTCTGCTTCGCCCCGTCCCGTCCGTTTCTCATCCAGGGCTCGCTCCTGCTCATGATTCCATACGCGAACGAAGATCGGCACTGGCGTGACCTTGCTTCGTCTCCTTGTTCTGGAGTTACTATGATGGGCCGGGTATAATGTTCATTCTCCAGAAGAAGCCGCGCTCACCTGCCGAGACTCTCACTCGGATCAAGGCTGTAGGTGATGGCGATTTGGCACGAATACCCTCGATATCCGAATTTCTAGTAACCGCAACCTCTCACAGTAAAGAGCATATTACGCCTCTTGCCGGGTGAACATAACCAAGTCGACTCCTTCCATACCATTTAGGTTATGCTGAGCTCCGACCGTCAACAAGCATCATGGAATTGCGGGAGCGATGGGAAGGGCTATGCCAGACTGTAGGAGGAAGGATAGATTTCAGCAGACTTCGTTCGGATTGCTCATCGGCGGGAGGCATTATGGTTCACGATTCACTAGCTTCGACGAAACGAACATCGTGCATTCAGCTTTTGCGCCATGTGTTAATGATTGCAATCCATAAGATGACGGAAATTTCTGTAGCATACCAGTTGGTAAAGGCTTGCCTGCCACCTCGCAAGAGGGTTCCATGGTCAAAGTCTTGCGGTACCGCCGCGTCAAACAACACGAACATCGAGTCGGGTGTTGCTGGGATACAAGTAACAACCAAGGACGAAAGGATGATGGGTGAGTGATATTGATCGAAAATCTGAAAGACCCAGACCGTTGTTGTGCCTACGACCCGTCCTTTCGACCCACAGGTATTCGCCCCCTAATGTTCTGATGTGAGTTTTCATGCGACCTTTCCGGGGGTATGGAAAGATATCTTCGCCATCGGGGCAAAATTCCACAATGACAGCCTCAGGGTCGTGTTCCAAAAGCGAGATTCAACAAATTTCGTTGTCCATATTTAGGTTTTGTTCCTGGTACTGACAACCAAGTGAGAGTTCAGGGGAATACAGGAAGATTTATGATCAT
Organism: Aspergillus pseudonomiae; assembly: GCF_009193645.1. NCBI lineage: Eukaryota > Fungi > Ascomycota > Eurotiomycetes > Eurotiales > Aspergillaceae > Aspergillus > Aspergillus pseudonomiae. Next base: position 478,324 of record NW_022476003.1, read on the forward strand.
AAAGCACAGGCTTCATGTCGTCGAAGGACGTTGACACTGGGCCTAGCAAAACGCTCGCTCTCATGGCAAGAACGCTAACGAATAGATGACATAGGAAATAATGTTATGCTGGTAAATACTCCTTCTGTGTTGGTTGTTTGATCTTAACAATCTCCACCCAGGCTGATGGAATGTAACGATAGGTTAACTAGTCCTTCCAAGCTCAGTTAGTACGATGCCAGACTCGTCAGAGGGCCACTGCGAGACCGGTGATTGGTCAGATACTATTTCCATTGCTGGCTGAAATCGACCCTCATGCGTCGGATAGGATCATGAGTACCGTCAAGGGGACACGTAGCGCAGCTACTATGGTTTCCCTGTGCCGTTTCAGATGAGCAAAGACATGTCTATGGAGTATAACACATCTACCGAGCGATATGTAGACCCCGAAGACCGAGTCGACGGTCATGTTGACCCTTGCATAGGTTCATTCTACGTTATCGGCTAGATGTGATCCACACACTAAATGGGTCCCTCACAACCTTCTGCCACTTCTCAGCCGATATACGACGGCGTGGGAACACGAAAAGTAGGGTTCAGATCCCAAAATGAAAAGCCTATTCTGTTGAACCCCGGCCCGAATCAATTCATCCGGCGGTTTGAAGTGAAGTGTATTAGTGCTCTCGTCCTACGACAATGAACCACCAGGAACGTCAGAAGAAAGGCCCAGATCGAAGGGAGCACCCCCGAAACGATGCGGGGACACAGTTCGAATTTGTATTGGAGAAGGATCAGCCTGGAATTCGCAGCCATGCCATGCGACAATTTTGGAGACAGAAACAAGCTATCGCAAAAGAAGACCCAAGCGGCCTATCTTCCACCGGCCGCCGTCTTTATCCCCGCACACTAATGCCAAATGATGGCATGCAAACCCACAGCCAGTTCGAGGGGCTGAAGGAATTCCGGCAACAGATGTCAGCTCTCCAGCAAAAGGATGACGGGGCAGGATCAGCAAATGCAGGCAAAAGCAACGCGGAGACTTCGGGCATCCCGGCCCAAATCTTGTCTGGAATCCGTCATGCCCTGGAATTTGTCAACTACGACCCTTTCCATACATTTCCGGTGACATTGACGGCGCAACACCGCAAGTTATTGTACCACTGTGAGTATACTGGACGGATGGCAAACTTAGCCACGGTCGCCGTCAAAGGTTGAATCCTGTGGCTGACGTCGATAGGGTTGAGCACACACACCAGTGGGATGTCGACCGCCCTCCCCCACGCGGCCTTTGATCCCATCAGGGAGGTTTGGTTGCCATTGGACCTGTCAAATAGCGCCTCGTTCAACGCAACTATGGCGCACGCAGCAGCCCATTTGGCTTACCTTCACGGTGAGCTCGCCTCGCCCGAAGCTCTTCGATACAAAACTGAAGCCATCAGTGTCATCACGAAATGGCTAGACGATCCTGAGCAAGCGCTTCGAAACGAAACCCTCGTTTCTGTAGTACGGCTTTTGATGTTTGAGGTACGTGCCCAGGCCGAGTATGGCGACGATTCCATCTTATATGATTCAAGGCATAAAGAGTCTTTTGCTTTGTGATTCTGTTGACCGTTCCCGCCGTGTGCAGAAATACTGGGGAACAGATGGCCAGTGGGAAGTCCATCGAGATGGGCTACAACGGCTGATCAACGCAAAAGGCGGTCTTTCTGCATTGCGAGAGGACTGGCGTGTGGAACTCGTCGTGTTTTTGTGAGTATTGTCATCCGCCGTTCACACTGATGACCCTAAGGAAAAGAAATTCTTGGAGACTGACGCAAGCGTAACGGATTATCTACCAGTGCCTTCTTCATTGCGGGATCGCGACAATGTGAGCCATCCACGCATGTATGGGAGTTGTCAGAGCGCTTCACACCGACGGCCCTTCACCCAACGCTACAATTAACAGTGGACCGGCATCGATCAAAGGTGATAGAAAGCCTTCAGATATACCCAGCTGTATATGACGCGACCATCCTGTTATACAACTCATTCCACCAGGCTCCCGAGCCTGAGTTACTAGCGGAACCATCAGAAGCGTGTACCCGACGGTTGAAGTGCTTGGTGTTCCTCGGTGTCATTTTCCAGGAATCAATTTACTCCTCGACATCAGCACTCGGCGGAGGTATCAGCATAGACCGTTCGTTCACCAACCAGTTAGCGGTATTGGATGAATTGTTGACAACGTATCACCACCGGTGGGGAGGCGAGGTTGAGATACTGTATGCAATTCTCTTCGGTGAGTTTTGCGATCTGAATCACCGGCACGAAACCCCGGAGATGGAGTTTGTTATACGGTTCGCAGACGGCCTGGACCAGCTCAGTGAGCGCGCCCGCAAAGTTATTGGGCAGTGTCTCCTGAACATGCTCTTGGAAGAGAAATGAGTCATGACACGACTAGACCGCGGCGCCACTGGATCGGATCTTGCGTCAATGACTCTTCTATCCAGCTGTGGCAAGTGTGTATAGGAGTTTAGAGTTATTGCATATTACCCACAGCGATCCGCTTTACCGCCATGCTGGCTGTCATATAGGAAGCCGTAGACGTGGAAGCCAAGGTGGTCTTGGCAAACCCTTCACCAATCTGGCATAGTGGGCCATTAAGGGTTTTTCCCGCCACGGGATTTCCGTGGGTTCAACCTCTCTTTGACCCAATCCGGTAATACTAATCAACCACTCAATCAGAATCTGTTGTGATGGATTGAGGCTCCAAAGACAAGAAAGGAATGATCAACGGCAACCTAACAGGTTTTCGTCTTGTTCTGTGAGAGGCATAGCTTTCTGGTCTTCTATCTTTCTGATCTCCTTGTCCTCGACTCTTTTTACGCGCAGTAATTGTCACATTCCTTTCAGCTTGCCTGAGTTGCTCGGGACAAGGAAACAAGCAATGCACCGTGTAAACGGGAAATGGAGGACAAAAGCGAAAAGGTAATGACACAGGGTGCTTTATGTAGGCCAGACAAGTGCCCTTCATCTCTTGTTTCCCCATATGTCTGAGATTCGATGCTTTACTATACAGAATCTCAGATGATACCGTGCATATCTGCAGGGAGGTCTACCCGAACGAAACATCAACTTCTGACAGTCCAGACTCTATCATGAGGACCTATACCATCTAATACTAATTGCTACCGGGTTGTATACTAACATCTGACATCCGATTCCTGAATCGCCTTCTATTTCAGGCAACGAGGGATGCCTGAATCTCACCTTCCTGGCAAGGCAATATGATATCCGTTGCACAGTCCACATCTTGTGGACAGTCCTATGTTAATAAGGGGCACTAGAACTATCTTCCAATATGAAAATTTCCTTCTCCTGATGAGCTGCACCTCCATAGCCTTGAGACTTCCAAATGAAATATTCTATTGCACATTCAGACAGGACATCAACATAGGCAGGATTACGATTTACTGGTGCTATGGATAACATCACAAAGCCAACGGGGAAGCGCAAACCTGGAACGACTGTAAGCCGGGACCAGACAATCCAGTATCATGATATACAAGAACCTACACCTCTATCTTTCTCGACCTCGACACCTGCTACCGACCTGGAGAGACCAGTCCACGAAAGCATACTTACAACAAAGCGTTCGTCATTGTCACGCGCAATTAAGCTCACAATAGCCTCAAGTCTCCTTTTCCTGCTGGTCGCGATATTATTTATATAGTAAGTTGCTCATAATACGATAGCTTACTTAGGTCATCGCTGAACCCCAGTGTCAATCAGTAGTTCATCGTTTTCAACGTATCCGTGGTGCCATTACAGCTTTCGAAGACATTTGACAATCCGTTAGGCTGCTCTCGAATGCAGCGTCTCGTTCTCCATTAGCCCGATGTGCCATACGCTGGGTACGGAATGTATCAAAGCCAGTTCCCAGGAAACCGACCGCCGAGAAATACTATTCTTCTTACCAGGTTGCCATATGATAGCATAGGCTATCATGTTGCTCCCTCCGTCTACCATGTTCTATGTTAGCAAGTCATGACACGGGTTGGAAAGGGCGTAGCGGGTCTGGCCTAGGCAAAGTTGAACATACAGCACTCACCCCAACCCATAGTGTTTAGGTGATTAGAAGGGTTTTTGCAAGCTGGATTAACAACTATTTCGTTTCCGAGACCAGCCTTGGAGGCATGGTGCTCACATAGTACGGTGAGTGAAGTGATTAAAGCACCCCCTGATGTTCGAATGTTGCTTATGCGTGTTAATCAAAACAGAATGTGCATCTTCCAAGTTTTTGTTGGGCCATGCAACCTCGCTCCTCGTGGCTCGTTTATAGTCCTAGCCCATCACCTCTATTCACCGGTGCCTTGAACAGTATTCTCTGTGCAGTGGGTCTATAAATAAACAATGCCAGGCAATCAGGGCTTCATCGGAAACGGATGGGTGTCACCCTGCATACGACGGACGATGTATTTCAAGAAGGCTAAACACGGTCTAGAAACAAATGTATAGTCCAGCTTACCAAATGCTATGGTCATGCTTATACAATTAGAAGTCTCGATTTTGTGAATTGGACAAGGCGTAATACTATTTCATATGACCGGTAGATTATCTGTCAGATATCTTTCCACCGGAACTAAGTGTCAGCACCTTCGGCATCCACTCTAATCTGCCGGGTCTCACTTCTTAATGCCACCGCTGCCCGACACTGCAATTGGGGTCCTCGACACTGTCGGTGAGTCCACCGTCCATGTCCTCGTTTCCCGGATGATATACGTCTCGCTTGATTGACTTTGCGACTCCCACTCCGCAGATGCCCGCGATGTTGATATTTTTGTCTTTGTCCCATACATGGGGGACAGAGCGAATTCACCCCCAGGTTCGGAAAGTGCCCCCTTACTGGTGGAAGAGGTTTGTGGTGCTCGTACCCCGCCGCTGTACGTGGTACTGGACCATTGGTTGTTATGAAGACAAAATGCGTTGGAACGGAGTCGAACCAGGAAAGGCTTCAGCTGACCCCAGCAGGCTGTGATGATACTAAGAGACTGGGTGATCTCCATGCAGATTGTCCTTGGGGCTGCGTTGATAAAGGGGTCAGTGGAAGGGGCGCCTGCTTCGGTAAGGATTATTTCGGCGATACTTGATGCGACAACACTAAGGGTGTCAATAGTTCAGTACCAATAGAAGGACGGAAATCATACAGGAGCCGGGGAATGAAAATACTGGCAAACACAAGTTTCTTCCTCCCCGTAGTTTGGACATGGACGATCAACACCATGGCTTGGACAACGATCACGATATCTGTTGCTCCATTCGTGATGGCAAGGAACACGACCCAGGCAACCTATGGCTCATTAATATGTGTCCGGGTATGATGAGGCTGCCATGTGTAGTCTTACACGGTCGATACATTGCCCATTGAGATAGTCCCAGGTTCTTGGAAGATGACACTGGAGGGCTGTTCCGAAAAAGGCAGTGACTGCAGTTACTATCACCAGCCCTTGGGAAACACGGGCGAGGGCACGGTCTCGGGAAGCCGGAGTAAGGCTACGGATAAAGACAATCATGGCCAATTTGGAGCAAAGCAAACTCAATATAAACAGCAGTGACCCGGCGAGCTGTGACTGTGATGGGTAAGAAGACATACGAGCTCGAGGCGGTTGGAGACATCAACTGACCTTCATCACAATATCCTGCATGGATGCTATTATCGCGTCGGTGTGATTACCGAAGCCATGGGCAGTGGCCATCGCAATGGTAATGTTATTCCCAATGGAAAATGCCTACATTGTCAGTCATTCAAGGGAGTTTTGCCGATGCTTGGCAAACCTACAAGCGATATAACGATGAAGGCATCATCGGTTGTTAACCCTCCAACCATCAGCCATTTGGTTACGAGTCGGGATATGACCGCTAGTATAGTAATACTCATCAGAAGCCATGTTATAACTGCAACGGCAGGGTTCCAGCTAGCTGGTTCAAATTGTGCCATAGGTTGGGTACTCTGAAGAACACCAACTCAGCACTTCGTCAATACGATATATGCAGCGAAGCCTTCCATTGAACCTGGGGTTGACTAGAGGTGCAACTATATATGGCCTCATACTATATAAGGACTGAATCAAGTGTCACAATGCCAAGGGCGCCTTTTGAAAAGCTAACAAAGAAGTCAGTGATGATCACACCATCAACGAACCCTAGTACTACCTCTCTTTTACTCCTTAAGGCTAGATAGCAGTACAGAGTCGCGCTAAATATACCGTACGATTGATTAGCGTTCTAACTGTCCGTTCATTGGAAGATTACTCTGGACCAAGTGGTCTATACCTGACACTCCGGCCAACAAAATGAAACCCCCTACTACTACGGGACATGCGCAGTAGGCTCCTTGATTCTAATAGGATTAATGAACCTAACGACCGTAGCTGCTGTATACTAAGATATACTATACTCTCAACAGTCAATAGACTTGCAGGGTCGAGACTCTAGGAGTGACCCATATGAAACGAGAAGGTAGAGTAACACAAAGAAGAGCACGGCCAGGACTGCATTTAACTGCCCCTCACACACAGCAGTAGTAATTTCAGGGGCGATTATATTCCTCTTGACCCGTGAAATCCAGTCTCCATGCGAATGTTTCTCTTTCTCCCCCCTTTTCCCCACTTTATCTTATGAATTACCCCAGCAGATTCTCTTCTATTTACAGAGTTGAATACTTCCCAGCGCAGCCCGTAACAATCAGGATGGCTTCGTACGAGATGAAGAACCGAGTGGAAGTCGGTCACTGTCCAAGTCAGGATCGCGACGATCTGGACCTTGCGAGAATTGGGAAGAGAGCCGTTCTTAAAGTACCTTAGATCTTCGGCTCAGCTCCGCAGTCATCTGTCGTATACTAAGCTATCCTCCAGCGCAACTTTAGCACTCTATCGATTCTCGCCTTCAGCTGCACGATTACCTCCACTTGGGAAGGAATCCTGAAGCAAGTCATGTCCATATACTGTAAATGAACGAATATTAACATGTAGTCAGCACCTTTCTGCTTCCTATGACGAAGTTGGACTCCTTCTACTATTCCTGCCTGACCTAGCTAAACAAATCTAGTGGAGGACCTGCAGGTGCCGTCTACGAGTATATCTTTGCATGGATCGGAACTGCATCCTGCTTTTTGGTTCTCGCCGAACTATCTTCCATGTGAGCTCCTCGTCCCTGTGCTTGATGAATCAACTTTATGACAAGTGGCACGCAGGGCGCCTACCTCTGGAGGACAATATCATTGGTGTGCAATGCTTGCGCCCCCTAGTTGCATGAAGTTTTATAGCTATATCACGGGTGCGTATTACCTCTTTCGACTATTGTCGGTGGTCGGCATTGATATCTTTAGGCTGGATAACGGTATTTGCCTGGCAAACCGCCTTTGCATCGATCGCCCTGTTGAGCGGTACCGAGATCCAGGGGGCCGCTATCTTGACCTTCAAGAACTACCAGAGCGAACACTACCATGGGACTCTTATCCTATGGGCGTGTGTGATACTCGCTCTAGCAGTAAATGCGACCGGTGGTAAATTGCTCCCACGTCTTGAAAACCTTGTTTTTGTCTTGCACATTGTTGGGTTTTTGGCCATTCTAATCACTCTCACCTCCGTGGCGGATCACAAAAGCGCTAAGGAGGTGTTTACCACATGGACAAACAGCGGTGGCTGGTCCTCTAACGGCATCGTTTTCTTCATTGGGATGCAAGGTAGCGTTTTTGCGTTTTCTGGTGGCGATGCCGCCGTCCATGTAAGTCGCCTTCATTGTGAAGGAACATATAGGCTGGCTTCTAAACGGGATAATAGATGGCCGAAGAAGTTCACAAGGCCTCAGTGGTCATCCCTCGTGCTTTGATACTTACTGCGCTAATAAACGGTGCCCTCGGATTTGGCATGTTGATTGGGGTCTTGTTTTGTATGGGCGATCTTGAGGCAGCGACCAAAAGTCCCACGGGATATCCTTACATGGAAATCTTTTTTCAGGCAACTAATTCGTTAGGTGGTACTGTGGCCATGATATGCATCGCGCTTGTGATTTGCATCTGTTCTGCCATTGGAATGATCGCTGCGACCTCGCGCCAATTCTGGTCTTTTGCACGCGATCGAGGCGTGCCCGGATGGAGGGTATGGAGCAAGGCATGCTCTCCTTTCTTTCTTCGCATTCTGATTTGTGCAGTAGCTGACGGGGAAGCGCAGGTCTCCCCTACCACGAATATTCCGATCTACTCTGTGTGCTTCACCATGGTTGTATCATGTCTGCTCGGCCTGATTAATATCGGCTCCGATGTCGCGCTGAAGGACATCCTGTCTATGGCTGTTTCGGGCCTCTACCTGTCATACCTGACCGTTGGGACCTTGCTGCTCTACCGGCGTCTTCGTGGCCACATCCGCACCAGCAGTGAATGCGAAGACATGACTGTCAATGTCCCCAATGCTTCGTTAGTCTGGGGGCCGTTCCGTATTCCTGGGGTTCTCGGTGTTGTCAACAATATCTTTGCTGTTTGCTATATGATTATCGTGATTTTTTTTAGCTTCTGGCCCACAACAGTGGTGGTGGATTATAAGTCTATGAACTACAGTGTGGTTGGGACGTTCGGGACGGTCATTATCGCCGTTGTATATTATGTGGTTCGGGCCCGACATGTCTACCATGGACCGGTGGTGGAAGGGGTTTAAATATCCACACCACGGCTTCTGATTGACCTAGCGAGTTGAGGAAGTTGATAAGGTACATACTGTCTAGCATACATGTTCTGTACAATCGGTTAATTGGCCGTTGAGTACCCACTCGATGCGGAGTATAGCAATGTTGCCAGGCGGTCTAGAGTATAATTCTGATGTGCTTGATGGTGAAGAGGCTGTGACGGCCATTCCATCGCTGATCATATTTGTGAGGTCTAGCTAGAATTCCAAGCATACTGCGTAGGAAGAGGAAGAGCCTGGTTCGGGAACCATGAAATGCGCCCTGAACCTGCCCTAAATAACAACCCCTACTGGACTTACAATCTATAGCGGTCGCCTAGGTGGAGCTTTCGGATGCGGACATTTTCATACAGTTAACTGAGTCAGTTGCCATAATGGAAAGCCAAGCCAGCCCGTCAAGGCAAAAATCCAATGGAAATCAATCCCGGCCAGGAAAAATTCTGCAGAAGCGAAGCCGAATACCGGAGCCGAGCCTTAGTCATAGCCGCATATCATCCCGCATAAATCGTTGGCTCGTCCGGCATCGCGTCAGGAATCCGCTCTCAGAGCCAATTATACTCCCTCAGCAACTCCACTAGTGGGGAGAACCAAAGATCGTGCAAGATGAAAGCGCGATGTTGTGACTGGCGAGAAATCCTGGGAGGCGAAAAAAAGAAGCTTTGCCCGGCATGGGGACATGTCTTTTTATCTCTGGGGTAATTCTGCGTAGGGAAAGGATTCCCACACTCGTTCATCCATCCCACCCAATATTCCCAGGCAGACCATGGAGAAGTCCACCTTGGCTGAGGAGGCTATTCAGCCCACCGGCTACAATGAGTATGATGCGCCTCCCAAGGACGAACTCCAGCTCAATGTGGGTGGTCGCGGAGCGACACAACGCCGCCTCCGGAATTACCATGTCACCATGATTGGTTTCTGCAGTGGAATTGGCACCGGTCTGTTTGTGGGAACAGGCGCGGCGTATGCCAAGGCTGGCCCAGCTGGCTTATTACTGGCATATATCGTCGTGGGCCTGGTGCTATGGTGTGTGATGCAGAGCATCGGCGAGCTGGCAACCCTGCTGCCCACAGCCGGATCCTTCCCTCACTGGGCCACTCGCTTCATCGATCCGGCCGTCGGATTCTCGCTAGCCATCTCCTATGGATACTGTTATACGATTGCTATCGCCTCGGAGGTCTCCGCTGCTGCTGTCATTGTCTCCTATTGGACTGACCTCACACCGGCCGTGGTCATCACGGTGGGTCTAGTGTTGATCCTGGCCAGCAATCTAATGAGTGTGCGGTTCTATGGCGAAACTGAAGTCTTCGGCGGTGCAGTCAAGGTCCTCTGCTTTCTCGGCTTAGTGATTGTCTCCATTGTGATCACAGCTGGTGGAGCGAACAACGATGCCATCGGCTTCCGCTATTGGAATAATCCTGGACCGTGGACGAATTATAACGGCATCACCGGTCCAACGGGTCACTTCCTGGGCTTTCTGTCGTCCTTTGTCAACGCTTCCTTCAGCTTCATCGGTGTCGAGACCGTGGTTATCACCGCCGCGGAGTCAGTTAATCCCCATCACGCGATCCCAAAGGCTGCGCGCCGTGTGACATACCGCATCGCCTTCTTTTATATCCTTGGTGCCCTGCTGATTGGCATCATTGTTGATCCACGCAACCCAGCCCTCGTCTCGGGCTCCGATAACGCGAACAGCTCGCCCTTCGTGATCGCCATCAAGGAGGCCGGCATCAATGCCCTGCCGTCGATTGTCAATGCATGCATTCTTGTTGCCGCATGGTCCGCTGGTAACTCGTACTGCTGGGTGGGCTCACGCATGATAGTGGCCATGACCACGGACCACCAGCTACCCCAATTCTTCGGCCGCGTTACCAAGAAAGGCGTGCCCTACGTCGCTGTCATTACCGCTTGGCTGTTTGGGCCATTGGCGTACCTGAGTAAGTCAAATATCACCGGGTCCAATCCCTTCATACCATAACTAGTTCATCATGTACTAATGGAAAACAACCGTTAGGTCTCGGCTCTGGCGGCGCAGCACAGGCATTTTCCTGGCTTCTGAATCTCAGCACGGTGGCTGGATTGATCGCATGGGCCACGCTCTCCTTCTGCTACATTCGTTTCCACGCTGCCATGAAAAGGCAGGGTATCTCTCGTGATACACTTCCGTGGAAGGCACCCCTGCAACCCTATGCTGCCTGGGTAGGATTTATTGGCTCCACCATCATCACTTTAGTCGCTGGATTCCCCGTCTTCTTGAAGGGTAATTGGTCTTCGTCGGACTTTGTGGCGTCGTACATCGGCATCCCCATCTTCATTGTACCGATTATCTTATGGAAGCTCATCAAACGTACTAAGGTTAGTTGGACGGCTCTCGCAGTCTCTTGGTTAAGGAAGTTCGCTGACCGTATGAAATGTCTAGTTTGTCCGGGCTGCCGATATGGATTTGTGGTCGGGCCGTCTGCAAGAAGGGGAGATCCTGGTGCAAAGACGCCCTCCCCAGAATGTTTGGGAACGCTTTGTGGACTGGCTTGTATGATATATCGCACACTGTATGTCGTTCTACACTGCGAGCGACGCTGCCGATTCAACACGGACACCGTACGCGAGTGAGCGCCTGACTCTCGAGTGCCCTGGACGGCCCTCAGGAATCGCGCCCGCGACTGTCTTTTTTTGTAAATAGAGATAGACCTTTGCATGGCTGGGGACTGGGTCCCGGCCGAGCGTTTTGTATTATATCAACTATATGAGCGAATGAAGAACACCCATAATCTATTGTGCATTCTCCGTCCTGTAGTGCTGGCGTATTCAACTATAATAATAACAAAATGGCCCGTCAAGCGTATCCATCAGGTCCCGGAATTTCACCGGCTCAGCGGCAAATCCAAAATGAATCATCTCGTCCAACGTCATATTGGCCGTCGGGGGCGTGTCGGCGATGGTGTGCGTGCCCCAGATGGCATGCCTTCTCTTGTCTAGGTCCAGTCCCTGCCAGATGGTCCACACTCGATCAATCTGCGCATGGTGCAGATAGAACATGGGATCGCCAGGGCTACCAGCTGCATCTCCCATGACCATACCGACGCCAACGTGCCCGCCACGATGAACACCGTACGGCACCGAGGGAACAGAAAACCGAGGATCTCTCTGCATCACGCCCTGGAACCAGTCAATGGTATCATAGGACAGGATCAACTCTGTGATATGACGAAAGGTCACGGCGGACCGTGTGACAGTTGGGTTGATATCACGTTTGAGGCAGTGTGGATGATGCTCGAAGCGGTAGTTCACTGGCTTTTGGCCCGCGCCATCAATCGGACCCATGTTGATGGTATAGTTCGAGAAGGGCCCCTCGTACACACACCCTCCGCCCGTACCAACTGGGATGTACTCTTTGATGGAGGGCCAGTATGCCGGATCTCGGTTCGGTATAAACACCCCGTTCGATCCCATGCTATACTCGTCCCCATTGAACAGCACGGAGAGCTGGGGATTCTCGGCGTCCAATCCCCAATCCCAGTACGGAAGGGATCCCGCGTAGTCGCATTTGGATTTGAGATCCTGCTCAAACGTGTGGATGAAATACCGATGCCAGGCAAGGAAGTCCGCCTGTACTTGTCAGACAACCATGGTTCTCAACGTTCTATTCGCGCAAAATAGTCGAATCTTACAGTCATGTGGATAACACTGGTCAGATTAATGTGTGTGGCCAGAAATTCGTCATACCGAGTGTGTATCCCGGGATAAATCTGGCGAAGATCAGCTGATAGAGTGGTTGGAATGCTCTGCAGACACCGAACAGCGTCCGTGAACTGCTGTCTCTCCTCTGGGGCCAGCTCACGCCTACCAACAGGTTAAATCTCTTATGTCAACAGAAAAGCACGTGGACCACTGTGAGATATACCATTCTTTACGTATTTGGGCATCTTCAGGTCGGCAGCCTCCCGTCCGATCTCTCTTGATATTTTCAGTCGCCTCGCGGGCAAGCTGCCGCAGAGCGATGCCCTGGTCCACCGGCTCCGGTGAGAAATCATGGATACTGGTAGCAAGGAGGGCCAGCGGTCCACAGGCTAACCAGGCCAGCACAGATATGTACACATGCATCTCCACTGTGACTGTTCTTCCGATTAATGAGGTGAAAGAATGTTGGAGGTGGGCTCGAAAGGATTTATCCCTTGTTTAGGAGGCTGGAGCAACCTTGCAGATGACAAATCAGCAGAGTGCCATTGTAGGATTCGGATCTGCATATCCAAATCGCCGCATTTAGCTTTTTCCCTGCAGCGATCCCCACAGGTGCCAGACTGATTGGTGACTTTGGGTGATATCTCCGGTCCATAATAGCCCAGGAGCTAGATGCGAATCCGCCAATGCCACTTGTAGTCGAGACACGCCCACCGCGCAGTCATAAATAGAAACATGGAGAACAAGAGCACGCATGCAAGCCAGATAACTACAATACGCGAGCCAACTTTCTCCAACATCTCGCCTCCGATCGGGATACAGATCAACGTCCTAGCGCTGTCAGTATAGTGTCGAGACACACTGGCAGCCGAGATGATACTCACGCGAAGCTCACCAGACAGTAGCATGTCCCAAATCTCATCCCGATCTCTTTGGCATTGGACACCTGCCGGATGCAGACAGGAGCGAGGCTGATGAACGACCCTGAACAGAGACCATATAGGGCGCTAAAGACATACAATGCTGACAGATGTCGGCTGAACGGGTACAGAATTGTAAACATCGTCAGAACAGCCGATAAAATCAAGATAATGAGGACGTTCAAGCGACCGTATCGATCGGCGACCCGGCCGGCGAGGAGTCGACCGATGCAGGAGCATCTATAGCTCTTGTGAGAACGGATGAGCCGATATCAACCCAACGGGAAAACATACACATTGAGCACCACCAAGGTATACACACTCGCACTGGTATTGAAGCCCTGTTTGATGACGTACGTGGGAAAGAGCCCGATGAGGGCAAACATTTCCAATTCGAGCGCTACTGCTGTTAGCGATATAATAACATCGCACGGATCGCAAAGAACCTACCGAAAATCCCACAGCTCAGCAGTGTGAAGCGAGAGTCCTTGAAGCACCGAATATCGATCGCCGCCTTCAGCTGTCCCTTAGGAAGGCGGGATTTGACGAGGAATGAGGCCAGTCCGCACAGCACCAGGATGACCAAGGCGACGATGCGCATTCCCCACTGGAAGCCCAGATTGGCAAAGGCACCCTTTAAGATAAAAGGGAAGACCACGCCGCCTAGACCTGCGCCCGCCATGGCCGTTCCGATCGCCATGCCGGCGCGCGCCTGGAACCAGTGTGGGACACAGGACATCCCAATGGTGCTCGTGAACGCACCCCCGATGCCTGCCATGATGCCGAAGCAGATGATGAAATGCCAATACTCGGTGCATTCCGCGGTCAGGAAGAGACTCAGCACATAAAAGGCCGACCCGGCGGAGACCAGTTCTCTCGGTCCGTAGGTGTCGAACAAGGGGCCCACGAAGACACCCAGGCCCAGCGAAACAAAGACAAAGAGCCCTGAGATCCAACCGACATTCTGGCTCGAGTAGTTCGCTAGTTGGTGAGATTCCAGATAGGATTGTAACACCCCGACCGAGTTCATCAGCCCGTAGGACGACATCAGCAGCAAAAACGAGCCCAGAACCACGAGCCAGGAGCGATAACCGCCATCTGGGAACGCGTCTGCATCGGTAGTTGTCTCCTGCAGGACCGTACGATCGTCCTCCACTTGGAAGCCATCCCCCGGTCGGCGAGACTCACTGGCACCGACTGCTGGATGGTTGATTTCCACTCCGGAAGAGACAAAACCCTTTCCACGATCTGATGCAGCCATGGTAGGGAGGACGTATGAAGTGTGCGAGGTCATCCTGAACTGACCTGGGAATTTATGAGGGTATAGGACGCTGCGGGGCTTGAGCAACAGTCATCAAGATGAGTTGGCCCGGGAAATTGCTTCCCAAATCGTCGACTCGGGGTGCGATTCCGGGACTCATCGGATGGCTGATCCGCTTGTCCTTATGAGTCAAACGAACGATCTAGGCCTCTACAGATCCTCGTATATCTCGGGGCCAAACTGGAATTGCAGCTGGCGTACATCTCCCATCAATCCCTGATAACCATGCCATCCCTGCCAGTCCAATCGTGCAGCCAAAGTGTGGTCCTCCCGGGAATCGGGGGCTCGCAGCCATGACTGCTATCGGAGGAGATCAGGATATCGACATCGACTACAAACTCCCCAGAGCTCTCGAGATGTCTCCCGATTGACCGGTCCGACGTATCCCACCCCCACCAGGTAATCCTTGGCACTTTCCATAAGCCCAAGCCGAGTTTGTGGGGCAAAGAGGATATGCTCGAACAGCGTTTCCATGCGTAGACCGTCTCGCGTTTTGCGAGATTTCTAAGATATGCTCTAATTAGCCTCGCCACGAGTGCCTGATATTAACTACGTATTCCCTCACGCACCGGAACCTCGTAATAGAGATAGACGCCAAACGCGCCCCAGAACGAATGCCACCGCGCCAGCTCAAAGACTGCACTTTGCGACCGTGGGAATCCCCATCAAGAGAGCTCTCTGCAATCCCGGTGCCTCCTGTATTAGATTTTGCCATACCTGACAGGTTCTTTGGGCGGACGTCAGGAGTGTACGAAGGTCCAGATGCAACAGAATTGACTCTAGCAACTCTGGGGTGGACAGATTCTGGTGCATCGCCGGTCGACCCGTGGACATTTATGCTCGATGAGTGTTGTGACAGTAGCATTATGGATCCCCAGGGCATCACTGAATGCTGTTTCACATCTTCCACCTAATTCCCCTGGTCTAAGTGCGAGAATACGCTGCCTCTGTGAAACACAAATGCAATCAGATCAACAGATAAAACATGGGACGCCGAGGTTTCAGCACAAATTGACGGGTCTCTCCGGTCAAGTGAATGAGTTATGGTGGGCAGTTATTCGTCTATAAGAACAAGAGCCTTTCACCCTTGAAGTAGATTCTAAAAGTTCCCATCTCTGCGAGCCATAGTGAGGTCCACGTACATTTATCTCATAGTAGATCCTCTTACGATAGAGTGAAAGGACTCGGAATTCAAGAGTTGACATCCGAATGTGTTGTAGACGATATCTCAGATATATTTTTACAGGTCCTGTAGCCTCTCAGGCATGTACATATTCTTATCACTCCACCGATTAAAGACACTCCTTCTTGTTATCCGGCACTTCTGTTACACGTCAGGGTGGAAAGCTTATCATACCATTGTTCAACAATTTCTAGAAAATTTTGAAGGTACGATGTAAGTTAGAAGAGAGTCTCAGAATGATGTTGATCGCAAGGGTTGAATCCTGTGTATTACCGATACTTACGAATCAGCTCGTTCAAGGCAAAATAGAGACTAACTTTAATCGGCAGGTGACTACACCATTCTAGGAGACTTGGCGCCAAGCGGTGGTCAGTTCCGTAACTTTCAGACGCCTCTGACACGCCTCTGCTGTAATTTATTGTTCAGGTACTCGTACATACATGGGATGGTCGGCTCGTCTTGAGCTGCGGTAATCTCCCTTGGGTCACTGGCCATCATAATAACCCATTACTACTACTACTATCATCAATACACGTTCTATTTCATTACTATCCATGGCGTGTTTCATCAACACAACGCCCATGTCATGGGAACTGGGGACAGCTGTAGGGAAAGCAAACCATGAGGCATTTCATTCCTATCCTACCCAAGATTCGCCCTAAAAATAATCCTATCATGTCGATTATTGACCCCGATGTTCTGGAGATTTGGCGAAGGAATTTTATCTGCAAACCGGACGACGACATTCGCGTTGACCTTCTCGGGAGATTTGACTCTTCTGTGAAACGAAATCGCGTCGGTCATTAGAATGGCGAAGGCGAGCTTTGTCTCTGGAATCAAGCTCCGTCTAGGGTCCTAGTATTATACGTGCAAACAAGTTCTATGTGGCCGGCTTGTGTGCGATTGGCTTTTATGCGACCAGCCCTTATGCTGTCTCAGCCACCTAATATACAGCCGAGTATTTACCCAGAGCCTTCTGAAATACCCATATCCCAATATCCGCAGCCGCTTGTTGTTCCTGGTACGAACAATACCTTTATGGTCTCCGTCTGCCACCAGCTTCACTGCCTCAAGTTTATACACCTAGCTCTTCTTCCTGTTATCATGCGTCGGGAGAGACCTAGACAGGGCACACCGGATGATCATGGCTTCGAGCATAAACATCTTAAGCATTGTCTGGATTATCAGACAGTCGGTGATGTGCTCGGGGCGTGACTTTGGAGCCGCCCGATGAGAAGCCAGAGAAGGGCAAGAGTTCGTTGCAAGGGTGGGGCGTGGTGTATACTTGTCGTAGCTGGGAGCACATCGAAGCATGGAGGGGAGTGTTGGGGGTTATTTAGACAGGGCTCTTGTTTTAGGATCTATAGAAGAGAGGTAGTATAGATAATGTTCACTCATGCCATGATCCTGTTTTCTTTTCATGTGAAACTGCTATCATCACGAAGTCCATAAGGTCAATCGAGTGCAAGTCGACACAATATCAACAAACGATCGTTTACTTCTTCAAGTCAGCGACAACTGTCTCTAGTGCTTCCCTCTCTTCTTGCTGGAAATCTGAGAACTGCCCTTCTGCCAATCTGTCAACACTACCGCACGCCTCTTGTATCACCTGTTTCGCCTCCTCGACCTTCCCCTGCTTCCAAAGAGCTTTGATCAAGACACGCAGTGACCCAAGAGACTGGGGACTATCCAGTCCCAGAGCTCTATGTTCTTGAAGCAATGGCAAAGTCTCCTTCGCGAGCCTCTCTGCCTGATCGTGCTCCCCCGTTTCCTCGTATAACGCAGCTAGGTTCTGCAACGCTACTACATCGTCTCCGCCCGGACCAGCGTTGCCCACTAGCTTGAGTAGGATGTCTTTCTGTTTATCAGCATCGCCAGTACCGCGGATGACGTGGAAAAGAGCGGAGTGAAGGCGTTGCCAAGTGGGGTAATCTGTGTCGTAGAGAGAGGATGGTTTAGCACACTCCTCAAGAGAGAGAAGCTTTCCCTCCAGGATTGTGAAGACATCATGAGTAGGGGTCAAATGTCGTGGAAGTGATGTTGATTTAGCGAGGAAGAGTTGAGGTGAAGGTCGGCGGATGTCTATATAACGCACCGTCCTTGGACTAGGCAACCGCCAGGTACGTCTGAAATAGTGCAGCTTCAGCCCAGTGTTACCTGCGTGTCAGAGTTGGCAAGCCAATCCGTAGGCGATCCGATTAGAATACCCTAGGAGCATGAATCTGGTTCCACAAACCTGATTGCGGGTCAATCAACCCTCGTGTGTGAACGTAGCACTGATGACAATGTGTGGGAATCCCCGCGCCTTCGCTGCAGGGTGTCCAATGAGGTATGGACGTAGACGTGCATACCTGACACATGCTTGCTGGTACCCTAAAGGAACAAATGGATAATTAATTGTACAGTACGCGTTTGGTATGGGACGTTACTTCATCTCTAGGCCCATCATCGTAATGAGCCACAGCATCCAATCGACCTCCCACCACTTTTGCATTTACCCAAGAGAGCCCGGCGTGCAGAGTATCATGTGGGTGAGATAGAGGATGAACAAGCCTCACTGGAAGGGGTTAGACACCTGCAGATTCCCAAATCGCTGTCTTGCGATGCTCTTGGCTCTGTCCTCTAACCTCAAACCAGTGTAAGCTGCAGCCATCACACTATGAGCACAATCTCCCTCTAGTACTTCGTTGGCATGATTTGCATAGCCAGTTCAATATTGCCCACACTATCCAGTCGGACAGGTATATCAAGTCCACATTGCATACATATGCCGTCCGGTCTGTGAGGGTCACATCAGCCAGCATGAAATGACACAATGAACGGCTTACACCATTTGCAATCCTTCTAACAGCTCTGGGCTTGGTTGTTATGAACTCAGCTGAATTGGTTCAGATGAGCACCATCTGCTTTATGGCAAGGGGGGAGCCATGACATTTCTGTCCTCAGTACCACTTTATCGACGAACTGACACGACTGCTCTGAAGGTAATGCGTAGGCGCTCCAGCCAAGTGAAGTGTCTCCGGCGAGTCGGCAGGGGTGACAATACATTTGCCACGAACGGAAAATCTTTGCATGACCTGATTGCACATATACACCACTTAAAGAGGATGTGAAATCTTGAAGTCTTTCCGTTGCCTTACTTGTTTAGGAAGTTGACGGGAGTGGGTCTTGACCCACTCCTTCGAAAGCCCTATATAAATACTATACCATGTCAAGCAAATGTCCAGCGCATCTTTCTCTTGCTTTCTTAAACTTATTTCTCACTGATTCTGTCCACCCGGACCCCTGTCTCTCATACGGGCCACTGGCGAATTCTTCCTTCAGCACTCTGACTCCACTAGCCATGGGCAGCACACAAATCGCACAGCAATTGCTGCAGTCGGCGCGTGTCGCCCCGGAAATCTTCCAGCTGCGTCCGGATTACCGCGCCCTCTTGATGGTGGTAGAGGGTATTCCTCCAGGGCCTAGCGATGAGTCTAGCGAGGCCTTTCTGCAGGAAGCAGAAACGACAGTCCAAGAATTGCTGTCAAAATCACCCGTGACGGAACTTCCACATATCGCGGCGTGGCGGGAGGCGTATAAGGCTTTTGGGGCCAAGCCCCAGAAAACACGCAACAGTTTAGAGGCCTTGACACGGCGTGCAGCGACTGGCTTACCACGGGTCAACCGGTTAACCGACATATACAACGCAATTTCGGTCAAGCATCAAATCCCCTTCGGCGGCGAAGACCTTGACAAGTACGACGGAGCGCCATTCCTGGTGCGCGCCACCGGTCAGGAGCCGTTCCAGACTTTCTCTGGGGGTGAGCCCCAGACTGAGTTGGCCGCACCCGGAGAGCCGATTTGGTGTGATAATGCTGGCATTACGTGCCGCCGCTG
The DNA here is from genome assembly GCF_009193645.1 of Aspergillus pseudonomiae. Taxonomy (NCBI): domain Eukaryota; kingdom Fungi; phylum Ascomycota; class Eurotiomycetes; order Eurotiales; family Aspergillaceae; genus Aspergillus; species Aspergillus pseudonomiae. The sequence goes on from NW_022476003.1 coordinate 497,995, forward strand.
GAATTGGCGACAGGGCCCACGCACGGCGCTGACGGACGACACCACGCGTGTACTATTCATTCTGGATGCCTTGCAGCCGCTTTCAGACGATGCTCTCCTACAAGCTGCGGACGAACTGGCCTCGGCCTTGAAAAGTCTATCTCCAGAAGTACAGACATCGCAACGTGTTATTGATGCTTCTTCAGCCTGAACTTGCCCCGAGCAACTATGATAGTCATTGGAATGCATGCGGATGATACTGTTTATAATGACGTTAGAGTATAGTGTCGGCTATAGACAACATGCTCAGTTTCTCGGGGGAACATGGGCTGTAGTCGCGCCAAGGATGTGTCGAAGATGGCAAGAGTCATACCAGCTTGCGGCGTTACGTGGGTTCGAGAAAACTGCAGTGGGGGGGACGGGCTGGTTATACAGGCCTCTGGCCCTAAGCACCTCTGTCGTCACACTGGCAGATTGTGTTTATGACATGCTTTTATATATGGGTTTCTGCGCGCAACAAAGGTTTCAAATTTCGCAGATAGATTACCACTGAAGATCATCGATATGGGTTTTAGCTTTCTACTTAAAAAGTATACGTTGCCAACTCCTTTACCGGGCTTGGAGGGTGCACTGGCGTGCTTAATTATGTAAATGCTGACCATTCCCTGTGCTCCCCAAAACAGCTATCAGCTATTGCGAGAACGGCTTTTTCTCCATCAATCATTCATGATAAACATTCGATGAACTATTCTTGAGTGAAATAAGAGACTTTTGAACCACCGCGAGACCAGTGATTTGAAAATTCATATGTATATGGTCTTGTGAGATCACAATATATTTATGCTTAACCGTATCATTGCAGCTTAGGCGTTCTGGTTGATACCTATAGCGTTTGAATTAACGATAGCCGTGAGATCTTGGTAGCTCCTCTAGTCGTCTCCTACGAAGGCCGCTCGGCTGGTGTCCCAGCGGTCAGAAGAATACCCGTCTTTGTTAGACGCATGAGATAACATGGAAGAAGCAGAAGGGAAAAACTCCGGCGTCGGGTTCCATTTCGAGCTTTGTTCGCGCCTGCGCGACAAGCGTTGGATCTGTCATGTCGTCACCCAGGTCGAATAGATCGCCTTGACTATAGTCCCAATGTAAGGAAAAGGTGGAGCCTGGGCCAAGAAAATCTGAACGGACTTAGAATGTATGATATTGCTAGGTAGGTGGGTTGTGATTCATTTTGGAGAGTATTTACAGCACAATAACAAACTAATCCTGACTTTTTGACTTCTATTGATGATTATTTATTACAGAGCATAAGAAATGCTAAGCTCGACCTGGCCTGAACAATAACTCACAGACCGCGGCTTGAGGGAACACTACATAGTGTATATTGGCGCCTGAAATGCACAGTGATAAGGGAAAAGAGTAAGGGGTATGGTGGCGGCCTCAAGATTTCTTCAGGCTAATCTTCCGTACCCTAAAGAGATAGTAGAGCGTGATCGCCCCAATGATGTTAAACACAAAGTACGCCCAGAAAATGCCGTAGTTTCTCCAGCGATCCTCCCAGTAGATCCACCGCTGGGCCAGGTACTGGTCCGCAGAATCCATGGCACAGTACTCGCAGCCGGACGTTGCGTTCTTGTTATACAACTGGCCGCCCGCTAAATCGAGATATTTGCTCATATAGTCACCACAGGTTTGGCCGTCAGGGGGATCAAAAACACCGAGTTCTGTCGAGCTGCAATGCACAGGACGGTCATGCAGAGCCGTGCTTCCAATGCCTCCAATGTAGTACGTAAATGGGGACACGCGGTACATGAAGATCCAGAATCCCGGGAGGGCAGGGGGTGGCTGCATAACACCACTGAACACGAACGACAGACCAAACATCAGTGTAGCAATCATGGAGGCCAATGCGGGTTCTCCGACCGCGCATACAACGAATTGGGCCATGCTCGCACTATAGATGAAGAACTGCACAATAAACAGCATGATCAGAGCACGGCGCTCGGAGTCTTGGTCCGCACCAAAAACAGCCCAGTAGAATGAGGCCCAGGAGCAAACGCCGAGTCCAAACTGGAAGGGCACTTCGACAATCATTTGAGAAAGAATGAAGACCTTCCAGGAGTACACTCGGGACGGCCGCTCACGCACTTCATAGAGGGCACGCTGGGCAACGAACTTCGGCATGATCTGGTTGACCAATGTGTTGAAGATCGTACATAACAGGAAAATACTGAAAAGGGAATTCTGGAAGCCCTGCTGTGTACTGTCAGTTTTCCAGAAGGAAAATCCGATGAAAAGACCAGAGACAATGCCCAAAATGAACTTGGAGAAAATATACTCCGGTTGCCTGAAATATTGCTGAAACACACGGCGAAGAACATGATAGAGCTGACTGCTTAATGGCATAGCGAATTCCTCGTCGCTTCCTGCATCATCGGCAGAAGGTGCCGAATCGCTTTCTCTGGTGGCATGCAATCGATCGAGCTCCGCGAGTACGTCTTGATGCTCGGGGCTCTCGTTCCACACTTTGACCCAATCTGGTGCGTTGTTGTCCACATCACCGGAAACCGTTTCAAGGATGTACTCTGCCGGGTTTTCATCTTCCTTGCAGAGTCGACCGCCGTTTCGCTCGAAGTAGTTCAATAGGATGCGGGAGTTCTTGCCAATCTCACCGAAGTAAACTGTCCTTCCCCCCTTCGCTAAGAACAGTAAGCGGTCAAAGGTTTGGAACAACATTGCACTGGGCTGGTGGATCGTTGCCAACACTGCCTGGCCTTGACTGGTCAGTTTCTTCAGAAACGCGCAGATGGTCCATGAGCTCTGAGAGTCTAAACCACTGGTGGGCTCGTCGAGGAAGACTAAAAGGGTCGGCTTGGCAGCGAGCTCAACGCCGATACTTAACAGCTTTCGCTGCTCTACATTCAACCCTTCACCCAGTCTACCGACCACTGCCTCAGCATAATCCTCCATTCCCAAGACTTGAAGCACCTGCTCGACATAGTCATACTTTTCCTGTTGAGAGACTGATCGAGGTTGGCGAAGCACAGCACTGAAGCGGAGAGCCTCCCGTACCGTAGTGGTCTCCAGATGGAGATCCTGCTGCTGAACATAGCCAGTTCGACGGGGGAAGTTCGCGGCTAACCCCTTTCCATTCACGAAGATATCTCCCGTCACAACGCCAATCGACACTCGCTGGGCGAGAACATCGAGCAGAGTGGTCTTTCCAGCACCAGAAACGCCCATCAAAGCTGTCAGCGTCCCCGGCTTGACCCATCCATTCACATCATCTAGCAGACGCCGGGTGCCGTCCTTGACGGGAATGTCATAGCAAACTGATTTCCAAGACAGGATATCCTTCTGCTCCGGGAGGCGGATAGAATCTGCGTCCGCCCTGACCTCCGCCGTAGGGCTTGTCTTCTCCGCCTCAATACCGTCACCGTCTTGCAGGTAGCTGGGAGCATGGCCCGGCCGAAACACTAATGCTTCCGCTGTGGACTTATCTGCCGAGATGAACTCTGTTGCAGTGAGGTAAAGTACGTGGAAGAAGATCAGGAACGCGATCAGGATGCCGAAGTTTCGCCACAGGTGTGAATAGGAATATTGGTAGTTCTGCTCAATGAACGCGTCGCCTGAAACAAACCGTTCACCGGCAACTGCACCGACGACCGAGCAAATAAAGGATGTCCCTGTACCATAAGAAGGAATGTAAGAAGCGCATTCGAAATTCCGGCCATGGAATTCATTGGAAACAAGGCCTTCAAATGCATAGAAAACAGGGTTGATCCAGCGTATCCAGGAGAACCACGGATGCATATCAGGTTGTGGCAGCGTGAATCCGGTGTAGACGACAATACATAGAACTAGGATACCGGCAAGCGCCATGGCCTGTCCCACGGTCTGCGTCAAAGACGCCAGACTGCGGAACATTCCCGACATGGTGAGAATGGTGCATATCAGAAGTAGGTAAAAGATGAAGAACTGAGATGGTTCCCTGCGGAGGTTGGCTAAGAAGTAGAGGATAATACTGAACATCGAACAGCGAATAACTTTGATTGGCAGATCTACCAGGGCACTCGCTAAGGCTTCAGTGAATGGATGCACAAACGCATAGGCCGCCTGTTTTTCCACGATGGGGCGCTGGGCATAGAGTTGCATAATCTCTCCAATGGTGATCAACGCATTCATAAGCACCGAGAAATAGAGGACAGCACCTTTCTGAAAGAATCCATTGCTAGAATCAGGGGAATTGTAGAAGACGGAGCCAATAATCAGGGCTAGGATGGTCTGGACAATAACTGTCGACATCGCAGTTGGCAGATCATTGCGTAGACGCTGATAGGCCCGCCGAATACAGAGGCGGATTTGCATCGGAATCGACAGGAGGTATGGGCTGTTCGTTCGCGTATGGCGGGCTTGCTTTTCTTCGTGGACCTGCCGCAGGACTTGGGCGCCTTCACCATTTGGGCCGTGTTCTTGCACATATTGGGCAATTTCCGTGCGAAGCTTCTGATATTCTGGGCTGCGCTTCCAATAGTCCGAGAATTCCTTCGCACTTCGCGGCACTTTGGCCTCCATGCCCGGCCGGGCCCTTCGTTCCACGGGGTTGGTGATGGCGGTCAAGAAGTCCGGGCTCACCTGCTTCTCCGGTCGTTCCCAGCCCATCCGCTGGAAATATTCCACCGCCGCGTCACACGGCCCAAAGTAGATCTCATACCCCTCGTACAGGACCACGACCTTTTCAAAGAGGTCGTACATTGACTGGGAAGACTGGTAGGCGGCCACAGCATGGCAGGAGTTACTCATGTCAGCGGACAGGCGCAACGCTCTCACAAATTTGAGGGCGGATGCGGCATCAAGGCCTCTGGTACTGTTGTCCCAAGCACCTATCCGACAGTTCGATAGAAACATCTCGGCTATACTGACCCGTTTGCGTTCACCCCCACTGACTCCCCGGACGAAGTTATCTCCCACCTTGGTGTGGACCGTGTGCGAGAGGCCGTACACCGACATCACCACCTTGGTCATGGTATCCGCGAACTGCATGCGAGTCACACCTTCGATCCGTCGTCGAGGCGCACGGGCATGTGCCGCAAAGGAGAGGGTCTGGCCCACGGTGAGGTGTGGGAAATGCTCGTCAACCTCCTTGTTGTAGGCAATATCTCCCCGATGGTGTTTAATCATATCCTCATAGCCCACCCCGTTGTAGTGGATTGTGCTTTCCGGCTCTAGGGTCAGTCCGCCCATGCGACCACAAATCGTCTTCAGGAGAGTCGAACATCCACTGCCTGGTCGACCCAACACGAGTAAGAGTTCGCCACCCTCGAGGAGACCATCAAAGCCACGCAAGATCTGACGGCGAGGGATCCGTTTTTGTCCTGCAAGCGCTCTAGAGGCCGTGCGGAAGGGGATGCCGAAGGTGGAGAGAACCGTCTCCTGGTACTGGAGCGCCGATCCAGACCCCGAGACTTGAAGGTCCTTGAAGACGACGCCTTGCTGTGGTGGCTCAATGCCGCACTGGTGCATTCGCCTCAGAACGTACTGGGCCCAACGACGGTGATCGAATGAAGGGCTGTTGGGATCGAGCTGGGGGTCCTGTTTCGCATCCGTGGCCGAGAGCACTTGACCTAGTCGGCTGGACGCTATGCGAGACAGTGACTGTCGCTCCTGATCCTCATCCGAGGACAACGATGAGGATGTGTCGGAAAAGCTATCATCCTCGTGAACGCGATGGGTGTCGATCTGCGTCACCGGGTCGACATCCGGAGCCACCTCGGGCTTGGACGACATCCTAGACCACTAGTCAGTCAGGTAACTTCATATGGGAGGTGTAAATGGTGGAGTTGAGCACCCACTTTGGACGCAGAATAGGAGACGACGCCTCGACCAGCGGTTGTTGATGATTTCTATCCGCCTACGATACAATGAAGTATGAGTACGCAAAGGTGAGACCGTGAGAGGCGTACTTCAGGGGGGTATTCGTGGTCGTAGGCCATCGAGCGCGAGAAAGACTCGACCTGTTCGAATGAGAAACCGGGAAGAGTTCATTATGAGTACCAAAATCCGAGCTTTCTGTTGTGTCCTTTCCCACCTTGGAACCTGATACTGGTTATGCTTTGAATCCCGGGTTGAGACGTTCCGGCCCACACGTGGACCGCACACAAAGAAAAACGTCGGCGAAACGGCGTTCCGTAGGCGCCGACATTGCGTCTCATTGGTGGACTTCATCGCAAGCCCGCCGCCCAGGCCGCCATTGTCGGTGCCTGAGGCGTGTCGGGGCGGAGATGACGACCTTAAAGCCGACGGTCACGGAACGGGCTTCGTCCGCGATGGCTCTATGCACATACACAATCTCTGATCTCGCAACATGCCGCTATGGGCCAGGGGCAGAGAGTACTGATCTGAGCGCTGATCGAAAGAACTGCGACAATGAGGCTTCGGTGAGAATGCCCTTCTTGACCATACCCGGGCCGATGTGCTCAGGGCGCAAACTGTCTTCCGGGATGGAATAAGTTCGATCAGGTGGGATCGAGCAGCTAAGAAGAGACGTTTCTCCTTCTTTATGAAGGTCTGCCAGGCTAACCCAGGAGAGCCTGGTGATGTTGTCGCTCTGTTTTGGAACGATCTCCACTTGTCTGGTCGCGAATGTTCTCGTATCCCGGAGTCGACGAAGAGCAATGAACTACAAATTCGGTTGGCATGAGCGCAAGGAAGGTTCCCGTCACCAAGTACAGGAGATACGGCTGGGGAGCTGTTTTGCAGGTATCTTGGATAGCGAGACCCAAGGCAATGTTAGTGGCGTTGCCCATTTTCTTTGGATTTTGTCGTGGTTGGAGATCCAATCTCTTCCACATACTCACTCAGCCACTGTGCAGGCGAAGGGAAGGGTTGCGCCGGGCGAGGTTGTGGCCATTGTAGCGAAACAGCTCGGGTTTTCTTTCACGATACATGGTTGATAGACTGCGAAGGCTGTCTGGACATGGCTCGATATGTTGATTTGTAGGTTGTGGATTAGATCTATATCTACATACCCAATTTCTTCTGATAGAGGTCAGTTCATTCAATCGAAGGGAGGGGTCCAGGATATAGGATTAAATTTAACTTGGAAAAGTACGGTGGAACCTGCACAAGAATTCACTTCATATCCAGAATATGAGTATCTCACTGGATCCAAAGGGAACCACCTAATGAAACTGGCTGACTTTCTCGGCCTTGACGTGCGAACGCCCAATTTGTAGGAGTACGGCCACCGAAATCCGGGCACCGCACACCGATGCCTGCATGTGTATCGGGCCACAAGCACGGTGAATGAATCCCCAGCGTAAATAGCACATTGTATATGCATTTTGTTTGTATATAATCTAGAAAACTTCAATTTTAACAGCCTCCTCGCAGGTTGAATCGGTTTCAGATCGGGCGAATGGGCTCGCTAATCCCAGCACATGAATACCATGCCTTTCCATACATTCCACGCGCGGTGGGTGGACGCGTGTTGCCCTGCTGGAATATATTTCCTGGCCTATGGATTCATAGTCGACCGCTTTCAAGTGCCTCGATATAGAATGCCGAAACAGGATAACCAACTCTACTAGTCTTTCAGATCCTATAGACACACCAAAACATATCATGAGACCAACCTGCCTATGGAGCATATAACTCCATCGTCTACGCCAGTCCTACGAAATCGACTTTAATTGTGTGTAGTTGCCTCTCCAATGTCACCAGTGCCAGCAGCACCTGTATCATATCAGGTACCATCGGTGCAGTCTCCGAGGTCAGTGGCATCGTAGCAGTTCTCATACCGAAGGTCGGTGTCTTCGCAATCTGTGCTCGTGGGGTATGGCAGCGAGCGATATGAGAAGGTCCTTTTACCGCTCGATCCAGTGATCCGTCTAGGCGGCAAATTAAAAATGACTGGTGACGATTTAGGGAGAATATTCGAGCTGCTTGGTGGGCTATACCGCAGGAGGTTATACATCGGCTTATTTGCTCTATGCCACGCAGACTTCGGGCTGTACATATGGCACGTGGTTGGTATACAAAGTATTAATATGGGGAGCCCATAGAATTAATTTATAGATCGATATTATTTGAAATGGTTAAGAGAATCGAGCTTTGGAGAGTTGAACTTTTCACCGAAGTAGCCAGTGTTGTCATACTTTTGCCCCTAAGTTGATTATAGCTTAACCAGGGTAAAATTCAGAGGTTTCAACATTGCTGTTCCTCTAGATACATGCACATACCCTCATCAAGTATTCAAACCATCCTCTAAGACATTCGGATCAAACGTGATAGTTTGGTAGATGCGACCCAGAGAATTGATGGGGCAATACCGAACGCCACGACATGGCCTGTCGCTGAATTGAGGTCGCCGCCACATGCCATCTATTAATCGAAGGTTTTTTCCCCCAAATACCCCAAAGTCCTGTTTTGCATCCTCTGAGAACTTGAGTTCAGCCAACATAGAAATATCATCCTCGTCTAGAATAAAACAAGCAAGATTGCGGGCAGGTGGCACCATAAAATCACTCTCACTACGGTCTGCAAGACCAAGGGGCTCCTCTTGTGGATCGTAGAGATCCAGACCTCGGATAAGTGAGTGGAATTCCTCTCTTGCCCAATCTTCAGATGCATCGGCGACAATCGATTCATCCAGAATCACATCAAGTTTGAATCTCTTTAAGGCCTCGTCAGCATACACTACACGACACGCATATTTAAGAGTGCCCTCCACAGCGCGGATCCAGTTCTCCATTGCTTTCGGAATTTTGGCAAGACATGTCTCGGAATATGAAGTAATAAAGACATAGAATCCCCAAGTTGGATTATAATTGGTTTTCTCATCGCTGTTGTTTTGCTAGCTAATTGCCTCCCATCTCTGTACTTCCTCAAGAAGCTGCCGGGTTGGTTGAAGTGAAAGGCTGAGACTCGCAGATACATCAGGATAGACTATCTCTATACCATAATAGGCTATCGGATTTCCTTTTGCCTTCTCGTCTATCTCTTGTATCGGTTGTGGTTGGAAATCGGTTGCTGCCCCTGGACCAAAAGACTGCAGAGGAAAAGACCGTACGGGGGGTACCGGATTAGAGATAAGAATAGGATCAGGAGGAGAAACCGGGCGTTTACCAGCTGCTCCACGGACGCTCATCGTGGTAAATGAAGTCCAAGGCTAGGCTTCTTATTCACTGCTAGTGAGTATTTCATCTGGCAAGAAGTTTGAATGATAAGAGGAAAAACACGCCGGCTGGTCAAACCGAGGCGGGGCTATTTAGGGTGAACGTGGTCAGTGACCCACCCAGCTACTAATCCCCTAGAGAATGGCCCTAATACCCAAGAGGTGTGGAGAATTCACAGCATTCTATCTCCCAATAGGGCTACAAGACTACATCAAGATATTCATCTTTACGGTGAAGCTCATCAATACTAGTATGTGCAATTCATCGTCATCCCTGGGTAGTTCCTTCACCGACTATACCGTTGTTATTTATTCCCTCTGCCTATCCTTGTAAACTCCCTACCCCCTCTCTCTTTCATCCTCTTTTCTTCTCCTCAGTGAACCCAAGAAATACTCTTCGAGACATCTCTTTTCTCACTTTTCTCTCACTTGAATAGCTCGGGCTATGGATGCAGTCCGGGAAGATGAACCTCTCCGCTTCCTCGATGCAGCTGTCAAGAAAACAACAGTCTCTATCACTCGCGCCAACATTCACCATGGGTTCGTAGGCGGATATGCGACGTCTCTTATTAGAGGATAGAGAATAGCTGAGGTCTATATTCCCTGTATCGGATTAACATAATCTATGAAGCTAATCTGACTCAGGACCTTGATATCAGCGTGGCTTCGGACCCAAGCGAGGCCTGCAGCATACTTCTCCAGGCCAACGCCCGCTTCACGATGATCCCCAGCAGCAAACTTATGTTTACGGGAGTGTATGATAAGCTCATCCTAGTTAAGCTTCTTCATGCAGGAGAAGGCAGACAGTTGAAGTTGCCTGACGCAAAATACGGGTTTCTCTTCGCCACATCACTGCGAATGACCTGCCGAGAGGTGTCGAGGAGGGAGGTAACGGGTAGCAGAGAGGAGAGCAGAGGTGATAATAGAGTGGAATTACAATATGCTTCAGGGAATCGTCGGAGGTTTCTCTTTGATGGAAATATAATGTAACAGAACTTCGCTCTAGCCACGACGGATTCAATACCCGGTCAATAGCAATACGAAGATTCCATCAACATATTATGTTTCTTGATATTCTTTTAGTGCGTACCTGGGTCCTCTCAGCCAATAAATAGATCGATGGTTTCGGAGAACTGATGCAGACATCTGGAGATATTCTTTCTCATCAGCAACGAGTTAACTGGTCAACCGATCGACAGTCTCGGAGAACAGTTTCAGAAGTGCTCAAATAGTCCATTCCACAAGGGCCCCAATCCCTAGTTTTTGTTTCCTTCAATGCTTCTCCGACTCGGTTTTGGTAATCTTCTTCGCTCTCATCGTCCTCGCATCCCCCATGCTTCGTATCCAGCGGCTTTTGACGCAAAATGTAAAAGCATATAAAAGACATTAGATCATCGGTTACTCGATATCTAAAACTATCGCCAAGCGGGTGGTTGAGAAGATGACAAAGCAACGACACCATATATCTATTGGGTTTGGGCGTCAAGATCTCGAGCGTGCGGTTAAAGGTGGATGTGACTTTGGAAGTGTCCTGAAGCTCAAGGCCGACAAATGGCAGCGCATAGAGATATACTGGACACTCCCCTCCCAGATCATGGATAATGCAAGCTCGATCCCATGCGCCGTACCAAGCAGTGGCTCCTGTGGACACGGGCACACAAGGGAAGCCCGGGTTTGATAAGATTTCTGATGCAAGCGAGAGCAGTTCATCGGGAACTGCCCACTCCACACGCTGGAATTTAAGACGTTAAGAATACTCAACGGGCCGACTAGTCAATGCCACAAAAGCTCTTTGAAGCTTACCAGAAGGACCACAGGGTCTCCGTAGCGCCACTGTATCTGCTCCCCATACTCCACGACGGGAATATTTCTCTCGACCAGACCTTTTGCAGCTACACTCACAATGGTCACATATTACTGTGTGGATAATGTCTCTTCTTTGCGTAGTGATGTTTCTTCCCGTAGCAGTGGTGATGTCTCATCCTGCGACACTGAGACCAGTTCCTGTAGTGGTAGCGCCATCCTTCAACCATCAAAAATCAATAAACTCGAAATGAGAAGAACCTTGGGAATTTGAGTATTCCTTTGAACTCATGGGTAAGATGAGGTAAGGAAATTAGAAGAGTATACTTAGGACTAGTCGGTTTCCCAGATCATGTATCATAAAATGGGTTGTCAGACTGGAAGTATTTAGTTTTGCGGTCATCCCCAAGACAATCTACTGAGCTCTTATGGCACATAGTAGAATCAGTGGTTCTGTATGATATTGCTCGATGTCGTAGTGTGGTTGAATTGACAAAGTTGTGAAAGTTGTATGTAAATATATTCACTGGCTCACATTCACAATCGCTGGTCAGAGAATGCTGATCATGTTTCTGGCTCGCAACTTGCCCATCGCAAGACCTTCACTTTGAAAGCTGGTTCCACCGCAGGTAAAGAAGAAGAAGGACAAAAAAAAAAAAAAAAAGGAAACAAAGGGGGAAAAAGTCCGAGTTGCATGGAAAGAAAGTTGGGCACGCTACAGAAACGCATGATGGGCACCGCCTAACATACCGCCCAGTCGTCCAAGTCCCTCGAATCACCATGTCAGCTCCGCTTGGTTCGTGCAGGCGGCGGCCTCTAATTGTGAACAGAATCGCTCTTCATCAGCCTGCTTCTCGGTCCAGCTTTCAGGTTGTTTCGGAAGGGCAGGCCATATTTCGTGTCCGCCTTGTTGGTCTTCCTTCTTTCGGTGCTCCTTGAGCATCTCCCTCACCCTCTTCTGGAAAAAGATCGGTCCCTGGCCTCGCCCGTCAGAGAAGAATTGCCTGGTATAATACTGGATGGCGTACCTGTTCCTTGTCCGGGTGAAGCTCGCCGTTGACAAAGACTCCACCACCCAGATTGTGCTGTGCGCCGACACACAACTCCTTATCCTCGTCCAGCACCTGTCGATAAAAGGCGTTGATGTCATCGAATTCCTTGTCCGTCGCGTCTTGATGACGATATACTTCGTTCTCAATCTTGCTCTTGGTTGCAGAAATCGGGATCATACGTTGGATATAGAAGAATTTTTCACTTCTTGGTCAGCGATGTATGGCCAAGGCCGATAGGCGTTACTTACGTGACGGTGACCGAGGTGGTTGGGAAGAAATAAGTAATGGCCCGTTTAAACTGGGCGTCGATCTGTTCCTTGTTGAAGATGTGATGCTCCATGTATCCCGCCGTGGGCTCCACGCGATATCGAGGCAGATCCGACACCCCACTGATGAGCGGATGAGAAGTGGCACAATGATAACACTCGTTGTAATTCTCAATCACTCCCTTCCAGTTGGCGTCCAAATCCATTTCCCACTCGTGATCGAATGTGTATTCCCCGGCAAAATTGAAATCTTGCATCCGTGGTTGCTCGTCGATGTTCCGGAAGTCGTCCTCCCATCTGACATCCGGCGAGCCCGCTTGCAGATTCACCCAAACGAAGCCGGCCTTGTCGATGTGAACATGGACGGGAAGCAACCCATGCTGGCTTTTGTCGAATTCTGGAACCGTTTCGAAGCGCGGTGCCTTGGCTAGATTTCCCTTGAGTCCGTAGGACCACCCGTGGTACTTGCAGCTCAGAATGGAGGTCGATCCTGAACGGCTTTGAACGACCGGGAATGCGCGGTGCCGGCAGATGTTGTGGAAACCATTGATATGGCCGTCGCGATCTCGGACCAGAAAGAATGAGAAGTTTGCAACGGTGAAGGAGAGGAAGTCGCCTTGTTGGCTGAATCGGCTTGAATGAGTGAGGAGAATCCAGCGCTTGGAGAAGATAGCTCGGCGTTCCAGCTGGTACATCGCCTCAGAGCGATACCATGATGCTGGAAGCCCTCGTGGAGGGTCATTCGCAGGTTTCTTGGATGAAAAGCCCAAGAATTGCCACATCTTTCGGAGAGACTTGCGTATTATCGTGGTCTAGAGGAAAGTATATTCACAGATTGTCATCGTCGCGAAGTTCCTTGGGACACCTATATACGGCATGGACCGAGCGGGGATTTACTTGAATTACTGGAATGGAGAGGGTCTCAAGAATGGGGAGACTGATAAACTATCCTATATCAAAGATGGGGGCAGTGGGGGTCCGTTCTACACACATTGACTGTTTAACCACAGTTTGACCTCCAAATCCACGGTACACCTTGTAGCTATAGTCGAGACTCCACCTTGTCACTCTCTTGTCGAACACCCCAATGGCGATCCACCTGATCACTGTTAGCTGTGCTCAGAGACCACCACGCGAGTAACTCACATCCGCAATATGATCATATCCCAATAGTTTTGGAGCCAACCCGGGATCTCTCCAAGCCAAAGCCTCGCCTTCAGGCGTGGGTGTCATCTGCATCTTGCGATCCCGTTCCTGCTGTTCAGGGCCATCGTGCAGGTGGTATAAATATTGCTGAATGTTTCCTCGATCCACTACCATCGCCGTACGTTCCTTGCGACACTGTTGGAACACGGACAGGGCGTGCCTTTTGGCATCCAGGAACTCGTGCGACGTCTTCGCGATATCGGTACAGTCGGGGAGACGAGATAAGCATTCACCGAGAACGGCACCGTCTTCAAAGGCCATACCAGCCCTAAGAGATTCTAGTTAACTCCACAGTAGAGACAGTAACCGTCGGATCATACCCTGAAGCTAGATACGGCAAGGTCGCATGCACAGCATCGCCCAACACAATCCATGAACCAGATGGATGAGACCAATCGAATTCGCCAAAGCGAATGCACAGCCTCCATTTCTGCACCGACTGGCAGAGCTTAAGTAGCTTTTGGATACTACTCTTATTAGTTGCGTGATGAACCGTACAGAACCTGTCGCAGTTACCTACCGGGGATCCCAACCTTCAAACAAGGCGCACATCTCCTCCACATTGCCTTCGATCGTGGATGCGAGGGAATCCTCCGGGATATCGTCTGGGACAAGCAAGACCATGTTGAATAGATCGCCGCCGCGAAGCACGTAATTCACTGCTATAGTTAGCTGGATCAAACAGAACTATCGAAGGTGACAAACCAGCATGAGCATCTGGACCCAGCCAATAATTGACCTGTGGATTGTTCACAAAAGGTGCCAGTTCCGGGTCTTTTCGCATCTCTTCCGTGGATAATAATAGACGATATGCGAGATCCCCCGTTTTGACCGGTGGATCGCTGCGCCCAAGCAGCTCCTCCGTCAGCTTTCCAAACACGCCGTCGGCCCCGATCACTAGATCTCCTTTCCAGTGCCTACCATCCGCTGCGATGGCGGTTGCTGTGACCCCATCGTCGCTTACATGGACGGTTCTGATGCGTGCATTGCAGGTCATTTGCACCCCAAGCTCGAGAGCTCTGTCAACCAGACACCGCTGGAGATCAGCACGGTGAAAGTCCCGATACCATGTCCCAGGGTAATTGCTTTCAGATTCATGAAAGTCCAAGTAGGAGATCTTGTTACCCTTCCACCCAAGAAAATTACAGACACTTGGAACCGTCATATGCGGGGCCAACGCCTTCTCCAGGCCCCAATGCTGGAGAACGCGCGAGCTATTCGGAAGAACCTGAATACCAGCGCCGACTTCTTTAAGTTCATGGGCGGCTTCCAGAATATGAACGGAGTGTCCGGCGAGGGCACAACTGATGGCGGAGCCAAGTCCTGCCAGGCCAGCCCCGACAATCAGAATGTCAAGTCGGCATGATTGCGAACGGGTTTGCTGTTGCTTAATGTGAACGCGAGGAGCCATGGTGAACGAAAGTGGACCAGGTGACAGACGTGTGGGGTATGTTTTGGATCCTATCCAGAGACACGCTTGTGCATTGGGGGTATTTATGATAGCCTGTCTGCGCTTGAGTGTTCATGGATCAAAGATGGGGGTTATCGCCGGCCACCCAACTGCCGACATCCGACACTGCAAGGGGTGCAGCTATATCTGAGGGGCTAAAAGCCATGAACTCGTGCAATACGGGATGTGGAAGAGCATTAACGCTTCTGTTCAGGTTTCGAAATCTACCATGATGTCAAAAGTAGGTGTTTCCTCTGGGCTACCCATGCTTAAGCTGACCGGTCAGTTTTCGCTCCAGGGTCGAACCGCGCTAGTGACGGGGGGCGCTCGAGGCTGTGGACTCGCTTTTGCGCGTGGACTGGCCGAAGCCGGGGCGAATATAGCCATCTTCGATGTGGTCGATCCGGACGCTGCATTCTATACGATTGAGAAGGAATATTCTGTTCGCACAGCGTATTACAGGTTTGCGACCGCCCATATCATACATGCTAAGGCTGACTCAAATAGAGTCGATGTTGCGTCGCAGGAGTCGCTTGAAGGTGGATTCATGCAGTTTCAGAAGGACTTCGACAATGCTCTCGATATTTGTGTCCCATGCGCTGGGATCAACCGCCATCTCCCTTTTCTGGAGTTTACCTACAAAGACCACCATGATCTCGTCTCGATTAATGTGCTTGGACTATACTTTACTGCTCAGCTGGCAGCAAAACAAATGATCGCGAACGGAACAAAGCATGGGAGCATCATTCTTGTGGCTAGCATGGCCAGCCACATTGCTGTGCGAAGCCAGCTATGCAGCGCATACTGCGGAACCAAAGGAGCTGTTCGATCTATGTGCCCTGCCATCGCAAAGGAGCTGGCAGAATACGTGAGTATTGGACCGTGCCTCTCGAACTCCAACTGACCATGACAGGCCATCCGAGTGAACTCGATTTCTCCTGGGTATGTGCGAACGGAGATGACAGCGGCTGTAGGTTTCCCACAATCTCAACTGCGGTGCTGTCCCACACTGACTTCATTGACAGTTCCCCCATCTTGCGCAAAGTTGGGAGTCAGAAGCCATGAATGGCCGGATCGCTGAGCCTGAGGATATCATGGGGGCGTGTACATTCTTAGCTAGCGATGCCAGTGCGTACATGACGGGGCAGGATATCATCGTGGATGGGGGAGTCACTCGATGGTAGTAGCGGAGATAGGGCAAGAGTGGGGGTCGGCTCTTACTCCGCATTCAATCTCCAATCTTCTATAATATATGAGGTCCATCTTGAGGCGCACTTGTTGAGTCGGCTGTAGTTCCCTGAAAACAAAAGATTCACAAACATGGCACCGAGCATAGACAACGAAGGATATAGTTGCAGGGGCCCTGTTGATACTTCAGCCACGGTCGTGGTGGTCGGTGCGGGACCGTCCGGGTTGATGCTCGCGTAGGTCTGCTCCAAACAACCATGCTATGGCAACTCACAGTTTCGCAGATGCAATCTCGTTCGATTCGGCATTAATGTGAAAATCTTGGATGATCGTCCGGACAAGACGTCCACCGGTAAGGCGGATGGCATGCAGCCCAAGACTATCGAGACATTCAAGCAGATGCGACTCGCCGACCCCTTGTTGAGAAATGGAGCCCGTGTTTATGATATTTCCTTCTGGGTATGCCAGTATCGTGTCAATGCCCTTCGACTGTGGCTGATACATCCCAGCAATCCACAACAGATGAACCGCTCCACCGGACAGGACGTCAAACCCATTACCCCGAGAATCTCGTCGGCGCATCCGATCCCTATATCCTTCTTGCACACCAGGGCATGGTTGAGGAGGTCTTGATCGATGATATGGAGGCGCGAGGTGTCTTTATCATGAGAAATAGCCGGTTTGCCTCCTGCTCACAAGTGGCAGGCACAGGGCAGCTGGATGTCGCATATGAGGACTTGGCGAGCAAGACGGTCAAGACAATCCGCGCCGACTACGTAGTAGGCTGTGACGGTGCTCGATCAAAAGTTCGAGAGTGTATCCCAGCTGCGCAATTGGAGGGGGAGGTGACCAACGCCTCGTGGGGTGTGCTGGATGGTGAGTTCACCTGGATTTTATGCGGTATAAAGCTAAGGAGTAGGTGTCATCGATACCGACTTTCCCGACCTGTGGAGCAAGGTTGCGGTGCGTTCCGACCTGGCCGGGTCTATTCTTTGGATCCCTCGCGAACGCAACATGACTCGATTATACGTGCAGCTAAGCGAGACCGACGGCGAACGGGTCGATAGATCCAAGGCTACACCCGAGTATGTCATGCAACGAGCCAGAGATGCGATGCATCCCTTCCGTCTTGAGTGGAAGACAGTGGAATGGTTCGGCAATTACGTTGTGGGCCAACGCGTCGCGAAGCGTTTTATGGACTCCGAGGCGCGGATATTCATTGCCGGTGATGTATGACACTGATCTCACCCTGGATCCCGCATGTTTCCCTTCCCGTTAATACACAACAGGCTGGACACTGCCACTCGGCTCTGGCAGCACAAGGAGCGAATACAAGCATGCATGACAGTTTCAATCTCGCATGGAAGCTGAATCTTGTTATCCGTGGTTTGGCCCAACCATCACTTCTAGCCACTTACGAAGAGGAACGACAGAAGATTGCGTACGATCTTATAAACTTCGATGCAGAGCATTGCAAAGCGTTCTCACAAGGGGAGGCCGCCCTTGCCAAGAACTTCGACGAGAATATTCGCTTTATCTCTGGCGTGGGTGCGGAATATGCGCAGGGCCTACTGAGCCGGGGCAGGACTGCCAGATCAACCCCCATGAGACCCGGCACTCTCCAGCTTCCCGCAAAGGTGACTCGGTACATTGACGCCAATCCGGTTGATATCCAGCTTGATATTCCGCTGTTGAGCCAGTTCCGAATATACTTCTTTATCCCAGATGTTCGCAAGGCACTGGAGTGGCTGAGGATCGTGTGTGCGGGACTTGACAATGCGACTACGATGGGAAAGATATCCTCACGAGCAGATCAGTCATATGCAGTTCAACCCCAACGAGCAGCCCCGTTCGAAACTTTCATGCAGCTACAACGATATATCTCCGTGTCCAGTGCCTTCACATATGCGATGGTGACTCAGTCGTCCAAGTCCGAGTTCGAAATTGCAGACTTGCCTAAGGTACTGCATGATACTCGCTGGACCTTATATCTAGACGATGTCGACACACCTAGCTGCACAGAGAAATGGTGTGGGCCATTGCAGGGAGAGCAGGTAGGTATAGTGATTGTGCGGCCAGATGGATACATTGGAGATATGGATACATGGGAACTGGCGGCGGGTATCGAGGCCGTGATGTGGATCGAGAGCTATTTCGCATTCATGATGTAAAGCAGACTCGTTTGTTAAAATTGATTATAGTTTAGAAATTTGAGTCGACCTTTATGTGCCATTCCCCTGCTACTCAATGAGGTAAATTCATTATATGTTCAAGGGAGTCTCACGCTCAAACTCGACGGTTATGATCGCGTCTAGGAACGTATACAGTGAAAGCTTTTGTGCTTAGCTGAACGATGGTTATGACTTTGATCTCGTTTATCGTTACAGCTACGGGTAGTTGTATCTCATGATTGGAGAAGGAATATATTTTGGAGGCTATGGATGATGAGTGTAGATAAATGAAGAATACGAGTTCCTTAATCAAAGGTAAGATTCTTGAATTCTCAATGATTCTATAGACAAAGGAGGCCTTTTATACTGGCTTAAATCACGTGGTTGCAGACAAAGAGCCTTTGTTTTAACAAAGAGCTTCTAGGTAACTACACACCCCCTTAACGGCGTGATTAAGACCTTGGAAATTTTCTAAATAGGTAATATCTTTAATATCTATGATATTTTGAATCCGTTAGCAGATTCCGATCTTAGTAGTTAACTGCTTAAATTGTGCCTTGGTAATTAACTTAATTAATAGATCTATAGGATTTGCCTTTGTAGATATATATTATAGATCAATATTATTATTATAAATAGCTTTATAAATCTAGTGTATCGAGATTTTAATATATTTGGAATAGATATAGAACTGCGCGTTTTAAGTAAATTATATAGCTAGTATAGAATTAGTATATAAAATTATTAATTTTATATTTCCAAAACCTATTTTTTCTAGAATACTAATAATCTATTTTATTTCTTTATTTACTGTAAATACGGCGGTATACTTGGTTTTATATATAGATAAATTTACTATAAATTAAAGCTTAGATAATTATAAAATTAAGCTACTAATTAATATAAAAATATATTTAGTAATTAATTTCTATATATTAAGATATCTTATATAATCGATATTAATATAGTCGAAAGCTTTATCGAAATATACGAATAAATTATTATCGATATTAATAGATTTAAAAAGAATTCTATTATTAAAAGTAAATTATAAGAAATAGATTAACTATAGTATATAATTTAGTAAATTATTTATAGAATAATATATATATCTTAATAATTTCCTAATTGTAAATGCTATTTTAGATCTAGTTTATAATATTAAATATATTAATAATCTAAGCAAGGTTTAATAGTATTGTTTAATCTATAAATTAATCTTTATATTAGTCTTAATAATTTTAGTATCTATTACTATTGAAATAGATAAAGTCTTGCGTAAATTGGGATTAAAAGTAGCTATTATATACTTTATATACGTATTTTATATTAATTTTAACGTAAAGTTCTCTTTATCTTATATAATCTTTATCCCGAGATAATAATTGGTTATATTAATATTTATTATATTAAATAAATTACTAAATTACAATTTTACTTTTTTAATATAGATATTAAGGCTAGTTATTATAATATTATTTATATATATAATTAGTATTATACTGTAACGATTTGTAAATAGGTATTTATCTATTTTTATAGGATAAAGACTAATTGTTATGAGTTAATTGTAAAATTTAAAATATTATAATTTTATAAATTACTTAAGACTGTAAAAAGATAGATTTAACTTATAGATCTAATTTAATTTATTATTAAAATTTATAGGCTACTGAACATAGATTATCTTTTTATTTAAAAACTTTTTTTATAAAAAAGCGAGCTTTGTATTTACTTATATATATTTGTAATTAAATTATACGATATAGATAAAGAATAGGTATATAATAGTAGCTTTTGCTATAGATAAGAAAATTATAAAAAAATTAATTTTAAAAGTTTAAGAAAAGTTTTTTACTATCTATCGCGTTTTATAGCGATAAATCTTATTATTAATATTAATTTTTATTTTAAATATTTAATATCCTTTTATAATTATATATTTTTTTAAGAGTTTAATAAGTTTCTATATATTACGTTTAATATAATTATTATATTTTTCTCTTATAGTTTATTACTATCTAAACGCTTCCAGTAATATAATTATCTTTTTAAAAAAAGATAGTTTGATAAAATTAGAATAATCTTTCTTTTTATTAATAATATAGATAAAAATGAATTATATTAATTTAATTATAGTTTATTACTATTATTTAGATATTTTATTAATAAAATTAAATATATAATTCTTTGGTTAATATACTGTTTTAATATTATAATTAGTATAAATTACTAGGGTTAGAAATTATTTAATAATTAGCTAGTTAAGTATCTAAAACCGCTGGTTAATTAAACCAATTAACTTATTATTAAATATATTAGATTTAAATTCGCTTTCTATTTTATTTAGATTTTAGATCGAAGGTATGATAGGTAGAGATTTTATCTATTTATTATAATTATTATCTAGGTTACTGAAAAATTTAGAATTTAATTTTTTATTAATTATAATATCCTATACTTGTTTTATATAGTTTATTTTAGGAATATAAATAATATATTACTTGTTAAGACTTATATAGCTAAGGAATATAGCTTATATAGCTTATAGATTAAACTTTATAATATTTTTAAATAATTATAATTTAGTTAAAATAGTAATTTAGTAGAGTAATCTAATAATTTTAAATAACTTTAAATTAAGTTATTTACTATAACGTATTTTAAATAGAGTAATAATTATATTTTTAATTGGCGAGACGTTTTTAATAAAAAACGATTAATTTTATAATTTCTATTTATAGATCCTTTTATATCTATAGTTTATTTATAAGAACTGTATATACTTTAGTTATAATTATATAACTAAGACACTTAATTATACTATTCTATTTATATATATACGGCGTAGTTACTTTCTAGCTAATTTCTTTTTTTTTAGACTATATTTTGAGATCGTTGCTTATGAATTTATGAGTATTATTAAAATAGAATAATTTAATATTATATTCTATATTGTGTTTAATTACTTTAAACTTTTTAATTATTTTATTTATTTTCTATTTATACTTTAGGAAATATATAGTTATAAAGTGGTTATATTAATTAATAAAAAGAAGCTAATAGATTTTTCTATATTTAAATCTAGATTTAATATTATTTTAATCTTCTCTTATATCGATGAAGACTCGCTGTTCACGCTTTATAATTAGTAATATAGATTATTTATTAATATATTTAGTTATGTTAGCCAGTTTGTACGGTATATAAATATATTTTGGAATTGATAGATTTTTAATATTGATATTTTTAGTTATTTTAGATAAGCGTATAATATTTTTAATTGATAAATATATAAGGCGGTGATACTAAGTGATAAAATTAACTTAGTTTTTATTAAGTATTTTGATAGTTTAGATCTAAAACGTATATTTATCTCTTTTAACTTAAAGCTGTTGTTTTATAATATTTATAATTAGTTTAATAGATATAATATCTTTGATTTTATTACTGCGTTTATTATATTATATTAATTTAGTAAATCTAATTTTTTAAATTAGTTTTATAGTATTTTCTTTAATAGAGTTAATATATTTAATCTCTTTAGCTATAGTATATAAAATAAATTGATTCTATAATAAATCTTTATATTTAATAACGATATTTTTCTTAAGATAAGTAAAAATAATTTCTTTAAATAAGAAATTAATATTTAATTTTTTATATATTATCTTTATAATACCGAGTAGATTAATCTTAACTTTAGATATATATAATACGTCTATTAATATTAAATAATATTTATTAAAAGATAATTTAAAAAATAATTTAACGTTTCCTTTAAAAATTAAATATATAATATAATCTATAGTAGTTTAAATATTATATTAATAAAGTTTTATAATTTCGCTAATAAAATTATTAGAATCTATAATAAAATAATCTATTATTCTAGAATTAATAATTTAGGTATTTAAATTAAATTAAAAAAAGATTTTAATATTTTTTATAATAAGATTATAGTTCTCTATAAATTTAATTATATAGATAAAGTTATTATCTTTTAATATAGAGATAGCGGTATTAATCTTATCTTTTAATTTTTTTTTAACTTTACGTTTTACTTTGTATTTCTTATATTTTTTTAAATAAGTTTACTAATATTAATTTTTTAAATAATTAATTTTATTATAATATTTGCAGGGGGAACAAGATTTCTTAAAGAAAGATTTTTTATTATTTTTTTTATTTTTTTTTTTTGTATAAGTTATTTACCTATTTTAGCTTTAATAATATTAGTTTATAAAATATTAAATTTTATTTTTATTTCTTTTTAAATAAGGATTTATATAACTTTATTAAAAGTAGTTATCTTTTT